>NC_083731.1:46383313-46683313 GCF_028564815.1 Eubalaena glacialis
CACAAGGCTTGTTTTCCCATTAGGAAAGCTCCGTTCATGCGGCCTCGAAGCTACCGGAAAAGCATTGTTGTTGGCGGGGTTTTAGTCACTGCCGGCATGGTTCTGAGAAGAAAATGAGTTTTTTCGTGAGAAACCTTGTGCTTCCAGTTCCTTGTAGGAAGCTCACCCTGCTCTGCTCTATACCTAAAGTGAAAGTCAACGTGAGACTTGCTTCGAAGTAAGGCCTTGATTATCCTTGCAAAACGGGAGGCGTGCAGCAGCTCCATGAGGCCTTCATCGTTGTTCTGCTTTAGTTTCACGGTAGTAAGCCTTTCAAGACTCCTAGGGACCTTGCTTCAGCCCCCGTTTCGGTACCAGAACACTGCGGAGAGCCAGGAAGCTCTGGTCCTGCGTGTATGCTGCGTGTCAACCTAGAAATTAGAGACTGATGGCACAAGGCTTGTTTTCCCATTAGGAAAGCTCCGTTCATGAGGCCTCGAAGCTACCTGAAAAGCATTGTTGTTGCCTGGGTTTTCGTCACTGCCGACATGGTTCTGAGAAGAAAATGAGTTTTCATGGAAGAAACCTTGTGCTTCCAGTTCCTTGTTGGAAGCTCACCCTGCTCTGCTCTATACCAAAAGTGAAAGCCAACGTGAGCCCTAGCCTCGAAGTAAGGCCCTGATTTGCCTTGCCAATGGGGAGGCGTGCAGCAGCTCCATGAGGCCTTCCTCACTGTTCTGCTTGAGTTTCACGGTAGTAAGCCTTTCAAGACTCCTAGGGACCTTGCTTCAGCACCCGTTTCAGTACCAGAATATTGAATAGACACAGGAAGCTCTAGTCCTGTTAAGCAACTTCCAGCCCCGTAGGCCTTTTGGAACACCCCAGTGTTGGCTAGAGAAAGGCAACACACTGCACTCTTCCTTGGCAGAGCCAGATTACCTCAGCTCCACACAGGATTCACGACCACACTTCTCGACTGTCCTCCATGCAGTGGATGTAACCTCATTCCCCTAGCTGAACTCTATTGAGAAAAACACTCTGCTTCTAATCCCGTTTCACTTTTTACACTTCGAGTCACGCATCCTCAAGGGGGTGGTCGGCTTCCATTCCAAGTACAATTTAAGCACAGTTCTTGGTGTAACACAGCAGGTCTTTTGGAGAGGCACAGGTCTCTATGTCTCCCTCGCGCATCCTTTGTTTAGGCACTTTGCTGCACGCAGAAAACCGGTCGTAGAAAAAAGTTGATTCAGGGGAAGCCCCAGTGGGGATCGTGAATCTCTTTTGACGTGGTAGCATCAACATGTACTTATGCTGCGTGTCAACCTGGAAATGGGAGACTGAAGGCACAAAGCTTGTTTTCCCGTTTTGAAAGCTCCATTCATGCGGCCTCGAAGCTACCTGAAAAGCACTGTTGTTACCGTGCTTTTCCTTACAGCCGGCATGGCACATAGAAGAAAATGAGTTTTCTCGAAAGAAACCTTGTGCTTCCAGTTCCTACTTGGAACCTCACCCTGCTCTGCTCTATACCAAACGTGAAAGTCAATGTGAGCACTAGCCTCGAAGTAAGGCCCTGATTATGCTGGCAAAACGGGAGGCGTGCAGCAGCTCCATGAGGCCTTCATCGCTGTTCTGCTTTAGTTGAACGGTAGTCAGCTCTCCAAGACTCCTAGGGACTTTGCTTAAGCAACCGTTTCGGTACCAGAACACTGCGTAGAGCCAGGAAGCTTTGGTCCTGCGTGTATGCTGCGTGTCTACCTAGAAATTAGAGACTGATGGCACAAGGCTTGTTTTCCCATTAGGAAAGCTCCGTTCATGCGGCCTCGAAGCTACCGGAAAAGCATTGTTGTTGGCGGGGTTTTAGTCACTGCCGGCATGGTTCCGAGAAGAAAATGAGTTTTTTCGTTAGAAACCTTTTGCTTCCAGTTCCTTGTAGGAAGCTCACCCTGCTCTGCTCTATACCTAAAGTGAAAGTCAACGTGAGACTTGCTTCGAAGTAAGGCCTTGATTATCCTTGCAAAACGGGAGGCGTGCAGCAGCTCCATGAGGCCTTCATCGTTGTTCTGCTTTAGTTTCACGGTAGTAAGCCTTTCAAGACTCCTAGGGACCTTGCTTCAGCACCCGTTTCGGTACCAGAACACTGCGGAGAGCCAGAAAGCTCTGGTCCTGCGTGTATGCTGCGTGTCAACCTAGAAATTAGAGACTGATGGCACAAGGCTTGTTTTCCCATTAGGAAAGCTCCGTTCATGCGGCCTCGAAGCTACCAGAAAAGCATTGTTGTTGGCGGGGTTTTAGTCACTGCCGGCATGGTTCTGAGAAGAAAATGAATTTTTTCGTAAGAAACCTTTTGCTTCCAGTTCCTTGTAGGAAGCTCACCCTGCTCTGCTCTATACCTAAAGTGAAAGTCAACGTGAGACTTGCTTCGAAGTAAGGCCTTGATTATCCTTGCAAAACGGGAGGCGTGCAGCAGCTCCATGAGGCCTTCATCGTTGTTCTGCTTTAGTTTCACGGTAGTAAGCCTTTCAAGACTCCTAGGGACCTTGCTTCAGCACCCGTTTCGGTACCAGAACACTGCGGAGAGCCAGGAAGCTCTGGTCCTGCGTGTATGCTGCGTGTCAACCTAGAAATGAGAGACTGATGGCACAAGGCTTGTTTTCCCATTAGGAAAGCTCCGTTCATGCGGCCTCGAAGCTACCTGAAAAGCATTGTTGTTGCCTGGGTTTTCGTCACTGCCGACATGGTTCTGAGAAGAAAATGAGTTTTCATGGAAGAAACCTTGTGCTTCCAGTTCCTTGTTGGAAGCTCACCCTGCTCTGCTCTATACCAAAAGTGAAAGCCAAGGTGAGCCCTACCCTCGAAGTAAGGCCCTGATTTGCCTTGCCAATTGGGAGGCGTGCAGCAGCTCCATGAGGCCTTCCTCACTGTTCTGCTTGAGTTTCACGGTAGTAAGCCTTTCAAGACTCCTAGGGACCTTGCTTCACCACCCGTTTCAGTACCAGAATATTGAGGAGACACAGGAAGCTCTAGTCCTGTTAAGCAACTTCCAGCCCCGTAGGCCTTTTGGAACACCCCAGTGTTGGCTAGAGAAAGGCAACACACTGCACTCTTCCTTGGCAGAGCCAGATTACCTCAGCTCCACACAGGATTCACGACCACACTTCTCGACTGTCCTCCATGCAGTGGATGTAACCTCATTCCCCTAGCTGAACTCTATTGAGAAAAACACTCTGCTTCTAATCCCGTTTCACTTTTTACACTTCGAGTCACGCATCCTCAAGGGGGTGGTCGGCTTGCATTCCAAGTACAATTTAAGCACAGTTCTTGGTGTAACACAGCAGGTCTTTTGAAGAGGCACAGGTCTCTAAGTCTCCCTCGCGCATCCTTTGTTTAGGCACTTTGCTGCACGCAGAAAACCGGTCGTAGAAAAAAGTTGATTCAGGGGAAGCCCCAGTGGGGATCGTGAATCTCTTTTGACGTGGTAGCATCAACATGTACTTATGCTGCGTGTCAACCTGGAAATGGGAGACTGAAGGCACAAAGCTTGTTTTCCTGTTTTGAAAGCTCCATTCATGCGGCCTCGAAGCTACCTGAAAAGCACGGTTGTTACCGTGCTTTTCCTTACAGCCGGCATGGCACATAGAAAAAAATGAGTTTTCTCGAAAGAAACCTTGTGCTTCCAGTTCCTACTTGGAACCTCACCCTGCTCTGCTCTATACCAAACGTGAAAGTCAATGTGAGCACTAGCCTCGAAGTAAGGCCCTGATTATGCTGGCAAAACGGGAGGCGTGCAGCAGCTCCATGAGGCCTTCATCGCTGTTCTGCTTTAGTTGAACGGTCGTCAGCTCTCCAAGACTCCTAGGGACTTTGCTTAAGCAACCGTTTCGGTACCAGAACACTGCGTAGAGCCAGGAAGCTTTGGTCCTGCGTGTATGCTGCGTGTGTACCTAGAAATTAGAGACTGATGGCACAAGGCTTGTTTTCCCATTAGGAAAGCTCCGTTCATGCGGCCTCGAAGCTACCGGAAAAGCATTGTTGTTGGCGGGGTTTTAGTCACTGCCGGCATGGTTCCGAGAAGAAAATGAGTTTTTTCGTTAGAAACCTTTTGCTTCCAGTTCCTTGTAGGAAGCTCACCCTGCTCTGCTCTATACCTAAAGTGAAAGTCAACGTGAGACTTGCTTCGAAGTAAGGCCTTGATTATCCTTGCAAAACGGGAGGCGTGCAGCAGCTCCATGAGGCCTTCATCGTTGTTCTGCTTTAGTTTCACGGTAGTAAGCCTTTCAAGACTCCTAGGGACCTTGCTTCAGCACCCGTTTCGGTACCAGAACACTGCGGAGAGCCAGAAAGCTCTGGTCCTGCGTGTATGCTGCGTGTCAACCTAGAAATTAGAGACTGATGGCACAAGGCTTGTTTTCCCATTAGGAAAGCTCCGTTCATGCGGCCTCGAAGCTACCGGAAAAGCATTGTTGTTGGCGGGGTTTTAGTCACTGCCGGCATGGTTCTGAGAAGAAAATGAATTTTTTCGTAAGAAACCTTTTGCTTCCAGTTCCTTGTAGGAAGCTCACCCTGCTCTGCTCTATACCTAAAGTGAAAGTCAACGTGAGACTTGCTTCGAAGTAAGGCCTTGATTATCCTTGCAAAACGGGAGGCGTGCAGCAGCTCCATGAGGCCTTCATCGTTGTTCTGCTTTAGTTTCACGGTAGTAAGCCTTTCAAGACTCCTAGGGACCTTGCTTCAGCACCCGTTTCGGTACCAGAACACTGCGGAGAGCCAGGAAGCTCTGGTCCTGCGTGTATGCTGCGTGTCAACCTAGAAATGAGAGACTGATGGCACAAGGCTTGTTTTCCCATTAGGAAAGCTCCGTTCATGCGGCCTCGAAGCTACCTGAAAAGCATTGTTGTTGCCTGGGTTTTCGTCACTGCCGACATGGTTCTGAGAAGAAAATGAGTTTTCATGGAAGAAACCTTGTGCTTCCAGTTCCTTGTTGGAAGCTCACCCTGCTCTGCTCTATACCAAAAGTGAAAGCCAAGGTGAGCCCTAGCCTCGAAGTAAGGCCCTGATTTGCCTTGCCAATGGGGAGGCGTGCAGCAGCTCCATGAGGCCTTCCTCACTGTTCTGCTTGAGTTTCACGGTAGTGAGCCTTTCAAGACTCCTAGGGACCTTGCTTCAGCACCCGTTTCAGTACCAGAATATTGAGTAGACACAGGAAGCTCTAGTCCTGTTAAGCAACTTCCAGCCCCGTAGGCCTTTTGGAACACCCCAGTGTTGGCTAGAGAAAGGCAACACACTGCACTCTTCCTTGGCAGAGCCAGATTACCTCAGCTCCACACAGGATTCACGACCACACTTCTCGACTGTCCTCCATGCAGTGGATGTAACCTCATTCCCCTAGCTGAACTCTATTGAGAAAAACACTCTGCTTCTAATCCCGTTTCATTTTTACACTTCGAGTCACGCATCCTCAAGGGGGTGGTCGGCTTGCATTCCAAGTACAATTTAAGCACAGTTCTTGGTGTAACACAGCAGGTCTTTTGAAGAGGCACAGGTCTCTAAGTCTCCCTCCCGCATCCTTTGTTTAGGCACTTTGCTGCACGCAGAAAACCGGTCGTAGAAAAAAGTTGATTCAGGGGAAGCCCCAGTGGGGATCGTGAATCTCTTTTGACGTGGTAGCATCAACATGTACTTATGCTGCGTGTCAACCTGGAAATGGGAGACTGAAGGCACAAAGCTTGTTTTCCCGTTTTGAAAGCTCCATTCATGCGGCCTCGAAGCTACCTGAAAAGCACTGTTGTTACCGTCCTTTTCCTTACAGCCGGCATGGCACATAGAAGAAAATGAGTTTTCTCGAAAGAAACCTTGTGCTTCCAGTTCCTACTTGGAACCTCACCCTGCTCTGCTCTATACCAAACGTGAAAGTCAATGTGAGCACTAGCCTCGAAGTAAGGCCCTGATTATGCTGGCAAAACGGGAGGCGTGCAGCAGCTCCATGAGGCCTTCATCGCTGTTCTGCTTTAGTTGAACGGTAGTCAGCTCTCCAAGACTCCTAGGGACTTTGCTTAAGCAACCGTTTCGGTACCAGAACACTGCGTAGAGCCAGGAAGCTTTGGTCCTGCGTGTATGCTGCGTGTGTACCTAGAAATTAGAGACTGATGGCACAAGGCTTGTTTTCCCATTAGGAAAGCTCCGTTCATGCGGCCTCGAAGCTACCGGAAAAGCATTGTTGTTGGCGGGGTTTTAGTCACTGCCGGCATGGTTCCGAGAAGAAAATGAGTTTTTTCGTTAGAAACCTTTTGCTTCCAGTTCCTTGTAGGAAGCTCACCCTGCTCTGCTCTATACCTAAAGTGAAAGTCAACGTGAGACTTGCTTCGAAGTAAGGCCTTGATTATCCTTGCAAAACGGGAGGCGTGCAGCAGCTCCATGAGGCCTTCATCGTTGTTCTGCTTTAGTTTCACGGTAGTAAGCCTTTCAAGACTCCTAGGGACCTTGCTTCAGCACCCGTTTCGGTACCAGAACACTGCGGAGAGCCAGAAAGCTCTGGTCCTGCGTGTATGCTGCGTGTCAACCTAGAAATTAGAGACTGATGGCACAAGGCTTGTTTTCCCATTAGGAAAGCTCCGTTCATGCGGCCTCGAAGCTACCAGAAAAGCATTGTTGTTGGCGGGGTTTTAGTCACTGCCGGCATGGTTCTGAGAAGAAAATGAATTTTTTCGTAAGAAACCTTTTGCTTCCAGTTCCTTGTAGGAAGCTCACCCTGCTCTGCTCTATACCTAAAGTGAAAGTCAACGTGAGACTTGCTTCGAAGTAAGGCCTTGATTATCCTTGCAAAACGGGAGGCGTGCAGCAGCTCCATGAGGCCTTCATCGTTGTTCTGCTTTAGTTTCACGGTAGTAAGCCTTTCAAGACTCCTAGGGACCTTGCTTCAGCACCCGTTTCGGTACCAGAACACTGCGGAGAGCCAGGAAGCTCTGGTCCTGCGTGTATGCTGCGTGTCAACCTAGAAATGAGAGACTGATGGCACAAGGCTTGTTTTCCCATTAGGAAAGCTCCGTTCATGCGGCCTCGAAGCTACCTGAAAAGCATTGTTGTTGCCTGGGTTTTCGTCACTGCCGACATGGTTCTGAGAAGAAAATGAGTTTTCATGGAAGAAACCTTGTGCTTCCAGTTCCTTGTTGGAAGCTCACCCTGCTCTGCTCTATACCAAAAGTGAAAGCCAAGGTGAGCCCTAGCCTCGAAGTAAGGCCCTGATTTGCCTTGCCAATGGGGAGGCGTGCAGCAGCTCCATGAGGCCTTCCTCACTGTTCTGCTTGAGTTTCACGGTAGTGAGCCTTTCAAGACTCCTAGGGACCTTGCTTCAGCACCCGTTTCCGTACCAGAATATTGAGGAGACACAGGAAGCTGTAGTCCTGTTAAGCAACTTCCAGCCCCGTAGGCCTTTTGGAACACCCCAGTGTTGGCTAGAGAAAGGCAACACACTGCACTCTTCCTTGGCAGAGCCAGATTACCTCAGCTCCACACAGTATTCACGACCACACTTCTCGACTGTCCTCCATGCAGTGGATGTAACCTCATTCCCCTAGCTGAACTCTATTGAGAAAAACACTCTGCTTCTAATCCCGTTTCACTTTTTACACTTCGAGTCACGCATCCTCAAGGGGGTGGTCGGCTTGCATTCCAAGTACAATTTAAGCACAGTTCTTGGTGTAACACAGCAGGTCTTTTGAAGAGGCACAGGTCTCTAAGTCTCCCTCGCGCATCCTTTGTTTAGGCACTTTGCTGCACGCAGAAAACCGGTCGTAGAAAAAAGTTGATTCAGGGGAAGCCCCAGTGGGGATCGTGAATCTCTTTTGACGTGGTAGCATCAACATGTACTTATGCTGCGTGTCAACCTGGAAATGGGAGACTGAAGGCACAAAGCTGGTTTTCCCGTTTTGAAAGCTCCATTCATGCGGCCTCGAAGCTACCTGAAAAGCACTGTTGTTACCGTGCTTTTCCTTACAGCCGGCATGGCACATAGAAGAAAATGAGTTTTCTCGAAAGAAACCTTGTGCTTCCAGTTCCTACTTGGAAACTCACCCTGCTCTGCTCTATACCAAACGTGAAAGTCAATGTGAGCACTAGCCTCGAAGTAAGGCCCTGATTATGCTGGCAAAACGGGAGGCGTGCAGCAGCTCCATGAGGCCTTCATCGCTGTTCTGCTTTAGTTGAACGGTAGTCAGCTCTCCAAGACTCCTAGGGACTTTGCTTAAGCAACCGTTTCGGTACCAGAACACTGCGTAGAGCCAGGAAGCTTTGGTCCTGCGTGTATGCTGCGTGTGTACCTAGAAATTAGAGACTGATGGCACAAGGCTTGTTTTCCCATTAGGAAAGCTCCGTTCATGCGGCCTCGAAGCTACCGGAAAAGCATTGTTGTTGGCGGGGTTTTAGTCACTGCCGGCATGGTTCTGAGAAGAAAATGAGTTTTTTCGTAGAAACCTTGTGCTTCCAGTTCCTTGTAGGAAGCTCACCCTGCTCTGCTCTATACCTAAAGTGAAAGTCAACGTGAGACTTGCTTCGAAGTAAGGCCTTGATCATCCTTGCAAAACGGGAGGCGTGCAGCAGCTCCATGAGGCCTTCATCGTTGTTCTGCTTTAGTTTCACGGTAGTAAGCCTTTCAAGACTCCTAGGGACCTTGCTTCAGCACCCGTTTCGGTACCAGAACACTGCGGAGAGCCAGGAAGCTCTGGTCCTGCGTGTATGCTGCGTGTCAACCTAGAAATGAGAGCCTGATGGCACAAGGCTTGTTTTCCCATTAGGAAAGCTCCGTTCATGCGGCCTCGAAGCTACCTGAAAAGCATTGTTGTTGCCTGGGTTTTCGTCACTGCCGACATGGTTCTGAGAAGAAAATGAGTTTTCATGGAAGAAACCTTGTGCTTCCAGTTCCTTGTTGGAAGCTCACCCTGCTCTGCTCTATACCAAAAGTGAAAGCCAAGGTGAGCCCTAGCCTCGAAGTAAGGCCCTGATTTGCCTTGCCAATGGGGAGGCGTGCAGCAGCTCCATGAGGCCTTCCTCACTGTTCTGCTTGAGTTTCACGGTAGTGAGCCTTTCAAGACTCCTAGGGACCTTGCTTCAGCACCCGTTTCCGTACCAGAATATTGAGGAGACACAGGAAGCTCTAGTCCTGTTAAGCAACTTCCAGCCCCGTAGGCCTTTTGGAACACCCCAGTGTTGGCTAGAGAAAGGCAACACACTGCACTCTTCCTTGGCAGAGCCAGATTACCTCAGCTCCACACAGGATTCACGACCACACTTCTCGACTGTCCTCCATGCAGTGGATGTAACCTCATTCCCCTAGCTGAACTCTATTGAGAAAAACACTCTGCTTCTAATCCCGTTTCACTTTTTACACTTCGAGTCACGCATCCTCAAGGGGGTGGTCGGCTTGCATTCCAAGTACAATTTAAGCACAGTTCTTGGTGTAACACAGCAGGTCTTTTGAAGAGGCACAGGTCTCTAAGTCTCCCTCGCGCATCCTTTGTTTAGGCACTTTGCTGCACGCAGAAAACCGGTCGTAGAAAAAAGTTGATTCAGGGGAAGCCCCAGTGGGGATCGTGAATCTCTTTTGACGTGGTAGCATCAACATGTACTTATGCTGCGTGTCAACCTGGAAATGGGAGACTGAAGGCACAAAGCTGGTTTTCCCGTTTTGAAAGCTCCATTCATGCGGCCTCGAAGCTACCTGAAAAGCACTGTTGTTACCGTGCTTTTCCTTACAGCCGGCATGGCACATAGAAGAAAATGAGTTTTCTCGAAAGAAACCTTGTGCTTCCAGTTCCTACTTGGAAACTCACCCTGCTCTGCTCTATACCAAACGTGAAAGTCAATGTGAGCACTAGCCTCGAAGTAAGGCCCTGATTATGCTGGCAAAACGGGAGGCGTGCAGCAGCTCCATGAGGCCTTCATCGCTGTTCTGCTTTAGTTGAACGGTAGTCAGCTCTCCAAGACTCCTAGGGACTTTGCTTAAGCAACCGTTTCGGTACCAGAACACTGCGTAGAGCCAGGAAGCTTTGGTCCTGCGTGTATGCTGCGTGTGTACCTAGAAATTAGAGACTGATGGCACAAGGCTTGTTTTCCCATTAGGAAAGCTCCGTTCATGCGGCCTCGAAGCTACCGGAAAAGCATTGTTGTTGGCGGGGTTTTAGTCACTGCCGGCATGGTTCTGAGAAGAAAATGAGTTTTTTCGTAGAAACCTTGTGCTTCCAGTTCCTTGTAGGAAGCTCACCCTGCTCTGCTCTATACCTAAAGTGAAAGTCAACGTGAGACTTGCTTCGAAGTAAGGCCTTGATCATCCTTGCAAAACGGGAGGCGTGCAGCAGCTCCATGAGGCCTTCATCGTTGTTCTGCTTTAGTTTCACGGTAGTAAGCCTTTCAAGACTCCTAGGGACCTTGCTTCAGCACCCGTTTCGGTACCAGAACACTGCGGAGAGCCAGGAAGCTCTGGTCCTGCGTGTATGCTGCGTGTCAACCTAGAAATGAGAGCCTGATGGCACAAGGCTTGTTTTCCCATTAGGAAAGCTCCGTTCATGCGGCCTCGAAGCTACCTGAAAAGCATTGTTGTTGCCTGGGTTTTCGTCACTGCCGACATGGTTCTGAGAAGAAAATGAGTTTTCATGGAAGAAACCTTGTGCTTCCAGTTCCTTGTTGGAAGCTCACCCTGCTCTGCTCTATACCAAAAGTGAAAGCCAAGGTGAGCCCTACCCTCGAAGTAAGGCCCTGATTTGCCTTGCCAATTGGGAGGCGTGCAGCAGCTCCATGAGGCCTTCCTCACTGTTCTGCTTGAGTTTCACGGTAGTAAGCCTTTCAAGACTCCTAGGGACCTTGCTTCAGCACCCGTTTCCGTACCAGAATATTGAGGAGACACAGGAAGCTCTAGTCCTGTTAAGCAACTTCCAGCCCCGTAGGCCTTTTGGAACACCCCAGTGTTGGCTAGAGAAAGGCAACACACTGCACTCTTCCTTGGCAGAGCCAGATTACCTCAGCTCCACACAGGATTCACGACCACACTTCTCGACTGTCCTCCATGCAGTGGATGTAACCTCATTCCCCTAGCTGAACTCTATTGAGAAAAACACTCTGCTTCTAATCCCGTTTCACTTTTTACACTTCGAGTCACGCATCCTCAAGGGGGTGGTCGGCTTGCATTCCAAGTACAATTTAAGCACAGTTCTTGGTGTAACACAGCAGGTCTTTTGAAGAGGCACAGGTCTCTAAGTCTCCCTCGCGCATCCTTTGTTTAGGCACTTTGCTGCACGCAGAAAACCGGTCGTAGAAAAAGTTGATTCAGGGGAAGCCCCAGTGGGGATCGTGAATCTCTTTTGACGTGGTAGCATCAACATGTACTTATGCTGCGTGTCAACCTGGAAATGGGAGACTGAAGGCACAAAGCTTGTTTTCCTGTTTTGAAAGCTCCATTCATGCGGCCTCGAAGCTACCTGAAAAGCACGGTTGTTACCGTGCTTTTCCTTACAGCCGGCATGGCACATAGAAGAAAATGAGTTTTCTCGAAAGAAACCTTGTGCTTCCAGTTCCTACTTGGAACCTCACCCTGCTCTGCTCTATACCAAACGTGAAAGTCAATGTGAGCACTAGCCTCGAAGTAAGGCCCTGATTATGCTGGCAAAACGGGAGGCGTGCAGCAGCTCCATGAGGCCTTCATCGCTGTTCTGCTTTAGTTGAACGGTCGTCAGCTCTCCAAGACTCCTAGGGACTTTGCTTAAGCAACCGTTTCGGTACCAGAACACTGCGTAGAGCCAGGAAGCTTTGGTCCTGCGTGTACGCTGCGTGTGTACCTAGAAATTAGAGACTGATGGCACAAGGCTTGTTTTCCCATTAGGAAAGCTCCGTTCATGCGGCCTCGAAGCTACCGGAAAAGCATTGTTGTTGGCGGGGTTTTAGTCACTGCCGGCATGGTTCCGAGAAGAAAATGAGTTTTTTCGTTAGAAACCTTTTGCTTCCAGTTCCTTGTAGGAAGCTCACCCTGCTCTGCTCTATACCTAAAGTGAAAGTCAACGTGAGACTTGCTTCGAAGTAAGGCCTTGATTATCCTTGCAAAACGGGAGGCGTGCAGCAGCTCCATGAGGCCTTCATCGTTGTTCTGCTTTAGTTTCACGGTAGTAAGCCTTTCAAGACTCCTAGGGACCTTGCTTCAGCACCCGTTTCGGTACCAGAACACTGCGGAGAGCCAGAAAGCTCTGGTCCTGCGTGTATGCTGCGTGTCAACCTAGAAATTAGAGACTGATGGCACAAGGCTTGTTTTCCCATTAGGAAAGCTCCGTTCATGCGGCCTCGAAGCTACCAGAAAAGCATTGTTGTTGGCGGGGTTTTAGTCACTGCCGGCATGGTTCTGAGAAGAAAATGAATTTTTTCGTAAGAAACCTTTTGCTTCCAGTTCCTTGTAGGAAGCTCACCCTGCTCTGCTCTATACCTAAAGTGAAAGTCAACGTGAGACTTGCTTCGAAGTAAG
The DNA here is from genome assembly GCF_028564815.1 of Eubalaena glacialis. Taxonomy (NCBI): domain Eukaryota; kingdom Metazoa; phylum Chordata; class Mammalia; order Artiodactyla; family Balaenidae; genus Eubalaena; species Eubalaena glacialis. Next base: position 46,395,786 of record NC_083731.1, read on the forward strand.
GCCTTGATTATCCTTGCAAAACGGGAGGCGTGCAGCAGCTCCATGAGGCCTTCATCGTTGTTCTGCTTTAGTTTCACGGTAGTAAGCCTTTCAAGACTCCTAGGGACCTTGCTTCAGCACCCGTTTCGGTACCAGAACACTGCGGAGAGCCAGGAAGCTCTGGTCCTGCGTGTATGCTGCGTGTCAACCTAGAAATGAGAGACTGATGGCACAAGGCTTGTTTTCCCATTAGGAAAGCTCCGTTCATGCGGCCTCGAAGCTACATGAAAAGCATTGTTGTTGCCTGGGTTTTCGTCACTGCCGACATGGTTCTGAGAAGAAAATGAGTTTTCATGGAAGAAACCTTGTGCTTCCAGTTCCTTGTTGGAAGCTCACCCTGCTCTGCTCTATACCAAAAGTGAAAGCCAAGGTGAGCCCTAGCCTCGAAGTAAGGCCCTGATTTGCCTTGCCAATGGGGAGGCGTGCAGCAGCTCCATGAGGCCTTCCTCACTGTTCTGCTTGAGTTTCACGGTAGTGAGCCTTTCAAGACTCCTAGGGACCTTGCTTCAGCACCCGTTTCAGTACCAGAATATTGAGTAGACACAGGAAGCTCTAGTCCTGTTAAGCAACTTCCAGCCCCGTAGGCCTTTTGGAACACCCCAGTGTTGGCTAGAGAAAGGCAACACACTGCACTCTTCCTTGGCAGAGCCAGATTACCTCAGCTCCACACAGGATTCACGACCACACTTCTCGACTGTCCTCCATGCAGTGGATGTAACCTCATTCCCCTAGCTGAACTCTATTGAGAAAAACACTCTGCTTCTAATCCCGTTTCATTTTTACACTTCGAGTCACGCATCCTCAAGGGGGTGGTCGGCTTGCATTCCAAGTACAATTTAAGCACAGTTCTTGGTGTAACACAGCAGGTCTTTTGAAGAGGCACAGGTCTCTAAGTCTCCCTCGCGCATCCTTTGTTTAGGCACTTTGCTGCACGCAGAAAACCGGTCGTAGAAAAAGTTGATTCAGGGGAAGCCCCAGTGGGGATCGTGAATCTCTTTTGACGTGGTAGCATCAACATGTACTTATGCTGCGTGTCAACCTGGAAATGGGAGACTGAAGGCACAAAGCTTGTTTTCCTGTTTTGAAAGCTCCATTCATGCGGCCTCGAAGCTACCTGAAAAGCACGGTTGTTACCGTGCTTTTCCTTACAGCCGGCATGGCACATAGAAGAAAATGAGTTTTCTCGAAAGAAACCTTGTGCTTCCAGTTCCTACTTGGAACCTCACCCTGCTCTGCTCTATACCAAACGTGAAAGTCAATGTGAGCACTAGCCTCGAAGTAAGGCCCTGATTATGCTGGCAAAACGGGAGGCGTGCAGCAGCTCCATGAGGCCTTCATCGCTGTTCTGCTTTAGTTGAACGGTCGTCAGCTCTCCAAGACTCCTAGGGACTTTGCTTAAGCAACCGTTTCGGTACGAGAACACTGCGTAGAGCCAGGAAGCTTTGGTCCTGCGTGTACGCTGCGTGTGTACCTAGAAATTAGAGACTGATGGCACAAGGCTTGTTTTCCCATTAGGAAAGCTCCGTTCATGCGGCCTCGAAGCTACCGGAAAAGCATTGTTGTTGGCGGGGTTTTAGTCACTGCCGGCATGGTTCCGAGAAGAAAATGAGTTTTTTCGTTAGAAACCTTTTGCTTCCAGTTCCTTGTAGGAAGCTCACCCTGCTCTGCTCTATACCTAAAGTGAAAGTCAACGTGAGACTTGCTTCGAAGTAAGGCCTTGATTATCCTTGCAAAACGGGAGGCGTGCAGCAGCTCCATGAGGCCTTCATCGTTGTTCTGCTTTAGTTTCACGGTAGTAAGCCTTTCAAGACTCCTAGGGACCTTGCTTCAGCACCCGTTTCGGTACCAGAACACTGCGGAGAGCCAGAAAGCTCTGGTCCTGCGTGTATGCTGCGTGTCAACCTAGAAATTAGAGACTGATGGCACAAGGCTTGTTTTCCCATTAGGAAAGCTCCGTTCATGCGGCCTCGAAGCTACCAGAAAAGCATTGTTGTTGGCGGGGTTTTAGTCACTGCCGGCATGGTTCTGAGAAGAAAATGAGTTTTCATGGAAGAAACCTTGTGCTTCCAGTTCCTTGTTGGAAGCTCACCCTGCTCTGCTCTATACCAAAAGTGAAAGCCAAGGTGAGCCCTAGCCTCGAAGTAAGGCCCTGATTTGCCTTGCCAATGGGGAGGCGTGCAGCAGCTCCATGAGGCCTTCCTCACTGTTCTGCTTGAGTTTCACGGTAGTGAGCCTTTCAAGACTCCTAGGGACCTTGCTTCAGCACCCGTTTCAGTACCAGAATATTGAGTAGACACAGGAAGCTCTAGTCCTGTTAAGCAACTTCCAGCCCCGTAGGCCTTTTGGAACACCCCAGTGTTGGCTAGAGAAAGGCAACACACTGCACTCTTCCTTGGCAGAGCCAGATTACCTCAGCTCCACACAGGATTCACGACCACACTTCTCGACTGTCCTCCATGCAGTGGATGTAACCTCATTCCCCTAGCTGAACTCTATTGAGAAAAACACTCTGCTTCTAATCCCGTTTCATTTTTACACTTCGAGTCACGCATCCTCAAGGGGGTGGTCGGCTTGCATTCCAAGTACAATTTAAGCATCGTTCTTGGTGTAACACAGCAGGTCTTTTGAAGAGGCACAGGTCTCTAAGTCTCCCTCGCGCATCCTTTGTTTAGGCACTTTGCTGCACGCAGAAAACCGGTCGTAGAAAAAAGTTGATTCAGGGGAAGCCCCAGTGGGGATCGTGAATCTCTTTTGACGTGGTAGCATCAACATGTACTTATGCTGCGTGTCAACCTGGAAATGGGAGACTGAAGGCACAAAGCTTGTTTTCCCGTTTTGAAAGCTCCATTCATGCGGCCTCGAAGCTACCTGAAAAGCACTGTTGTTACCGTGCTTTTCCTTACAGCCGGCATGGCACATAGAAGAAAATGAGTTTTCTCGAAAGAAACCTTGTGCTTCCAGTTCCTACTTAGAACCTCACCCTGCTCTGCTCTATACCAAACGTGAAAGTCAATGTGAGCACTAGCCTCGAAGTAAGGCCCTGATTATGCTGGCAAAACGGGAGGCGTGCAGCAGCTCCATGAGGCCTTCATCGCTGTTCTGCTTTAGTTGAACGGTAGTCAGCTCTCCAAGACTCCTAGGGACTTTGCTTAAGCAACCGTTTCGGTACCAGAACACTGCGTAGAGCCAGGAAGCTTTGGTCCTGCGTGTATGCTGCATGTCTACCTAGAAATTGGAGACTGATGGCACAAGGCTTGTTTTCCCATTAGGAAAGCTCCGTTCATGCGGCCTCGAAGCTACCGGAAAAGCATTGTTGTTGGCGGGGTTTTAGTCACTGCCGGCATGGTTCTGAGAAGAAAATGAGTTTTTTCGTGAGAAACCTTGTGCTTCCAGTTCCTTGTAGGAAGCTCACCTTGCTCTGCTCTATACCTAAAGTGAAAGTCAACGTGAGACTTGCTTCGAAGTAAGGCCTTGATTATCCTTGCAAAACGGGAGGCGTGCAGCAGCTCCATGAGGCCTTCATCGTTGTTCTGCTTTAGTTTCACGGTAGTAAGCCTTTCAAGACTCCTAGGGACCTTGCTTCAGCACCCGTTTCGGTACCGGAACACTGCGGAGAGCCAGAAAGCTCTGGTCCTGCGTGTATGCTGCGTGTCAACCTAGAAATTAGAGACTGATGGCACAAGGCTTGTTTTCCCATTAGGAAAGCTCCGTTCATGCGGCCTCGAAGCTACCAGAAAAGCATTGTTGTTGGCGGGGTTTTAGTCACTGCCGGCATGGTTCTGAGAAGAAAATGAATTTTTTCGTAAGAAACCTTTTGCTTCCAGTTCCTTGTAGGAAGCTCACCCTGCTCTGCTCTATACCTAAAGTGAAAGTCAACGTGAGACTTGCTTCGAAGTAAGGCCTTGATTATCCTTGCAAAACGGGAGGCGTGCAGCAGCTCCATGAGGCCTTCATCGTTGTTCTGCTTTAGTTTCACGGTAGTAAGCCTTTCAAGACTCTTAGGGACCTTGCTTCAGCACCCGTTTCGGTACCAGAACACTGCGGAGAGCCAGGAAGCTCTGGTCCTGCGTGTATGCTGCGTGTCAACCTAGAAATGAGAGACTGATGGCACAAGGCTTGTTTTCCCATTAGGAAAGCTCCGTTCATGCGGCCTCGAAGCTATCTGAAAAGCATTGTTGTTGCCTGGGTTTTCGTCACTGCCGACATGGTTCTGAGAAGAAAATGAGTTTTCATGGAAGAAACCTTGTGCTTCCAGTTCCTTGTTGGAAGCTCACCCTGCTCTGCTCTATACCAAAAGTGAAAGCCAAGGTGAGCCCTAGCCTCGAAGTAAGGCCCTGATTTGCCTTGCCAATGGGGAGGCGTGCAGCAGCTCCATGAGGCCTTCCTCACTGTTCTGCTTGAGTTTCACGGTAGTGAGCCTTTCAAGACTCCTAGGGACCTTGCTTCAGCACCCGTTTCCGTACCAGAATATTGAGGAGACACAGGAAGCTCTAGTCCTGTTAAGCAACTTCCAGCCCCGTAGGCCTTTTGGAACACCCCAGTGTGGGCTAGAGAAAGGCAACACACTGCACTCTTCCTTGGCAGAGCCAGATTACCTCAGCTCCACACAGGATTCACGACCACACTTCTCGACTGTCCTCCATGCAGTGGATGTAACCTCATTCCCCTAGCTGAACTCTATTGAGAAAAACACTCTGCTTCTAATCCCGTTTCACTTTTTACACTTCGAGTCACGCATCCTCAAGGGGGTGGTCGGCTTGCATTCCAAGTACAATTTAAGCACAGTTCTTGGTGTAACACAGCAGGTCTTTTGAAGAGGCACAGGTCTCTAAGTCTCCCTCGCGCATCCTTTGTTTAGGCACTTTGCTGCACGCAGAAAACCGGTCGTAGAAAAAAGTTGATTCAGGGGAAGCCCCAGTGGGGATCGTGAATCTCTTTTGACGTGGTAGCATCAACATGTACTTATGCTGCGTGTCAACCTGGAAATGGGAGACTGAAGGCACAAAGCTTGTTTTCCCGTTTTGAAAGCTCCATTCATGCGGCCTCGAAGCTACCTGAAAAGCACTGTTGTTACCGTGCTTTTCCTTACAGCCGGCATGGCACATAGAAGAAAATGAGTTTTCTCGAAAGAAACCTTGTGCTTCCAGTTCCTACGTGGAAACTCACCCTGCTCTGCTCTATACCAAACGTGAAAGTCAATGTGAGCACTAGCCTCGAAGTAAGGCCCTGATTATGCTGGCAAAACGGGAGGCGTGCAGCAGCTCCATGAGGCCTTCATCGCTGTTCTGCTTTAGTTGAACGGTAGTCAGCTCTCCAAGACTCCTAGGGACTTTGCTTAAGCAACCGTTTCGGTACCAGAACACTGCGTAGAGCCAGGAAGCTTTGGTCCTGCGTGTATGCTGCGTGTCTACCTAGAAATTAGAGACTGATGGCACAAGGCTTGTTTTCCCATTAGGAAAGCTCCGTTCATGCGGCCTCGAAGCTACCGGAAAAGCATTGTTGTTGGCGGGGTTTTAATCACTGCCGGCATGGTTCTGAGAAGAAAATGAGTTTTTTCGTAGAAACCTTGTGCTTCCAGTTCCTTGTAGGAAGCTCACCCTGCTCTGCTCTATACCTAAAGTGAAAGTCAACGTGAGACTTGCTTCGAAGTAAGGCCTTGATCATCCTTGCAAAACGGGAGGCGTGCAGCAGCTCCATGAGGCCTTCATCGTTGTTCTGCTTTAGTTTCACGGTAGTAAGCCTTTCAAGACTCCTAGGGACCTTGCTTCAGCACCCGTTTCGGTACCAGAACACTGCGGAGAGCCAGGAAGCTCTGGTCCTGCGTGTATGCTGCGTGTCAACTTAGAAATGAGAGCCTGATGGCACAAGGCTTGTTTTCCCATTAGGAAAGCTCCGTTCATGCGGCCTCGAAGCTACCTGAAAAGCATTGTTGTTGCCTGGGTTTTCGTCACTGCCGACATGGTTCTGAGAAGAAAATGAGTTTTCATGCAAGAAACCTTGTGCTTCCAGTTCCTTGTTGGAAGCTCACCCTGCTCTGCTCTATACCAAAAGTGAAAGCCAAGGTGAGCCCTAGCCTCGAAGTAAGGCCCTGATTTGCCTTGCCAATTGGGAGGCGTGCAGCAGCTCCATGAGGCCTTCCTCACTGTTCTGCTTGAGTTTCACGGTAGTAAGCCTTTCAAGACTCCTAGGGACCTTGCTTCAGCACCCGTTTCCGTACCAGAATATTGAGGAGACACAGGAAGCTCTAGTCCTGTTAAGCAACTTCCAGCCCCGTAGGCCTTTTGGAACACCCCAGTGTTGGCTAGAGAAAGGCAACACACTGCACTCTTCCTTGGCAGAGCCAGATTACCTCAGCTCCACACAGGATTCACGACCACACTTCTCGACTGTCCTCCATGCAGTGGATGTAACCTCATTCCCCTAGCTGAACTCTATTGAGAAAAACACTCTGCTTCTAATCCCGTTTCACGTTTTACACTTCGAGTCACGCATCCTCAAGGGGGTGGTCGGCTTGCATTCCAAGTACAATTTAAGCACAGTTCTTGGTGTAACACAGCAGGTCTTTTGAAGAGGCACAGGTCTCTAAGTCTCCCTCGCGCATCCTTTGTTTAGGCACTTTGCTGCACGCAGAAAACCGGTCGTAGAAAAAAGTTGATTCAGGGGAAGCCCCAGTGGGGATCGTGAATCTCTTTTGACGTGGTAGCATCAACATGTACTTATGCTGCGTGTCAACCTGGAAATGGGAGACTGAAGGCACAAAGCTTGTTTTCCCGTTTTGAAAGCTCCATTCATGCGGCCTCGAAGCTACCAGAAAAGCACTGTTGTTACCGTGCTTTTCCTTACAGCCGGCATGGCACATAGAAGAAAATGAGTTTTCTCGAAAGAAACCTTGTGCTTCCAGTTCCTACTTGGAACCTCACCCTGCTCTGCTCTATACCAAACGTGAAAGTCAATGTGAGCACTAGCCTCGAAGTAAGGCCCTGATTATGCTGGCAAAACGGGAGGCGTGCAGCAGCTCCATGAGGCCTTCATCGCTGTTCTGCTTTAGTTGAACGGTAGTCAGCTCTCCAAGACTCCTAGGGACTTTGCTTAAGCAACCGTTTCGGTACCAGAACACTGCGTAGAGCCAGGAAGCTTTGGTCCTGCGTGTATGCTGCGTGTCTACCTAGAAATTAGAGACTGATGGCACAAGGCTTGTTTTCCCATTAGGAAAGCTCCGTTCATGCGGCCTCGAAGCTACCGGAAAAGCATTGTTGTTGGCGGGGTTTTAGTCACTGCCGGCATGGTTCCGAGAAGAAAATGAGTTTTTTCGTTAGAAACCTTTTGCTTCCAGTTCCTTGTAGGAAGCTCACCCTGCTCTGCTCTATACCTAAAGTGAAAGTCAACGTGAGACTTGCTTCAAACTAAGGCCTTGATTATCCTTGCAAAACGGGAGGCGTGCAGCAGCTCCATGAGGCCTTCATCGTTGTTCTGCTTTAGTTTCACGGTAGTAAGCCTTTCAAGACTCCTAGGGACCTTGCTTCAGCACCCGTTTCGGTACCAGAACACTGCGGAGAGCCAGAAAGCTCTGGTCCTGCGTGTATGCTGCGTGTTAACGTAGAAATTAGAGACTGATGGCACAAGGCTTGTTTTCCCATTAGGAAAGCTCCGTTCATGAGGCCTCGAAGCTACCTGAAAAGCATTGTTGTTGCCTGGGTTTTCGTCACTGCCGACATGGTTCTGAGAAGAAAATGAGTTTTCATGGAAGAAACCTTGTGCTTCCAGTTCCTTGTTGGAAGCTCACCCTGCTCTGCTCTATACCAAAAGTGAAAGCCAACGTGAGCCCTAGCCTCGAAGTAAGGCCCTGATTTGCCTTGCCAATGGGGAGGCGTGCAGCAGCTCCATGAGGCCTTCCTCACTGTTCTGCTTGAGTTTCACGGTAGTGAGCCTTTCAAGACTCCTAGGGACCTTGCTTCAGCACCCGTTTCAGTACCAGAATATTGAATAGACACAGGAAGCTCTTGTCCTGTTAAGCAACTTCCAGCCCCGTAGGCCTTTTGGAACACCCCAGTGTTGGCTAGAGAAAGGCAACACACTGCACTCTTCCTTGGCAGAGCCAGATTACCTCAGCTCCACACAGGATTCACGACCACACTTCTCGACTGTCCTCCATGCAGTGGATGTAACCTCATTCCCCTAGCTGAACTCTATTGAGAAAAACACTCTGCTTCTAATCCCGTTTCACTTTTTACACTTCGAGTCACGCATCCTCAAGGGGGTGGTCGGCTTGCATTCCAAGTACAATTTAAGTACAGTTCTTGGTGTAACACAGCAGGTCTTTTGGAGAGGCACAGGTCTCTAAGTCTCCCTCGCGCATCCTTTGTTTAGGCACTTTGCTGCACGCAGAAAACCGGTCGTAGAAAAAAGTTGATTCAGGGGAAGCCCCAGTGGGGATCGTGAATCTCTTTTGACGTGGTAGCATCAACATGTACTTATGCTGCGTGTCAACCTGGAAATGGGAGACTGAAGGCACAAAGCTTGTTTTCCCGTTTTGAAAGCTCCATTCATGCGGCCTCGAAGCTACCTGAAAAGCACTGTTGTTACCGTGCTTTTCCTTACAGCCGGCATGGCACATAGAAGAAAATGAGTTTTCTCGAAAGAAACCTTGTGCTTCCAGTTCCTACTTGGAACCTCACCCTGCTCTGCTCTATACCAAACGTGAAAGTCAATGTGAGCACTAGCCTCGAAGTAAGGCCCTGATTATGCTGGCAAAACGGGAGGCGTGCAGCAGCTCCATGAGGCCTTCATCGCTATTCTGCTTTAGTTGAACGGTAGTCAGCTCTCCAAGACTCCTAGGGACTTTGCTTAAGCAACCGTTTCGGTACCAGAACACTGCGTAGAGCCAGGAAGCTTTGGTCCTGCGTGTATGCTGCGTGTGTACCTAGAAATTAGAGACTGATGGCACAAGGCTTGTTTTCCCATTAGGAAAGCTCCGTTCATGCGGCCTCGAAGCTACCGGAAAAGCATTGTTGTTGGCGGGGTTTTAGTCACTGCCGGCATGGTTCCGAGAAGAAAATGAGTTTTTTCGTTAGAAACCTTTTGCTTCCAGTTCCTTGTAGGAAGCTCACCCTGCTCTGCTCTATACCTAAAGTGAAAGTCAACGTGAGACTTGCTTCGAAGTAAGGCCTTGATTATCCTTGCAAAACGGGAGGCGTGCAGCAGCTCCATGAGGCCTTCATCGTTGTTCTGCTTTAGTTTCACGGTAGTAAGCCTTTCAAGACTCCTAGGGACCTTGCTTCAGCACCCGTTTCGGTACCAGAACACTGCGGAGAGCCAGGAAGCTCTGGTCCTGCGTGTATGCTGCGTGTCAACCTAGAAATGAGAGCCTGATGGCACAAGGCTTGTTTTCCCATTAGGAAAGCTCCGTTCATGCGGCCTCGAAGCTACCTGAAAAGCATTGTTGTTGCCTGGGTTTTCGTCACTGCCGACATGGTTCTGAGAAGAAAATGAGTTTTCATGGAAGAAACCTTGTGCTTCCAGTTCCTTGTTGGAAGCTCACCCTGCTCTGCTCTATACCAAAAGTGAAAGCCAAGGTGAGCCCTAGCCTCGAAGTAAGGCCCTGATTTGCCTTGCCAATGGGGAGGCGTGCAGCAGCTCCATGAGGCCTTCCTCACTGTTCTGCTTGAGTTTCACGGTAGTGAGCCTTTCAAGACTCCTAGGGACCTTGCTTCAGCACCCGTTTCCGTACCAGAATATTGAGGAGCCACAGGAAGCTCTAGTCCTGTTAAGCAACTTCCAGCCCCGTAGGCCTTTTGGAACACCCCAGTGTTGGCTAGAGAAAGGCAACACACTGCACTCTTCCTTGGCAGAGCCAGATTACCTCAGCTCCACACAGGATTCACGACCACACTTCTCGACTGTCCTCCATGCAGTGGATGTAACCTCATTCCCCTAGCTGAACTCTATTGAGAAAAACACTCTGCTTCTAATCCCGTTTCACTTTTTACACTTCGAGTCACGCATCCTCAAGGGGGTGGTCGGCTTGCATTCCAAGTACAATTTAAGCACAGTTCTTGGTGTAACACAGCAGGTCTTTTGAAGAGGCACAGGTCTCTAAGTCTCCCTCGCGCATCCTTTGTTTAGGCACTTTGCTGCACGCAGAAAACCGGTCGTAGAAAAAAGTTGATTCAGGGGAAGCCCCAGTGGGGATCGTGAATCTCTTTTGACGTGGTAGCATCAACATGTACTTATGCTGCGTGTCAACCTGGAAATGGGAGACTGAAGGCACAAAGCTTGTTTTCCCGTTTTGAAAGCTCCATTCATGCGGCCTCGAAGCTACCTGAAAAGCACTGTTGTTACCGTGCTTTTCCTTACAGCCGGCATGGCACATAGAAGAAAATGAGTTTTCTCGAAAGAAACCTTGTGCTTCCAGTTCCTACTTGGAACCTCACCCTGCTCTGCTCTATACCAAACGTGAAAGTCAATGTGAGCACTAGCCTCGAAGTAAGGCCCTGATTATGCTGGCAAAACGGGAGGCGTGCAGCAGCTCCATGAGGCCTTCATCGCTGTTCTGCTTTAGTTGAACGGTAGTCAGCTCTCCAAGACTCCTAGGGACTTTGCTTAAGCAACCGTTTCGGTACCAGAACACTGCGTAGAGCCAGGAAGCTTTGGTCCTGCGTGTATGCTGCGTGTCTACCTAGAAATTAGAGACTGATGGCACAAGGCTTGTTTTCCCATTAGGAAAGCTCCGTTCATGCGGCCTCGAAGCTACCGGAAAAGCATTGTTGTTGGCGGGGTTTTAGTCACTGCCGGCATGGTTCTGAGAAGAAAATGAGTTTTTTCGTAGAAACCTTGTGCTTCCAGTTCCTTGTAGGAAGCTCACCCTGCTCTGCTCTATACCTAAAGTGAAAGTCAACGTGAGACTTGCTTCGAAGTAAGGCCTTGATCATCCTTGCAAAACGGGAGGCGTGCAGCAGCTCCATGAGGCCTTCATCGCTATTCTGCTTTAGTTTCACGGTAGTAAGCCTTTCAAGACTCCTAGGGACCTTGCTTCAGCACCCGTTTCGGTACCAGAACACTGCGGAGAGCCAGGAAGCTCTGGTCCTGCGTGTATGCTGCGTGTCAACCTAGAAATGAGAGACTGATGGCACAAGGCTTGTTTTCCCATTAGGAAAGCTCCGTTCATGCGGCCTCGAAGCTACCTGAAAAGCATTGTTGTTTCCTGGGTTTTCGTCACTGCCGACATGGTTCTGAGAAGAAAATGAGTTTTCATGGAAGAAACCTTGTGCTTCCAGTTCCTTGTTGGAAGCTCACCCTGCTCTGCTCTATACCAAAAGTGAAAGCCAAGGTGAGCCCTAGCCTCGAAGTAAGGCCCTGATTTGCCTTGCCAATGGGGAGGCGTGCAGCAGCTCCATGAGGCCTTCCTCACTGTTCTGCTTGAGTTTCACGGTAGTAAGCCTTTCAAGACTCCTAGGGACCTTGCTTCAGCACCCGTTTCCGTACCAGAATATTGAGGAGACACAGGAAGCTCTAGTCCTGTTAAGCAACTTCCAGCCCCGTAGGCCTTTTGGAACACCCCAGTGTTGGCTAGAGAAAGGCAACACACTGCACTCTTCCTTGGCAGAGCCAGATTACCTCAGTTCCACACAGGATTCACGACCACACTTCTCGACTGTCCTCCATGCAGTGGATGTAACCTCATTCCCCTAGCTGAACTCTATTGAGAAAAACACTCTGCTTCTAATCCCGTTTCACATTTTACACTTCGAGTCACGCATCCTCAAGGGGGTGGTCGGCTTGCATTCCAAGTACAATTTAAGCACAGTTCTTGGTGTAACACAGCAGGTCTTTTGAAGAGGCACAGGTCTCTAAGTCTCCCTCGCGCATCCTTTGTTTAGGCACTTTGCTGCACGCAGAAAACCGGTCGTAGAAAAAAGTTGATTCAGGGGAAGCCCCAGTGGGGATCGTGAATCTCTTTTGACGTGGTAGCATCAACATGTACTTATGCTGCGTGTCAACCTGGAAATGGGAGACTGAAGGCACAAAGCTTGTTTTCCCGTTTTGAAAGCTCCATTCATGCGGCCTCGAAGCTACCTGAAAAGCACTGTTGTTACCGTGCTTTTCCTTACAGCCGGCATGGCACATAGAAGAAAATGAGTTTTCTCGAAAGAAACCTTGTGCTTCCAGTTCCTACTTGGAACCTCACCCTGCTCTGCTCTATACCAAACGTGAAAGTCAATGTGAGCACTAGCCTCGAAGTAAGGCCCTGATTATGCTGGCAAAACGGGAGGCGTGCAGCAGCTCCATGAGGCCTTCATCGCTGTTCTGCTTTAGTTGAACGGTAGTCAGCTCTCCAAGACTCCTAGGGACTTTGCTTAAGCAACCGTTTCGGTACCAGAACACTGCGTAGAGCCAGGAAGCTTTGGTCCTGCGTGTATGCTGCGTGTCTACCTAGAAATTAGAGACTGATGGCACAAGGCTTGTTTTCCCATTAGGAAAGCTCCGTTCATGCGGCCTCGAAGCTACCGGAAAAGCATTGTTGTTGGCGGGGTTTTAGTCACTGCCGGCATGGTTCTGAGAAGAAAATGAGTTTTTTCGTAGAAACCTTGTGCTTCCAGTTCCTTGTAGGAAGCTCACCCTGCTCTGCTCTATACCTAAAGTGAAAGTCAACGTGAGACTTGCTTCGAAGTAAGGCCTTGATCATCCTTGCAAAACGGGAGGCGTGCAGCAGCTCCATGAGGCCTTCATCGCTATTCTGCTTTAGTTTCACGGTAGTAAGCCTTTCAAGACTCCTAGGGACCTTGCTTCAGCACCCGTTTCGGTACCAGAACACTGCGGAGAGCCAGGAAGCTCTGGTCCTGCGTGTATGCTGCGTGTCAACCTAGAAATGAGAGACTGATGGCACAAGGCTTGTTTTCCCATTAGGAAAGCTCCGTTCATGCGGCCTCGAAGCTACCTGAAAAGCATTGTTGTTTCCTGGGTTTTCGTCACTGCCGACATGGTTCTGAGAAGAAAATGAGTTTTCATGGAAGAAACCTTGTGCTTCCAGTTCCTTGTTGGAAGCTCACCCTGCTCTGCTCTATACCAAAAGTGAAAGCCAAGGTGAGCCCTAGCCTCGAAGTAAGGCCCTGATTTGCCTTGCCAATGGGGAGGCGTGCAGCAGCTCCATGAGGCCTTCCTCACTGTTCTGCTTGAGTTTCACGGTAGTAAGCCTTTCAAGACTCCTAGGGACCTTGCTTCAGCACCCGTTTCCGTACCAGAATATTGAGGAGACACAGGAAGCTCTAGTCCTGTTAAGCAACTTCCAGCCCCGTAGGCCTTTTGGAACACCCCAGTGTTGGCTAGAGAAAGGCAACACACTGCACTCTTCCTTGGCAGAGCCAGATTACCTCAGTTCCACACAGGATTCACGACCACACTTCTCGACTGTCCTCCATGCAGTGGATGTAACCTCATTCCCCTAGCTGAACTCTATTGAGAAAAACACTCTGCTTCTAATCCCGTTTCACATTTTACACTTCGAGTCACGCATCCTCAAGGGGGTGGTCGGCTTGCATTCCAAGTACAATTTAAGCACAGTTCTTGGTGTAACACAGCAGGTCTTTTGAAGAGGCACAGGTCTCTAAGTCTCCCTCGCGCATCCTTTGTTTAGGCACTTTGCTGCACGCAGAAAACCGGTCCTAGAAAAAAGTTGATTCAGGGGAAGCCCCAGTGGGGATCGTGAATCTCTTTTGACGTGGTAGCATCAACATGTACTTATGCTGCGTGTCAACCTGGAAATGGGAGACTGAAGGCACAAAGCTTGTTTTCCCGTTTTGAAAGCTCCATTCATGCGGCCTCGAAGCTACCTGAAAAGCACTGTTGTTACCGTGCTTTTCCTTACAGCCGGCATGGCACATAGAAGAAAATGAGTTTTCTCGAAAGAAACCTTGTGCTTCCAGTTCCTACTTGGAACCTCACCCTGCTCTGCTCTATACCAAACGTGAAAGTCAATGTGAGCACTAGCCTCGAAGTAAGGCCCTGATTATGCTGGCAAAACGGGAGGCGTGCAGCAGCTCCATGAGGCCTTCATCGCTGTTCTGCTTTAGTTGAACGGTAGTCAGCTCTCCAAGACTCCTAGGGACTTTGCTTAAGCAACCGTTTCGGTACCAGAACACTGCGTAGAGCCAGGAAGCTTTGGTCCTGCGTGTATGCTGCGTGTGTACCTAGAAATTAGAGACTGATGGCACAAGGCTTGTTTTCCCATTAGGAAAGCTCCGTTCATGCGGCCTCGAAGCTACCGGAAAAGCATTGTTGTTGGCGGGGTTTTAGTCACTGCCGGCATGGTTCCGAGAAGAAAATGAGTTTTTTCGTTAGAAACCTTTTGCTTCCAGTTCCTTGTAGGAAGCTCACCCTGCTCTGCTCTATACCTAAAGTGAAAGTCAACGTGAGACTTGCTTCGAAGTAAGGCCTTGATTATCCTTGCAAAACGGGAGGCGTGCAGCAGCTCCATGAGGCCTTCATCGTTGTTCTGCTTTAGTTTCACGGTAGTAAGCCTTTCAAGACTCCTAGGGACCTTGCTTCAGCACCCGTTTCGGTACCAGAACACTGCGGAGAGCCAGGAAGCTCTGGTCCTGCGTGTATGCTGCGTGTCAACCTAGAAATGAGAGACTGATGGCACAAGGCTTGTTTTCCCATTAGGAAAGCTCCGTTCATGCGGCCTCGAAGCTACCTGAAAAGCATTGTTGTTGCCTGGGTTTTCGTCACTGCTGACATGGTTCTGAGAAGAAAATGAGTTTTCATGGAAGAAACCTTGTGCTTCCAGTTCCTTGTTGGAAGCTCACCCTGCTCTGCTCTATACCAAAAGTGAAAGCCAAGGTGAGCCCTAGCCTCGAAGTAAGGCCCTGATTTGCCTTGCCAATGGGGAGGCGTGCAGCAGCTCCATGAGGCCTTCCTCACTGTTCTGCTTGAGTTTCACGGTAGTAAGCCTTTCAAGACTCCTAGGGACCTTGCTTCAGCACCCGTTTCCGTACCAGAATATTGAGGAGACACAGGAAGCTCTAGTCCTGTTAAGCAACTTCCAGCCCCGTAGGCCTTTTGGAACACCCCAGTGTTGGCTAGAGAAAGGCAACACACTGCACTCTTCCTTGGCAGAGCCAGATTACCTCAGCTCCACACAGGATTCACGACCACACTTCTCGACTGTCCTCCATGCAGTGGATGTAACCTCATTCCCCTAGCTGAACTCTATTGAGAAAAACACTCTGCTTCTAATCCCGTTTCACTTTTTACACTTCGAGTCACGCATCCTCAAGGGGGTGGTCGGCTTGCATTCCAAGTACAATTTAAGCACAGTTCTTGGTGTAACACAGCAGGTCTTTTGAAGAGGCACAGGTCTCTAAGTCTCCCTCGCGCATCCTTTGTTTAGGCACTTTGCTGCACGCAGAAAACCGGTCGTAGAAAAAAGTTGATTCAGGGGAAGCCCCAGTGGGGATCGTGAATCTCTTTTGACGTGGTAGCATCAACATGTACTTATGCTGCGTGTCAACCTGGAAATGGGAGACTGAAGGCACAAAGCTTGTTTTCCTGTTTTGAAAGCTCCATTCATGCGGCCTCGAAGCTACCTGAAAAGCACTGTTGTTACCGTGCTTTTCCTTACAGCCGGCATGGCACATAGAAGAAAATGAGTTTTCTCGAAAGAAACCTTGTGCTTCCAGTTCCTACTTGGAACCTCACCCTGCTCTGCTCTATACCAAACGTGAAAGTCAATGTGAGCACTAGCCTCGAAGTAAGGCCCTGATTATGCTGGCAAAACGGGAGGCGTGCAGCAGCTCCATGAGGCCTTCATCGCTGTTCTGCTTTAGTTGAACGGTAGTCAGCTCTCCAAGACTCCTAGGGACTTTGCTTAAGCAACCGTTTCGGTACCAGAACACTGCGTAGAGCCAGGAAGCTTTGGTCCTGCGTGTATGCTGCGTGTCTACCTAGAAATTAGAGACTGATGGCACAAGGCTTGTTTTCCCATTAGGAAAGCTCCGTTCATGCGGCCTCGAAGCTACCGGAAAAGCATTGTTGTTGGCGGGGTTTTAGTCACTGCCGGCATGGTTCTGAGAAGAAAATGAGTTTTTTCGTGAGAAACCTTTTGCTTCCAGTTCCTTGTAGGAAGCTCACCCTGCTCTGCTCTATACCTAAAGTGAAAGTCAACGTGAGACTTGCTTCAAACTAAGGCCTTGATTATCCTTGCAAAACGGGAGGCGTGCAGCAGCTCCATGAGGCCTTCATCGTTGTTCTGCTTTAGTTTCACGGTAGTAAGCCTTTCAAGACTCCTAGGGACCTTGCTTCAGCACCCGTTTCGGTACCAGAACACTGCGGAGAGCCAGAAAGCTCTGGTCCTGCGTGTATGCTGCGTGTTAACCTAGAAATTAGAGACTGATGGCACAAGGCTTGTTTTCCCATTAGGAAAGCTCCGTTCATGAGGCCTCGAAGCTACCTGAAAAGCATTGTTGTTGCCTGGGTTTTCGTCACTGCCGACATGGTTCTGAGAAGAAAATGAGTTTTCATGGAAGAAACCTTGTGCTTCCAGTTCCTTGTTGGAAGCTCACCCTGCTCTGCTCTATACCAAAAGTGAAAGCCAACGTGAGCCCTAGCCTCGAAGTAAGGCCCTGATTTGCCTTGCCAATGGGGAGGCGTGCAGCAGCTCCATGAGGCCTTCCTCACTGTTCTGCTTGAGTTTCACGGTAGTAAGACTTTCAAGACTCCTAGGGACCTTGCTTCAGCACCCGTTTCAGTACCAGAATATTGAATAGACACAGGAAGCTCTAGTCCTGTTAAGCAACTTCCAGCCCCGTAGGCCTTTTGGAACACCCCAGTGTTGGCTAGAGAAAGGCAACACACTGCACTCTTCCTTGGCAGAGCCAGATTACCTCAGCTCCACACAGGATTCACGACCCCACTTCTCGACTGTCCTCCATGCAGTGGATGTAACCTCATTCCCCTAGCTGAACTCTATTGAGAAAAACACTCTGCTTCTAATCCCGTTTCACTTTTTACACTTCGAGTCACGCATCCTCAAGGGGGTGGTCGGCTTGCATTCCAAGTACAATTTAAGCACAGTTCTTGGTGTAACACAGCAGGTCTTTTGGAGAGGCACAGGTCTCTAAGTCTCCCTCGCGCATCCTTTGTTTAGGCACTTTGCTGCACGCAGAAAACCGGTCGTAGAAAAAAGTTGATTCAGGGGAAGCCCCAGTGGGGATCGTGAATCTCTTTTGACGTGGTAGCATCAACATGTACTTATGCTGCGTGTCAACCTGGAAATGGGAGACTGAAGGCACAAAGCTTGTTTTCCCGTTTTGAAAGCTCCATTCATGCGGCCTCGAAGCTACCTGAAAAGCACTGTTGTTACCGTGCTTTTCCTTACAGCCGGCATGGCACATAGAAGAAAATGAGTTTTCTCGAAAGAAACCTTGTGCTTCCAGTTCCTACTTGGAACCTCACCCTGCTCTGCTCTATACCAAACGTGAAAGTCAATGTGAGCACTAGCCTCGAAGTAAGGCCCTGATTATGCTGGCAAAACGGGAGGCGTGCAGCAGCTCCATGAGGCCTTCATCGCTGTTCTGCTTTAGTTGAACGGTCGTCAGCTCTCCAAGACTCCTAGGGACTTTGCTTAAGCAACCGTTTCGGTACCAGAACACTGCGTAGAGCCAGGAAGCTTTGGTCCTGCGTGTATGCTGCGTGTGTACCTAGAAATTAGAGACTGATGGCACAAGGCTTGTTTTCCCATTAGGAAAGCTCCGTTCATGCGGCCTCGAAGCTACCGGAAAAGCATTGTTGTTGGCGGGGTTTTAGTCACTGCCGGCATGGTTCCGAGAAGAAAATGAGTTTTTTCGTTAGAAACCTTTTGCTTCCAGTTCCTTGTAGGAAGCTCACCCTGCTCTGCTCTATACCTAAAGTGAAAGTCAACGTGAGACTTGCTTCGAAGTAAGGCCTTGATTATCCTTGCAAAACGGGAGGCGTGCAGCAGCTCCATGAGGCCTTCATCGTTGTTCTGCTTTAGTTTCACGGTAGTAAGCCTTTCAAGACTCCTAGGGACCTTGCTTCAGCACCCGTTTCGGTACCAGAACACTGCGGAGAGCCAGGAAGCTCTGGTCCTGCGTGTATGCTGCGTGTCAACCTAGAAATGAGAGACTGATGGCACAAGGCTTGTTTTCCCATTAGGAAAGCTCCGTTCATGCGGCCTCGAAGCTACCTGAAAAGCATTGTTGTTGCCTGGGTTTTCGTCACTGCCGACATGGTTCTGAGAAGAAAATGAGTTTTCATGGAAGAAACCTTGTGCTTCCAGTTCCTTGTTGGAAGCTCACCCTGCTCTGCTCTATACCAAAAGTGAAAGCCAAGGTGAGCCCTAGCCTCGAAGTAAGGCCCTGATTTGCCTTGCCAATGGGGAGGCGTGCAGCAGCTCCATGAGGCCTTCCTCACTGTTCTGCTTGAGTTTCACGGTAGTGAGCCTTTCAAGACTCCTAGGGACCTTGCTTCACCACCCGTTTCCGTACCAGAATATTGAGGAGCCACAGGAAGCTCTAGTCCTGTTAAGCAACTTCCAGCCCCGTAGGCCTTTTGGAACACCCCAGTGTTGGCTAGAGAAAGGCAACACACTGCACTCTTCCTTGGCAGAGCCAGATTACCTCAGCTCCACACAGGATTCACGACCACACTTCTCGACTGTCCTCCATGCAGTGGATGTAACCTCATTCCCCTAGCTGAACTCTATTGAGAAAAACACTCTGCTTCTAATCCCGTTTCACTTTTTACACTTCGAGTCACGCATCCTCAAGGGGGTGGTCGGCTTGCATTCCAAGTACAATTTAAGCACAGTTCTTGGTGTAACACAGCAGGTCTTTTGAAGAGGCACAGGTCTCTAAGTCTCCCTCGCGCATCCTTTGTTTAGGCACTTTGCTGCACGCAGAAAACCGGTCGTAGAAAAAAGTTGATTCAGGGGAAGCCCCAGTGGGGATCGTGAATCTCTTTTGACGTGGTAGCATCAACATGTACTTATGCTGCGTGTCAACCTGGAAATGGGAGACTGAAGGCACAAAGCTTGTTTTCCCGTTTTGAAAGCTCCATTCATGCGGCCTCGAAGCTACCTGAAAAGCACTGTTGTTACCGTGCTTTTCCTTACAGCCGGCATGGCACATAGAAGAAAATGAGTTTTCTCGAAAGAAACCTTGTGCTTCCAGTTCCTACTTGGAAACTCACCCTGCTCTGCTCTATACCAAACGTGAAAGTCAATGTGAGCACTAGCCTCGAAGTAAGGCCCTGATTATGCTGGCAAAACGGGAGGCGTGCAGCAGCTCCATGAGGCCTTCATCGCTGTTCTGCTTTAGTTGAACGGTAGTCAGCTCTCCAAGACTCCTAGGGACTTTGCTTAAGCAACCGTTTCGGTACCAGAACACTGCGTAGAGCCAGGAAGCTTTGGTCCTGCGTGTATGCTGCGTGTCTACCTAGAAATTAGAGACTGATGGCACAAGGCTTGTTTTCCCATTAGGAAAGCTCCGTTCATGCGGCCTCGAAGCTACCGGAAAAGCATTGTTGTTGGCGGGGTTTTAGTCACTGCCGGCATGGTTCTGAGAAGAAAATGAGTTTTTTCGTAGAAACCTTGTGCTTCCAGTTCCTTGTAGGAAGCTCACCCTGCTCTGCTCTATACCTAAAGTGAAAGTCAACGTGAGACTTGCTTCGAAGTAAGGCCTTGATCATCCTTGCAAAACGGGAGGCGTGCAGCAGCTCCATGAGGCCTTCATCGCTATTCTGCTTTAGTTTCACGGTAGTAAGCCTTTCAAGACTCCTAGGGACCTTGCTTCAGCACCCGTTTCGGTACCAGAACACTGCGGAGAGCCAGGAAGCTCTGGTCCTGCGTGTATGCTGCGTGTCAACCTAGAAATGAGAGACTGATGGCACAAGGCTTGTTTTCCCATTAGGAAAGCTCCGTTCATGCGGCCTCGAAGCTACCTGAAAAGCATTGTTGTTTCCTGGGTTTTCGTCACTGCCGACATGGTTCTGAGAAGAAAATGAGTTTTCATGGAAGAAACCTTGTGCTTCCAGTTCCTTGTTGGAAGCTCACCCTGCTCTGCTCTATACCAAAAGTGAAAGCCAAGGTGAGCCCTAGCCTCGAAGTAAGGCCCTGATTTGCCTTGCCAATGGGGAGGCGTGCAGCAGCTCCATGAGGCCTTCCTCACTGTTCTGCTTGAGTTTCACGGTAGTAAGCCTTTCAAGACTCCTAGGGACCTTGCTTCAGCACCCGTTTCCGTACCAGAATATTGAGGAGACACAGGAAGCTCTAGTCCTGTTAAGCAACTTCCAGCCCCGTAGGCCTTTTGGAACACCCCAGTGTTGGCTAGAGAAAGGCAACACACTGCACTCTTCCTTGGCAGAGCCAGATTACCTCAGCTCCACACAGGATTCACGACCACACTTCTCGACTGTCCTCCATGCAGTGGATGTAACCTCATTCCCCTAGCTGAACTCTATTGAGAAAAACACTCTGCTTCTAATCCCGTTTCACTTTTTACACTTCGAGTCACGCATCCTCAAGGGGGTGGTCGGCTTGCATTCCAAGTACAATTTAAGCACAGTTCTTGGTGTAACACAGCAGGTCTTTTGAAGAGGCACAGGTCTCTAAGTCTCCCTCGCGCATCCTTTGTTTAGGCACTTTGCTGCACGCAGAAAACCGGTCGTAGAAAAAAGTTGATTCAGGGGAAGCCCCAGTGGGGATCGTGAATCTCTTTTGACGTGGTAGCATCAACATGTACTTATGCTGCGTGTCAACCTGGAAATGGGAGACTGAAGGCACAAAGCTTGTTTTCCCGTTTTGAAAGCTCCATTCATGCGGCCTCGAAGCTACCTGAAAAGCACTGTTGTTACCGTGCTTTTCCTTACAGCCGGCATGGCACATAGAAGAAAATGAGTTTTCTCGAAAGAAACCTTGTGCTTCCAGTTCCTACTTGGAACCTCACCCTGCTCTGCTCTATACCAAACGTGAAAGTCAATGTGAGCACTAGCCTCGAAGTAAGGCCCTGATTATGCTGGCAAAACGGGAGGCGTGCAGCAGCTCCATGAGGCCTTCATCGCTGTTCTGCTTTAGTTGAACGGTAGTAAGCTCTCCAAGACTCCTAGGGACTTTGCTTAAGCAACCGTTTCGGTATCAGAACACTGCGTAGAGCCAGGAAGCTTTGGTCCTGCGTGTATGCTGCGTGTGTACCTAGAAATTAGAGACTGATGGCACAAGGCTTGTTTTCCCATTAGGAAAGCTCCGTTCATGCGGCCTCGAAGCTACCGGAAAAGCATTGTTGTTGGCGGGGTTTTAGTCACTGCCGGCATGGTTCTGAGAAGAAAATGAGTTTTTTCGTAGAAACCTTGTGCTTCCAGTTCCTTGTAGGAAGCTCACCCTGCTCTACTCTATACCTAAAGTGAAAGTCAACGTGAGACTTGCTTCGAAGTAAGGCCTTGATCATCCTTGCAAAACGGGAGGCGTGCAGCAGCTCCATGAGGCCTTCATCGTTGTTCTGCTTTAGTTTCACGGTAGTAAGCCTTTCAAGACTCCTAGGGACCTTGCTTCAGCACCCGTTTCGGTACCAGAACACTGCGGAGAGCCAGGAAGCTCTGGTCTTGCGTGTATGCTGCGTGTCAACCTAGAAATGAGAGACTGATGGCACAAGGCTTGTTTTCCCATTAGGAAAGCTCCGTTCATGCGGCCTCGAAGCTACCTGAAAAGCATTGTTGTTTCCTGGGTTTTCGTCACTGCCGACATGGTTCTGAGAAGAAAATGAGTTTTCATGGAAGAAACCTTGTGCTTCCAGTTCCTTGTTGGAAGCTCACCCTGCTCTGCTCTATACCAAAAGTGAAAGCCAAGGTGAGCCCTAGCCTCGAAGTAAGGCCCTGATTTGCCTTGCCAATGGGGAGGCGTGCAGGAGCTCCATGAGGCCTTCCTCACTGTTCTGCTTGAGTTTCACGGTAGTAAGCCTTTCAAGACTCCTAGGGACCTTGCTTCAGCACCCGTTTCCGTACCAGAATATTGAGGAGACACAGGAAGCTCTAGTCCTGTTAAGCAACTTCCAGCCCCGTAGGCCTTTTGGAACACCCCAGTGTTGGCTAGAGAAAGGCAACACACTGCACTCTGCCTTGGCAGAGCCAGATTACCTCAGCTCCACACAGGATTCACGACCACACTTCTCGACTGTCCTCCATGCAGTGGATGTAACCTCATTCCCCTAGCTGAACTCTATTGAGAAAAACACTCTGCTTCTAATCCCGTTTCACTTTTTACACTTCGAGTCACGCATCCTCAAGGGGGTGGTCGGCTTGCATTCCAAGTACAATTTAAGCACAGTTCTTGGTGTAACACAGCAGGTCTTTTGAAGAGGCACAGGTCTCTAAGTCTCCCTCGCGCATCCTTTGTTTAGGCACTTTGCTGCACGCAGAAAACCGGTCGTAGAAAAAAGTTGATTCAGGGGAAGCCCCAGTGGGGATCGTGAATCTCTTTTGACGTGGTAGCATCAACATGTACTTATGCTGCGTGTCAACCTGGAAATGGGAGACTGAAGGCACAAAGCTTGTTTTCCCGTTTTGAAAGCTCCATTCATGCGGCCTCGAAGCTACCTGAAAAGCACTGTTGTTACCGTGCTTTTCCTTACAGCCGGCATGGCACATAGAAGAAAATGAGTTTTCTCGAAAGAAACCTTGTGCTTCCAGTTCCTACTTGGAACCTCACCCTGCTCTGCTCTATACCAAACGTGAAAGTCAATGTGAGCACTAGCCTCGAAGTAAGGCCCTGATTATGCTGGCAAAACGGGAGGCGTGCAGCAGCTCCATGAGGCCTTCATCGCTGTTCTGCTTTAGTTGAACGGTAGTCAGCTCTCCAAGACTCCTAGGGACTTTGCTTAAGCAACCGTTTCGGTACCAGAACACTGCGTAGAGCCAGGAAGCTTTGGTCCTGCGTGTATGCTGCGTGTGTACCTAGAAATTAGAGACTGATGGCACAAGGCTTGTTTTCCCATTAGGAAAGCTCCGTTCATGCGGCCTCGAAGCTACCGGAAAAGCATTGTTGTTGGCGGGGTTTTAGTCACTGCCGGCATGGTTCTGAGAAGAAAATGAGTTTTTTCGTAAGAAACCTTGTGCTTCCAGTTCCCTTTAGGAAGGTCACCCTGCTCTGCTCTATACCTAACGTGAAAGGCAACGTGAGACTTGCTTCGTAGTAAGGCCTTAATTATCCTTGCAAAACGGGAGGCGTGCAGCAGCTCCATGAGGCCTTCATCGTTGTTCTGCTTTAGTTTCACGGTAGTAAGCCTTTCAAGACTCCTAGGGACCTTGCTTCCGCACCCGTTTTCATACCAGAACACTGCGTAGAGCCAGGAAGCTCTGGTCCTGTGTGTATGCTGCGTGTCAACCTAGAAATTAGAGACTGATGGCACAAGGCTTGTTTTCCCATTAGGAAAGCTCCGTTCATGCGGCCTCGAAGCTACCTGAAAAGCATTGTTGTTGCCTGGGTTTTCGTCACTGCCGACATGGTTCTGAGAAGAAAATGAGTTTTCATGGAAGAAACCTCGTGTTTCTAGTCCTTTTTGGAAGCTCACCCTGCTCTGCTCTATACCAAAAGTGAAAGCCAAAGTGAGCCCTAGCCTCGAAGTAAGGCCCTGATTTGCCTTGCCAAT
Organism: Eubalaena glacialis; assembly: GCF_028564815.1. Taxonomy (NCBI): domain Eukaryota; kingdom Metazoa; phylum Chordata; class Mammalia; order Artiodactyla; family Balaenidae; genus Eubalaena; species Eubalaena glacialis. Next base: position 46,419,476 of record NC_083731.1, read on the forward strand.
GGGGAGGCGTGCAGCAGCTCCATGAGGCCTTCCTCACTGTTCTGCTTGAGTTTCACGGTAGTAAGCCTTTCAAGACTCCTAGGGACCTTGCTTCAGCACCCGTTTCCGTACCAGAATATTGAGGAGACATAGGAAGCTCTAGTCCTGTTAAGCAACTTCCAGCCCCGTAGGCCTTTTGGAACACCCCAGTGTTGGCTAGAGAAAGGCAACACACTGCACTCTTCCTTGGCAGAGCCAGATTACCTCAGCTCCACACAGGATTCACGACCACACTTCTCGACTGTCCTCTATGCAGTGGATGTAACCTCATTCCCCTAGCTGAACTCTATTGAGAAAAACACTCTGCTTCTAATCCCGTTTCACTTTTTACACTTCGAGTCACGCATCCTCAAGGAGGTGGTCGGCTTGCATTCCAAACACAATTTTAGCACAGTTCTTGGTGTAACACAGCAGGTCTTTTGAAGAGGCACAGGTCTCTAAGTCTCCCTCGCGCATCCTTGGTTTAGGCACTTTGCTGCACGCAGAAAACCGGTCGTAGAAAAAGTTGATTCAGGGGAAGCCCCAGTGGGGATCGTGAATCTCTTTTGACGTGGTAGCATCAACATGTACTTATGCTGCGTGTCAACCTGGAAATGGGAGACTGAAGGCACAAAGCTTGTTTTCCCATTTTGAAAGCTCCATTCATGCGGCCTCGAAGCTACCTGAAAAGCACTGTTGTTACCGTGCTTTTCCTTACAGCCGGCATGGCACATAGAAGAAAATGAGTTTTCTCGAAAGAAACCTTGTGCTTCCAGTTCCTACTTGGAACCTCACCCTGCTCTGCTCTATACCAAACGTGAAAGTCAATGTGAGCACTAGCCTCGAAGTAAGGCCCTGATTATGCTGGCAAAACGGGAGGCGTGCAGCAGCTCCATGAGGCCTTCATCGCTGTTCTGCTTTAGTTGAACGGTAGTAAGCTCTCCAAGACTCCTAGGGACTTTGCTTAAGCAACCGTTTCGGTACCAGAACACTGCGTAGAGCCAGGAAGCTTTGGTCCTACGTGTATGCTGCGTGTGTACCTAGAAATTAGAGACTGATGGCACAAGGCTTGTTTTCCCATTAGGAAAGCTCCGTTCATGCGGCCTCGAAGCTACCGGAAAAGCATTGTTGTTGGCGGGGTTTTAGTCACTGCCGGCATGGTTCTTAGAAGAAAATGAGTTTTTTCGTGAGAAACCTTTTGCTTCCAGTTCCTTGTAGGAAGCTCACCCTGCTCTGCTCTATACCTAAAGTGAAAGTCAACGTGAGACTTGCTTCAAACTAAGGCCTTGATTATCCTTGCAAAACGGGAGGCGTGCAGCAGCTCCATGAGGCCTTCATCGTTGTTCTGCTTTAGTTTCACGGTAGTAAGCCTTTCAAGACTCCTAGGGACCTTGCTTCAGCACCCGTTTCGGTACCAGAACACTGCGGAGAGCCAGAAAGCTCTGGTCCTGCGTGTATGCTGCGTGTTAACCTAGAAATTAGAGACTGATGGCACAAGGCTTGTTTTCCCATTAGGAAAGCTCCGTTCATGAGGCCTCGAAGCTACCTGAAAAGCATTGTTGTTGCCTGGGTTTTCGTCACTGCCGACATGGTTCTGAGAAGAAAATGAGTTTTCATGGAAGAAACCTTGTGCTTCCAGTTCCTTGTTGGAAGCTCACCCTGCTCTGCTCTATACCAAAAGTGAAAGCCAAGGTGAGCCCTAGCCTCGAAGTAAGGCCCTGATTTGCCTTGCCAATGGGGAGGCGTGCAGCAGCTCCATGAGGCCTTCCTCACTGTTCTGCTTGAGTTTCACGGTAGTGAGCCTTTCAAGACTCCTAGGGACCTTGCTTCAGCACCCGTTTCAGTACCAGAATATTGAATAGACACAGGAAGCTCTAGTCCTGTTAAGCAACTTCCAGCCCCGTAGGCCTTTTGGAACACCCCAGTGTTGGCTAGAGAAAGGCAACACACTGCACTCTTCCTTGGCAGAGCCAGATTACCTCAGCTCCACACAGGATTCACGACCACACTTCTCGACTGTCCTCCATGCAGTGGATGTAACCTCATTCCCCTAGCTGAACTCTATTGAGAAAAACACTCTGCTTCTAATCCCGTTTCACTTTTTACACTTCGAGTCACGCATCCTCAAGGGGGTGGTCGGCTTGCATTCCAAGTACAATTTAAGCACAGTTCTTGGTGTAACACAGCAGGTCTTTTGGAGAGGCACAGGTCTCTAAGTCTCCCTCGCGCATCCTTTGTTTAGGCACTTTGCTGCACGCAGAAAACCGGTCGTAGAAAAAAGTTGATTCAGGGGAAGCCCCAGTGGGGATCGTGAATCTCTTTTGACGTGGTAGCATCAACATGTACTTATGCTGCGTGTCAACCTGGAAATGGGAGACTGAAGGCACAAAGCTTGTTTTCCCGTTTTGAAAGCTCCATTCATGCGGCCTCGAAGCTACCTGAAAAGCACTGTTGTTACCGTGCTTTTCCTTACAGCCGGCATGGCACATAGAAGAAAATGAGTTTTCTCGAAAGAAACCTTGTGCTTCCAGTTCCTACTTGGAACCTCACCCTGCTCTGCTCTATACCAAACGTGAAAGTCAATGTGAGCACTAGCCTCGAAGTAAGGCCCTGATTATGCTGGCAAAACGGGAGGCGTGCAGCAGCTCCATGAGGCCTTCATCGCTGTTCTGCTTTAGTTGAACGGTAGTCAGCTCTCCAAGACTCCTAGGGACTTTGCTTAAGCAACCGTTTCGGTACCAGAACACTGCGTAGAGCCAGGAAGCTTTGGTCCTGCGTGTATGCTGCGTGTGTACCTAGAAATTAGAGACTGATGGCACAAGGCTTGTTTTCCCATTAGGAAAGCTCCGTTCATGCGGCCTCGAAGCTACCGGAAAAGCATTGTTGTTGGCGGGGTTTTAGTCACTGCCGGCATGGTTCCGAGAAGAAAATGAGTTTTTTCGTTAGAAACCTTTTGCTTCCAGTTCCTTGTAGGAAGCTCACCCTGCTCTGCTCTATACCTAAAGTGAAAGTCAACGTGAGACTTGCTTCGAAGTAAGGCCTTGATTATCCTTGCAAAACGGGAGGCGTGCAGCAGCTCCATGAGGCCTTCATCGTTGTTCTGCTTTAGTTTCACGGTAGTAAGCCTTTCAAGACTCCTAGGGACCTTGCTTCAGCACCCGTTTCGGTACCAGAACACTGCGGAGAGCCAGGAAGCTCTGGTCTTGCGTGTATGCTGCGTGTCAACCTAGAAATGAGAGACTGATGGCACAAGGCTTGTTTTCCCATTAGGAAAGCTCCGTTCATGCGGCCTCGAAGCTACCTGAAAAGCATTGTTGTTGCCTGGGTTTTCGTCACTGCCGACATGGTTCTGAGAAGAAAATGAGTTTTCATGGAAGAAACCTTGTGCTTCCAGTTCCTTGTTGGAAGCTCACCCTGCTCTGCTCTATACCAAAAGTGAAAGCCAAGGTGAGCCCTAGCCTCGAAGTAAGGCCCTGATTTGCCTTGCCAATGGGGAGGCGTGCAGCAGCTCCATGAGGCCTTCCTCACTGTTCTGCTTGAGTTTCACGGTAGTGAGCCTTTCAAGACTCCTAGGGACCTTGCTTCAGCACCCGTTTCCGTACCAGAATATTGAGGAGCCACAGGAAGCTCTAGTCCTGTTAAGCAACTTCCAGCCCCGTAGGCCTTTTGGAACACCCCAGTGTTGGCTAGAGAAAGGCAACACACTGCACTCTTCCTTGGCAGAGCCAGATTACCTCAGCTCCACACAGGATTCACGACCACACTTCTCGACTGTCCTCCATGCAGTGGATGTAACCTCATTCCCCTAGCTGAACTCTATTGAGAAAAACACTCTGCTTCTAATCCCGTTTCACTTTTTACACTTCGAGTCACGCATCCTCAAGGGGGTGGTCGGCTTGCATTCCAAGTACAATTTAAGCACAGTTCTTGGTGTAACACAGCAGGTCTTTTGAAGAGGCACAGGTCTCTAAGTCTCCCTCGCGCATCCTTTGTTTAGGCACTTTGCTGCACGCAGAAAACCGGTCGTAGAAAAAAGTTGATTCAGGGGAAGCCCCAGTGGGGATCGTGAATCTCTTTTGACGTGGTAGCATCAACATGTACTTATGCTGCGTGTCAACCTGGAAATGGGAGACTGAAGGCACAAAGCTTGTTTTCCCATTTTGAAAGCTCCATTCATGCGGCCTCGAAGCTACCTGAAAAGCACTGTTGTTACCGTGCTTTTCCTTACAGCCGGCATGGCACATAGAAGAAAATGAGTTTTCTCGAAAGAAACCTTGTGCTTCCAGTTCCTACTTGGAACCTCACCCTGCTCTGCTCTATACCAAACGTGAAAGTCAATGTGAGCACTAGCCTCGAAGTAAGGCCCTGATTATGCTGGCAAAACGGGAGGCGTGCAGCAGCTCCATGAGGCCTTCATTGCTGTTCTGCTTTAGTTGAACGGTAGTCAGCTCTCCAAGACTCCTAGGGACTTTGCTTAAGCAACCGTTTCGGTACCAGAACACTGCGTAGAGCCAGGAAGCTTTGGTCCTGCGTGTATGCTGCGTGTCAACCTAGAAATTAGAGACTGATGGCACAAGGCTTGTTTTCCCATTAGGAAAGCTCCGTTCATGCGGCCTCGAAGCTACCGGAAAAGCATTGTTGTTGGCGGGGTTTTAGTCACTGCCGGCATGGTTCTGAGAAGAAAATGAGTTTTTTCGTTAGAAACCTTGTGCTTCCAGTTCCTTGTAGGAAGCTCACCATGCTCTGCTCTATACCTAAAGTGAAAGTCAACGTGAGACTTGCTTCGAAGTAAGGCCTTGATTATCCTTGCAAAACGGGAGGCGTGCAGCAGCTCCATGAGGCCTTCCTCACTGTTCTGCTTGAGTTTCACGGTAGTAAGCCTTTCAAGACTCCTAGGGACCTTGCTTCAGCACCCGTTTCGGTACCAGAACACTGCGTAGAGCCAGGAAGCTTTGGTCCTGCGTGTATGCTGCGTGTCTACCTAGAAATTAGAGACTGATGGCACAAGGCTTGTTTTCCCATTAGGAAAGCTCCGTTCATGCGGCCTCGAAGCTACCGGAAAAGCATTGTTGTTGGCGGGGTTTTAGTCACTGCCGGCATGGTTCTGAGAAGAAAATGAGTTTTTTCGTAAGAAACCTTGTGCTTCCAGTTCCCTTTAGGAAGGTCACCCTGCTCTGCTCTATACCTAACGTGAAAGGCAACGTGAGACTTGCTTCGTAGTAAGGCCTTGATTATCCTTGCAAAACGGGAGGCGTGCAGCAGCTCCATGAGGCCTTCATCGTTGTTCTGCTTTAGTTTCACGGTAGTAAGCCTTTCAAGACTCCTAGGGACCTTGCTTCCGCACCCGTTTTCATACCAGAAAACTGCGTAGAGCCAGGAAGCTCTGGTCCTGTGTGTATGCTGCGTGTCAACCTAGAAATTAGAGACTGATGGCACAAGGCTTGTTTTCCCATTAGGAAAGCTCCGTTCATGCGGCCTCGAAGCTACCTGAAAAGCATTGTTGTTGCCTGGGTTTTCGTCACTGCCGACATGGTTCTGAGAAGAAAATGAGTTTTCATGGAAGAAACCTCGTGTTTCTAGTCCTTTTTGGAAGCTCACCCTGCTCTGCTCTATACCAAAAGTGAAAGCCAAAGTGAGCCCTAGCCTCGAAGTAAGGCCCTGATTTGCCTTGCCAATGGGGAGGCGTGCAGCAGCTCCATGAGGCCTTCCTCACTGTTCTGCTTGAGTTTCACGGTAGTAAGCCTTTCAAGACTCCTAGGGACCTTGCTTCAGCACCCGTTTCCGTACCAGAATATTGAGGAGACATAGGAAGCTCTAGTCCTGTTAAGCAACTTCCAGCCCCGTAGGCCTTTTGGAACACCCCAGTGTTGGCTAGAGAAAGGCAACACACTGCACTCTTCCTTGGCAGAGCCAGATTACCTCAGCTCCACACAGGATTCACGACCACACTTCTCGACTGTCCTCTATGCAGTGGATGTAACCTCATTCCCCTAGCTGAACTCTATTGAGAAAAACACTCTGCTTCTAATCCCGTTTCACTTTTTACACTTCGAGTCACGCATCCTCAAGGAGGTGGTCGGCTTGCATTCCAAACACAATTTTAGCACAGTTCTTGGTGTAACACAGCAGGTCTTTTGAAGAGGCACAGGTCTCTAAGTCTCCCTCGCGCATCCTTGGTTTAGGCACTTTGCTGCACGCAGAAAACCGGTCGTAGAAAAAGTTGATTCAGGGGAAGCCCCAGTGGGGATCGTGAATCTCTTTTGACGTGGTAGCATCAACATGTACTTATGCTGCGTGTCAACCTGGAAATGGGAGACTGAAGGCACAAAGCTTGTTTTCCCATTTTGAAAGCTCCATTCATGCGGCCTCGAAGCTACCTGAAAAGCACTGTTGTTACCGTGCTTTTCCTTACAGCCGGCATGGCACATAGAAGAAAATGAGTTTTCTCGAAAGAAACCTTGTGCTTCCAGTTCCTACTTGGAACCTCACCCTGCTCTGCTCTATACCAAACGTGAAAGTCAATGTGAGCACTAGCCTCGAAGTAAGGCCCTGATTATGCTGGCAAAACGGGAGGCGTGCAGCAGCTCCATGAGGCCTTCATCGCTGTTCTGCTTTAGTTGAACGGTAGTCAGCTCTCCAAGACTCCTAGGGACTTTGCTTAAGCAACCGTTTCGGTACCAGAACACTGCGTAGAGCCAGGAAGCTTTGGTCCTACGTGTATGCTGCGTGTGTACCTAGAAATTAGAGACTGATGGCACAAGGCTTGTTTTCCCATTAGGAAAGCTCCGTTCATGCGGCCTCGAAGCTACCGGAAAAGCATTGTTGTTGGCGGGGTTTTAGTCACTGCCGGCATGGTTCTTAGAAGAAAATGAGTTTTTTCGTGAGAAACCTTTTGCTTCCAGTTCCTTGTAGGAAGCTCACCCTGCTCTGCTCTATACCTAAAGTGAAAGTCAACGTGAGACTTGCTTCAAACTAAGGCCTTGATTATCCTTGCAAAACGGGAGGCGTGCAGCAGCTCCATGAGGCCTTCATCGTTGTTCTGCTTTAGTTTCACGGTAGTAAGCCTTTCAAGACTCCTAGGGACCTTGCTTCAGCACCCGTTTCGGTACCAGAACACTGCGGAGAGCCAGGAAGCTCTGGTCTTGCGTGTATGCTGCGTGTCAACCTAGAAATGAGAGACTGATGGCACAAGGCTTGTTTTCCCATTAGGAAAGCTCCGTTCATGAGGCCTCGAAGCTACCTGAAAAGCATTGTTGTTGCCTGGGTTTTCGTCACTGCCGACATGGTTCTGAGAAGAAAATGAGTTTTCATGGAAGAAACCTTGTGCTTCCAGTTCCTTGTTGGAAGCTCACCCTGCTCTGCTCTATACCAAAAGTGAAAGCCAAGGTGAGCCCTAGCCTCGAAGTAAGGCCCTGATTTGCCTTGCCAATGGGGAGGCGTGCAGCAGCTCCATGAGGCCTTCCTCACTGTTCTGCTTGAGTTTCACGGTAGTGAGCCTTTCAAGACTCCTAGGGACCTTGCTTCAGCACCCGTTTCAGTACCAGAATATTGAATAGACACAGGAAGCTCTATTCCTGTTAAGCAACTTCCAGCCCCGTAGGCCTTTTGGAACACCCCAGTGTTGGCTAGAGAAAGGCAACACACTGCACTCTTCCTTGGCAGAGCCAGATTACCTCAGCTCCACACAGGATTCACGACCACACTTCTCGACTGTCCTCCATGCAGTGGATGTAACCTCATTCCCCTAGCTGAACTCTATTGAGAAAAACACTCTGCTTCTAATCCCGTTTCACTTTTTACACTTCGAGTCACGCATGCTCAAGGGGGTGGTCGGCTTGCATTCCAAGTACAATTTAAGCACAGTTCTTGGTGTAACACAGCAGGTCTTTTGGAGAGGCACAGGTCTCTAAGTCTCCCTCGCGCATCCTTTGTTTAGGCACTTTGCTGCACGCAGAAAACCGGTCGTAGAAAAAAGTTGATTCAGGGGAAGCCCCAGTGGGGATCGTGAATCTCTTTTGACGTGGTAGCATCAACATGTACTTATGCTGCGTGTCAACCTGGAAATGGGAGACTGAAGGCACAAAGCTTGTTTTCCCGTTTTGAAAGCTCCATTCATGCGGCCTCGAAGCTACCTGAAAAGCACTGTTGTTACCGTGCTTTTCCTTACAGCCGGCATGGCACATAGAAGAAAATGAGTTTTCTCGAAAGAAACCTTGTGCTTCCAGTTCCTACTTGGAACCTCACCCTGCTCTGCTCTATACCAAACGTGAAAGTCAATGTGAGCACTAGCCTCGAAGTAAGGCCCTGATTATGCTGGCAAAACGGGAGGCGTGCAGCAGCTCCATGAGGCCTTCATCGCTGTTCTGCTTTAGTTGAACGGTAGTCAGCTCTCCAAGACTCCTAGGGACTTTGCTTAAGCAACCGTTTCGGTACCAGAACACTGCGTAGAGCCAGGAAGCTTTGGTCCTGCGTGTATGCTGCGTGTGTACCTAGAAATTAGAGACTGATGGCACAAGGCTTGTTTTCCCATTAGGAAAGCTCCGTTCATGCGGCCTCGAAGCTACCGGAAAAGCATTGTTGTTGGCGGGGTTTTAGTCACTGCCGGCATGGTTCCGAGAAGAAAATGAGTTTTTTCGTTAGAAACCTTTTGCTTCCAGTTCCTTGTAGGAAGCTCACCCTGCTCTGCTCTATACCTAAAGTGAAAGTCAACGTGAGACTTGCTTCGAAGTAAGGCCTTGATTATCCTTGCAAAACGGGAGGCGTGCAGCAGCTCCATGAGGCCTTCATCGTTGTTCTGCTTTAGTTTCACGGTAGTAAGCCTTTCAAGACTCCTAGGGACCTTGCTTCAGCACCCGTTTCGGTACCAGAACACTGCGGAGAGCCAGGAAGCTCTGGTCTTGCGTGTATGCTGCGTGTCAACCTAGAAATGAGAGACTGATGGCACAAGGCTTGTTTTCCCATTAGGAAAGCTCCGTTCATGCGGCCTCGAAGCTACCTGAAAAGCATTGTTGTTGCCTGGGTTTTCGTCACTGCCGACATGGTTCTGAGAAGAAAATGAGTTTTCATGGAAGAAACCTTGTGCTTCCAGTTCCTTGTTGGAAGCTCACCCTGCTCTGCTCTATACCAAAAGTGAAAGCCAAGGTGAGCCCTAGCCTCGAAGTAAGGCCCTGATTTGCCTTGCCAATGGGGAGGCGTGCAGCAGCTCCATGAGGCCTTCCTCACTGTTCTGCTTGAGTTTCACGGTAGTGAGCCTTTCAAGACTCCTAGGGACCTTGCTTCAGCACCCGTTTCCGTACCAGAATATTGAGGAGCCACAGGAAGCTCTAGTCCTGTTAAGCAACTTCCAGCCCCGTAGGCCTTTTGGAACACCCCAGTGTTGGCTAGAGAAAGGCAACACACTGCACTCTTCCTTGGCAGAGCCAGATTACCTCAGCTCCACACAGGATTCACGACCACACTTCTCGACTGTCCTCCATGCAGTGGATGTAACCTCATTCCCCTAGCTGAACTCTATTGAGAAAAACACTCTGCTTCTAATCCCGTTTCACTTTTTACACTTCGAGTCACGCATCCTCAAGGGGGTGGTCGGCTTGCATTCCAAGTACAATTTAAGCACAGTTCTTGGTGTAACACAGCAGGTCTTTTGAAGAGGCACAGGTCTCTAAGTCTCCCTCGCGCATCCTTTGTTTAGGCACTTTGCTGCACGCAGAAAACCGGTCGTAGAAAAAAGTTGATTCAGGGGAAGCCCCAGTGGGGATCGTGAATCTCTTTTGACGTGGTAGCATCAACATGTACTTATCCTGCGTGTCAACCTGGAAATGGGAGACTGAAGGCACAAAGCTTGTTTTCCCGTTTTGAAAGCTCCATTCATGCGGCCTCGAAGCTACCTGAAAAGCACTGTTGTTACCGTGCTTTTCCTTACAGCCGGCATGGCACATAGAAGAAAATGAGTTTTCTCGAAAGAAACCTTGTGCTTCCAGTTCCTACTTGGAAACTCACCCTGCTCTGCTCTATACCAAACGTGAAAGTCAATGTGAGCACTAGCCTCGAAGTAAGGCCCTGATTATGCTGGCAAAACGGGAGGCGTGCAGCAGCTCCATGAGGCCTTCATCGCTGTTCTGCTTTAGTTGAACGGTAGTCAGCTCTCCAAGACTCCTAGGGACTTTGCTTAAGCAACCGTTTCGGTACCAGAACACTGCGTAGAGCCAGGAAGCTTTGGTCCTGCGTGTATGCTGCGTGTGTACCTAGAAATTAGAGACTGATGGCACAAGACTTGTTTTCCCATTAGGAAAGCTCCGTTCATGCGGCCTCGAAGCTACCGGAAAAGCATTGTTGTTGGCGGGGTTTTAGTCACTGCCGGCATGGTTCTGAGAAGAAAATGAGTTTTTTCGTAGAAACCTTGTGCTTCCAGTTCCTTGTAGGAAGCTCACCCTGCTCTGCTCTATACCTAAAGTGAAAGTCAACGTGAGACTTGCTTCGAAGTAAGGCTTTGATCATCCTTGCAAAACGGGAGGCGTGCAGCAGCTCCGTGAGGCCTTCATCGCTGTTCTGCTTTAGTTTCACGGTAGTAAGCCTTTCAAGACTCCTAGGGACCTTGCTTCAGCACCCGTTTCGGTACCAGAACACTGCGGAGAGCCAGGAAGCTCTGGTCCTGCGTGTATGCTGCGTGTCAACCTAGAAATGAGAGCCTGATGGCACAAGGCTTGTTTTCCCATTAGGAAAGCTCCGTTCATGCGGCCTCGAAGCTACCTGAAAAGCATTGTTGTTTCCTGGGTTTTCGTCACTGCCGACATGGTTCTGAGAAGAAAATGAGTTTTCATGGAAGAAACCTTGTGCTTCCAGTTCCTTGTTGGAAGCTCACCCTGCTCTGCTCTATACCAAAAGTGAAAGCCAAGGTGAGCCCTAGCCTCGAAGTAAGGCCCTGATTTGCCTTGCCAATGGGGAGGCGTGCAGCAGCTCCATGAGGCCTTCCTCACTGTTCTGCTTGAGTTTCACGGTAGTAAGCCTTTCAAGACTCCTAGGGACCTTGCTTCAGCACCCGTTTCCGTACCAGAATATTGAGGAGCCACAGGAAGCTCTAGTCCTGTTAAGCAACTTCCAGCCCCGTAGGCCTTTTGGAACACCCCAGTGTTGGCTAGAGAAAGGCAACACACTGCACTCTTCCTTGGCAGAGCCAGATTACCTCAGCTCCACACAGGATTCACGACCACACTTCTCGACTGTCCTCCATGCAGTGGATGTAACCTCATTCCCCTAGCTGAACTCTATTGAGAAAAACACTCTGCTTCTAATCCCGTTTCACTTTTTACACTTCGAGTCACGCATCCTCAAGGGGGTGGTCGGCTTGCATTCCAAGTACAATTTAAGCACAGTTCTTGGTGTAACACAGCAGGTCTTTTGAAGAGGCACAGGTCTCTAAGTCTCCCTCGCGCATCCTTTGTTTAGGCACTTTGCTGCACGCAGAAAACCGGTCGTAGAAAAAAGTTGATTCAGGGGAAGCCCCAGTGGGGATCGTGAATCTCTTTTGACGTGGTAGCATCAACATGTACTTATGCTGCGTGTCAACCTGGAAATGGGAGACTGAAGGCACAAAGCTTGTTTTCCCGTTTTGAAAGCTCCATTCATGCGGCCTCGAAGCTACCTGAAAAGCACTGTTGTTACCGTGCTTTTCCTTACAGCCGGCATGGCACATAGAAGAAAATGAGTTTTCTCGAAAGAAACCTTGTGCTTCCAGTTCCTACTTGGAAACTCACCCTGCTCTGCTCTATACCAAACGTGAAAGTCAATGTGAGCACTAGCCTCGAAGTAAGGCCCTGATTATGCTGGCAAAACGGGAGGCGTGCAGCAGCTCCATGAGGCCTTCATCGCTGTTCTGCTTTAGTTGAACGGTAGTCAGCTCTCCAAGACTCCTAGGGACTTTGCTTAAGCAACCGTTTCGGTACCAGAACACTGCGTAGAGCCAGGAAGCTTTGGTCCTGCGTGTATGCTGCGTGTGTACCTAGAAATTAGAGACTGATGGCACAAGGCTTGTTTTCCCATTAGGAAAGCTCAGTTCATGCGGCCTCGAAGCTACCGGAAAAGCATTGTTGTTGGCGGGGTTTTAGTCACTGCCGGCATGGTTCTGAGAAGAAAATGAGTTTTTTCGTAGAAACCTTGTGCTTCCAGTTCCTTGTAGGAAGCTCACCCTGCTCTGCTCTATACCTAAAGTGAAAGTCAACGTGAGACTTGCTTCGAAGTAAGGCCTTGATCATCCTTGCAAAACGGGAGGCGTGCAGCAGCTCCATGAGGCCTTCATCGCTGTTCTGCTTTAGTTTCACGGTAGTAAGCCTTTCAAGACTCCTAGGGACCTTGCTTCAGCACCCGTTTCGGTACCAGAACACTGCGGAGAGCCAGGAAGCTCTGGTCCTGTGTGTATGCTGCGTGTCAACCTAGAAATTAGACACTGATGGCACAAGGCTTGTTTTCCCATTAGGAAAGCTCCGTTCATGCGGCCTCGAAGCTACCTGAAAAGCATTGTTGTTTCCTGGGTTTTCGTCACTGCCGACATGGTTCTGAGAAGGAAATGAGTTTTCATGGAAGAAACCTTGTGCTTCCAGTTCCTTGTTGTAAGCTCACCCTGCTCTGCTCTATACCAAAAGTGAAAGCCAAGGTGAGCCCTAGCCTCGAAGTAAGGCCCTGATTTGCCTTGCCAATGGGGAGGCGTGCAGCAGCTCCATGAGGCCTTCCTCACTGTTCTGCTTGAGTTTCACGGTAGTAAGCCTTTCAAGACTCCTAGGGACCTTGCTTCAGCACCCGTTTCCGTACCAGAATATTGAGGAGACACAGGAAGCTCTAGTCCTGTTAAACAACTTCCAGCCCCGTAGGCCTTTTGGAACACCCCAGTGTTGGCTAGAGAAAGGCAACACACTGCACTCTTCCTTGGCAGAGCCAGATTACCTCAGCTCCACACAGGATTCACGACCACACTTCTCGACTGTCCTCCATGCAGTGGATGTAACCTCATTCCCCTAGCTGAACTCTATTGAGAAAAACACTCTGCTTCTAATCCCGTTTCACTTTTTACACTTCGAGTCACGCATCCTCAAGGGGGTGGTCGGCTTGCATTCCAAGTACAATTTAAGCACAGTTCTTGGTGTAACACAGCAGGTCTTTTGAAGAGGCACAGGTCTCTAAGTCTCCCTCGCGCATCCTTTGTTTAGGCACTTTGCTGCACGCAGAAAACCGGTCGTAGAAAAAAGTTGATTCAGGGGAAGCCCCAGTGGGGATCGTGAATCTCTTTTGACGTGGTAGCATCAACATGTACTTATGCTGCGTGTCAACCTGGAAATGGGAGACTGAAGGCACAAAGCTTGTTTTCCCGTTTTGAAAGCTCCATTCATGCGGCCTCGAAGCTACCTGAAAAGCACTGTTGTTACCGTGCTTTTCCTTACAGCCGGCATGGCACATAGAAGAAAATGAGTTTTCTCGAAAGAAACCTTGTGCTTCCAGTTCCTACTTGGAAACTCACCCTGCTCTGCTCTATACCAAACGTGAAAGTCAATGTGAGCACTAGCCTCGAAGTAAGGCCCTGATTATGCTGGCAAAACGGGAGGCGTGCAGCAGCTCCATGAGGCCTTCATCGCTGTTCTGCTTTAGTTGAACGGTAGTCAGCTCTCCAAGACTCCTAGGGACTTTGCTTAAGCAACCGTTTCGGTACCAGAACACTGCGTAGAGCCAGGAAGCTTTGGTCCTGCGTGTATGCTGCGTGTGTACCTAGAAATTAGAGACTGATGGCACAAGGCTTGTTTTCCCATTAGGAAAGCTCAGTTCATGCGGCCTCGAAGCTACCGGAAAAGCATTGTTGTTGGCGGGGTTTTAGTCACTGCCGGCATGGTTCTGAGAAGAAAATGAGTTTTTTCGTAGAAACCTTGTGCTTCCAGTTCCTTGTAGGAAGCTCACCCTGCTCTGCTCTATACCTAAAGTGAAAGTCAACGTGAGACTTGCTTCGAAGTAAGGCCTTGATCATCCTTGCAAAACGGGAGGCGTGCAGCAGCTCCATGAGGCCTTCATCGCTGTTCTGCTTTAGTTTCACGGTAGTAAGCCTTTCAAGACTCCTAGGGACCTTGCTTCAGCACCCGTTTCGGTACCAGAACACTGCGGAGAGCCAGGAAGCTCTGGTCCTGTGTGTATGCTGCGTGTCAACCTAGAAATTAGACACTGATGGCACAAGGCTTGTTTTCCCATTAGGAAAGCTCCGTTCATGCGGCCTCGAAGCTACCTGAAAAGCATTGTTGTTTCCTGGGTTTTCGTCACTGCCGACATGGTTCTGAGAAGGAAATGAGTTTTCATGGAAGAAACCTTGTGCTTCCAGTTCCTTGTTGGAAGCTCACCCTGCTCTGCTCTATACCAAAAGTGAAAGCCAAGGTGAGCCCTAGCCTCGAAGTAAGGCCCTGATTTGCCTTGCCAATGGGGAGGCGTGCAGCAGCTCCATGAGGCCTTCCTCACTGTTCTGCTTGAGTTTCACGGTAGTAAGCCTTTCAAGACTCCTAGGGACCTTGCTTCAGCACCCGTTTCCGTACCAGAATATTGAGGAGACACAGGAAGCTCTAGTCCTGTTAAACAACTTCCAGCCCCGTAGGCCTTTTGGAACACCCCAGTGTTGGCTAGAGAAAGGCAACACACTGCACTCTTCCTTGGCAGAGCCAGATTACCTCAGCTCCACACAGGATTCACGACCACACTTCTCGACTGTCCTCCATGCAGTGGATGTAACCTCATTCCCCTAGCTGAACTCTATTGAGAAAAACACTCTGCTTCTAATCCCGTTTCACTTTTTACACTTCGAGTCACGCATCCTCAAGGGGGTGGTCGGCTTGCATTCCAAGTACAATTTAAGCACAGTTCTTGGTGTAACACAGCAGGTCTTTTGAAGAGGCACAGGTCTCTAAGTCTCCCTCGCGCATCCTTTGTTTAGGCACTTTGCTGCACGCAGAAAACCGGTCGTAGAAAAAAGTTGATTCAGGGGAAGCCCCAGTGGGGATCGTGAATCTCTTTTGACGTGGTAGCATCAACATGTACTTATGCTGCGTGTCAACCTGGAAATGGGAGACTGAAGGCACAAAGCTTGTTTTCCCGTTTTGAAAGCTCCATTCATGCGGCCTCGAAGCTACCTGAAAAGCACTGTTGTTACCGTGCTTTTCCTTACAGCCGGCATGGCACATAGAAGAAAATGAGTTTTCTCGAAAGAAACCTTGTGCTTCCAGTTCCTACTTGGAACCTCACCCTGCTCTGCTCTATACCAAACGTGAAAGTCAATGTGAGCACTAGCCTCGAAGTAAGGCCCTGATTATGCTGGCAAAACGGGAGGCGTGCAGCAGCTCCATGAGGCCTTCATCGCTGTTCTGCTTTAGTTGAACGGTAGTAAGCTCTCCAAGACTCCTAGGGACTTTGCTTAAGCAACCGTTTCGGTACCAGAACACTGCGTAGAGCCAGGAAGCTTTGGTCCTGCGTGTATGCTGCGTGTGTACCTAGAAATTAGAGACTGATGGCACAAGGCTTGTTTTCCCATTAGGAAAGCTCCGTTCATGCGGCCTCGAAGCTACCGGAAAAGCATTGTTGTTGGCGGGGTTTTAGTCACTGCCGGCATGGTTCCGAGAAGAAAATGAGTTTTTTCGTTAGAAACCTTTTGCTTCCAGTTCCTTGTAGGAAGCTCACCCTGCTCTGCTCTATACCTAAAGTGAAAGTCAACGTGAGACTTGCTTCGAAGTAAGGCCTTGATTATCCTTGCAAAACGGGAGGCGTGCAGCAGCTCCATGAGGCCTTCATCGTTGTTCTGCTTTAGTTTCACGGTAGTAAGCCTTTCAAGACTCCTAGGGACCTTGCTTCAGCACCCGTTTCGGTACCAGAACACTGCGGAGAGCCAGGAAGCTCTGGTCTTGCGTGTATGCTGCGTGTCAACCTAGAAATGAGAGACTGATGGCACAAGGCTTGTTTTCCCATTAGGAAAGCTCCGTTCATGCGGCCTCGAAGCTACCTGAAAAGCATTGTTGTTGCCTGGGTTTTCGTCACTGCCGACATGGTTCTGAGAAGAAAATGAGTTTTCATGGAAGAAACCTTGTGCTTCCAGTTCCTTGTTGGAAGCTCACCCTGCTCTGCTCTATACCAAAAGTGAAAGCCAAGGTGAGCCCTAGCCTCGAAGTAAGGCCCTGATTTGCCTTGCCAATGGGGAGGCGTGCAGCAGCTCCATGAGGCCTTCCTCACTGTTCTGCTTGAGTTTCACGGTAGTGAGCCTTTCAAGACTCCTAGGGACCTTGCTTCAGCACCCGTTTCCGTACCAGAATATTGAGGAGCCACAGGAAGCTCTAGTCCTGTTAAGCAACTTCCAGCCCCGTAGGCCTTTTGGAACACCCCAGTGTTGGCTAGAGAAAGGCAACACACTGCACTCTTCCTTGGCAGAGCCAGATTACCTCAGCTCCACACAGGATTCACGACCACACTTCTCGACTGTCCTCCATGCAGTGGATGTAACCTCATTCCCCTAGCTGAACTCTATTGAGAAAAACACTCTGCTTCTAATCCCGTTTCACTTTTTACACTTCGAGTCACGCATCCTCAAGGGGGTGGTCGGCTTGCATTCCAAGTACAATTTAAGCACAGTTCTTGGTGTAACACAGCAGGTCTTTTGAAGAGGCACAGGTCTCTAAGTCTCCCTCGCGCATCCTTTGTTTAGGCACTTTGCTGCACGCAGAAAACCGGTCGTAGAAAAAAGTTGATTCAGGGGAAGCCCCAGTGGGGATCGTGAATCTCTTTTGACGTGGTAGCATCAACATGTACTTATCCTGCGTGTCAACCTGGAAATGGGAGACTGAAGGCACAAAGCTTGTTTTCCCGTTTTGAAAGCTCCATTCATGCGGCCTCGAAGCTACCTGAAAAGCACTGTTGTTACCGTGCTTTTCCTTACAGCCGGCATGGCACATAGAAGAAAATGAGTTTTCTCGAAAGAAACCTTGTGCTTCCAGTTCCTACTTGGAAACTCACCCTGCTCTGCTCTATACCAAACGTGAAAGTCAATGTGAGCACTAGCCTCGAAGTAAGGCCCTGATTATGCTGGCAAAACGGGAGGCGTGCAGCAGCTCCATGAGGCCTTCATCGCTGTTCTGCTTTAGTTGAACGGTAGTCAGCTCTCCAAGACTCCTAGGGACTTTGCTTAAGCAACCGTTTCGGTACCAGAACACTGCGTAGAGCCAGGAAGCTTTGGTCCTGCGTGTATGCTGCGTGTGTACCTAGAAATTAGAGACTGATGGCACAAGACTTGTTTTCCCATTAGGAAAGCTCCGTTCATGCGGCCTCGAAGCTACCGGAAAAGCATTGTTGTTGGCGGGGTTTTAGTCACTGCCGGCATGGTTCTGAGAAGAAAATGAGTTTTTTCGTAGAAACCTTGTGCTTCCAGTTCCTTGTAGGAAGCTCACCCTGCTCTGCTCTATACCTAAAGTGAAAGTCAACGTGAGACTTGCTTCGAAGTAAGGCTTTGATCATCCTTGCAAAACGGGAGGCGTGCAGCAGCTCCGTGAGGCCTTCATCGCTGTTCTGCTTTAGTTTCACGGTAGTAAGCCTTTCAAGACTCCTAGGGACCTTGCTTCAGCACCCGTTTCGGTACCAGAACACTGCGGAGAGCCAGGAAGCTCTGGTCCTGCGTGTATGCTGCGTGTCAACCTAGAAATGAGAGCCTGATGGCACAAGGCTTGTTTTCCCATTAGGAAAGCTCCGTTCATGCGGCCTCGAAGCTACCTGAAAAGCATTGTTGTTGCCTGGGTTTTCGTCACTGCCGACATGGTTCTGAGAAGAAAATGAGTTTTCATGGAAGAAACCTTGTGCTTCCAGTTCCTTGTTGGAAGCTCACCCTGCTCTGCTCTATACCAAAAGTGAAAGCCAAGGTGAGCCCTAGCCTCGAAGTAAGGCCCTGATTTGCCTTGCCAATGGGGAGGCGTGCAGCAGCTCCATGAGGCCTTCCTCACTGTTCTGCTTGAGTTTCACGGTAGTAAGCCTTTCAAGACTCCTAGGGACCTTGCTTCAGCACCCGTTTCCGTACCAGAATATTGAGGAGCCACAGGAAGCTCTAGTCCTGTTAAGCAACTTCCAGCCCCGTAGGCCTTTTGGAACACCCCAGTGTTGGCTAGAGAAAGGCAACACACTGCACTCTTCCTTGGCAGAGCCAGATTACCTCAGCTCCACACAGGATTCACGACCACACTTCTCGACTGTCCTCCATGCAGTGGATGTAACCTCATTCCCCTAGCTGAACTCTATTGAGAAAAACACTCTGCTTCTAATCCCGTTTCACTTTTTACACTTCGAGTCACGCATCCTCAAGGGGGTGGTCGGCTTGCATTCCAAGTACAATTTAAGCACAGTTCTTGGTGTAACACAGCAGGTCTTTTGAAGAGGCACAGGTCTCTAAGTCTCCCTCGCGCATCCTTTGTTTAGGCACTTTGCTGCACGCAGAAAACCGGTCGTAGAAAAAAGTTGATTCAGGGGAAGCCCCAGTGGGGATCGTGAATCTCTTTTGACGTGGTAGCATCAACATGTACTTATGCTGCGTGTCAACCTGGAAATGGGAGACTGAAGGCACAAAGCTTGTTTTCCCGTTTTGAAAGCTCCATTCATGCGGCCTCGAAGCTACCTGAAAAGCACTGTTGTTACCGTGCTTTTCCTTACAGCCGGCATGGCACATAGAAGAAAATGAGTTTTCTCGAAAGAAACCTTGTGCTTCCAGTTCCTACTTGGAACCTCACCCTGCTCTGCTCTATACCAAACGTGAAAGTCAATGTGAGCACTAGCCTCGAAGTAAGGCCCTGATTATGCTGGCAAAACGGGAGGCGTGCAGCAGCTCCATGAGGCCTTCATCGCTGTTCTGCTTTAGTTGAACGGTAGTCAGCTCTCCAAGACTCCTAGGGACTTTGCTTAAGCAACCGTTTCGGTACCAGAACACTGCGTAGAGCCAGGAAGCTTTGGTCCTGCGTGTATGCTGCGTGTGTACCTAGAAATTAGAGACTGATGGCACAAGGCTTGTTTTCCCATTAGGAAAGCTCCGTTCATGCGGCCTCGAAGCTACCGGAAAAGCATTGTTGTTGGCGGGGTTTTAGTCACTGCCGGCATGGTTCCGAGAAGAAAATGAGTTTTTTCGTTAGAAACCTTTTGCTTCCAGTTCCTTGTAGGAAGCTCACCCTGCTCTGCTCTATACCTAAAGTGAAAGTCAACGTGAGACTTGCTTCGAAGTAAGGCCTTGATTATCCTTGCAAAACGGGAGGCGTGCAGCAGCTCCATGAGGCCTTCATCGTTGTTCTGCTTTAGTTTCACGGTAGTAAGCCTTTCAAGACTCCTAGGGACCTTGCTTCAGCACCCGTTTCGGTACCAGAACACTGCGGAGAGCCAGGAAGCTCTGGTCCTGCGTGTATGCTGCGTGTCAACCTAGAAATGAGAGACTGATGGCACAAGGCTTGTTTTCCCATTAGGAAAGCTCCGTTCATGCGGCCTCGAAGCTACCTGAAAAGCATTGTTGTTGCCTGGGTTTTTGTCACTGCCGACATGGTTCTGAGAAGAAAATGAGTTTTCATGGAAGAAACCTTGTGCTTCCAGTTCCTTGTTGGAAGCTCACCCTGCTCTGCTCTATACCAAAAGTGAAAGCCAAGGTGAGCCCTAGCCTCGAAGTAAGGCCCTGATTTGCCTTGCCAATGGGGAGGCGTGCAGCAGTTCCATGAGGCCTTCCTCACTGTTCTGCTTGAGTTTCACGGTAGTGAGCCTTTCAAGACTCCTAGGGACCTTGCTTCAGCACCCGTTTCCGTACCAGAATATTGAGGAGCCACAGGAAGCTCTAGTCCTGTTAAGCAACTTCCAGCCCCGTAGGCCTTTTGGAACACCCCAGTGTTGGCTAGAGAAAGGCAACACACTGCACTCTTCCTTGGCAGAGCCAGATTACCTCAGCTCCACACAGGATTCACGACCACACTTCTCGACTGTCCTCCATGCAGTGGATGTAACCTCATTCCCCTAGCTGAACTCTATTGAGAAAAACACTCTGCTTCTAATCCCGTTTCACTTTTTACACTTCGAGTCACGCATCCTCAAGGGGGTGGTCGGCTTGCATTCCAAGTACAATTTAAGCACAGTTCTTGGTGTAACACAGCAGGTCTTTTGAAGAGGCACAGGTCTCTAAGTCTCCCTCGCGCATCCTTTGTTTAGGCACTTTGCTGCACGCAGAAAACCGGTCGTAGAAAAAAGTTGATTCAGGGGAAGCCCCAGTGGGGATCGTGAATCTCTTTTGACGTGGTAGCATCAACATGTACTTATGCTGCGTGTCAACCTGGAAATGGGAGACTGAAGGCACAAAGCTTTTTTTCCCGTTTTGAAAGCTCCATTCATGCGGCCTCGAAGCTACCTGAAAAGCACTGTTGTTACCGTGCTTTTCCTTACAGCCGGCATGGCACATAGAAGAAAATGAGTTTTCTCGAAAGAAACCTTGTGCTTCCAGTTCCTACTTGGAAACTCACCCTGCTCTGCTCTATACCAAACGTGAAAGTCAATGTGAGCACTAGCCTCGAAGTAAGGCCCTGATTATGCTGGCAAAACGGGAGGCGTGCAGCAGCTCCATGAGGCCTTCATCGCTGTTCTGCTTTAGTTGAACGGTAGTCAGCTCTCCAAGACTCCTAGGGACTTTGCTTAAGCAACCGTTTCGGTACCAGAACACTGCGTAGAGCCAGGAAGCTTTGGTCCTGCGTGTATGCTGCGTGTCTACCTAGAAATTAGAGACTGATGGCACAAGGCTTGTTTTCCCATTAGGAAAGCTCCGTTCATGCGGCCTTGAAGCTACCGGAAAAGCATTGTTGTTGGCGTGGTTTTAGTCACTGCCGGCATGGTTCTGAGAAGAAAATGAGTTTTTTCGTAGAAACCTTGTGCTTCCAGTTCCTTGTAGGAAGCTCACCCTGCTCTGCTCTATACCTAAAGTGAAAGTCAACGTGAGACTTGCTTCGAAGTAAGGCCTTGATCATCCTTGCAAAACGGGAGGCGTGCAGCAGCTCCGTGAGGCCTTCATCGCTGTTCTGCTTTAGTTTCACGGTAGTAAGCCTTTCAAGACTCCTAGGGACCTTGCTTCAGCACCCGTTTTGGTACCAGAACACTGCGGAGAGCCAGGAAGCTCTGGTCCTGCGTGTATGCTGCGTGTCAACCTAGAAATGAGAGACTGATGGCACAAGGCTAGTTTTCCCATTAGGAAAGCTCCGTTCATGCGGCCTCAAAGCTACCTGAAAAGCATTGTTGTTGCCTGGGTTTTCGTCACTGCCGACATGGTTCTGAGAAGAAAATGAGTTTTCATGGAAGAAACCTTGTGCTTCCAGTTCCTTGTTGGAAGCTCACCCTGCTCTGCTCTATACCAAAAGTGAAAGCCAAGGTGAGCCCTAGCCTCGAAGTAAGGCCCTGATTTGCCTTGCCAATGGGGAGGCGTGCAGCAGCTCCATGAGGCCTTCCTCACTGTTCTGCTTGAGTTTCACGGTAGTAAGCCTTTCAAGACTCCTAGGGACCTTGCTTCAGCACCCGTTTCCGTACCAGAATATTGAGGAGACACAGGAAGCTCTAGTCCTGTTAAGCAACTTCCAGCCCCGTAGGCCTTTTGGAACACCCCAGTGTTGGCTAGAGAAAGGCAACACACTGCACTCTTCCTTGGCAGAGCCAGATTACCTCAGCTCCACACAGGATTCACGACCACACTTCTCGACTGTCCTCCATGCAGTGGATGTAACCTCATTCCCCTAGCTGAACTCTATTGAGAAAAACACTCTGCTTCTAATCCCGTTTCACTTTTTACACTTCGAGTCACGCATCCTCAAGGGGGTGGTCGGCTTGCATTCCAAGTACAATTTAAGCACAGTTCTTGGTGTAACACAGCAGGTCTTTTGAAGAGGCACAGGTCTCTAAGTCTCCCTCGCGCATCCTTTGTTTAGGCACTTTGCTGCACGCAGAAAACCGGTCGTAGAAAAAAGTTGATTCAGGGGAAGCCCCAGTGGGGATCGTGAATCTCTTTTGACGTGGTAGCATCAACATGTACTTATGCTGCGTGTCAACCTGGAAATGGGAGACTGAAGGCACAAAGCTTGTTTTCCCGTTTTGAAAGCTCCATTCATGCGGCCTCGAAGCTACCTGAAAAGCACTGTTGTTACCGTGCTTTTCCTTACAGCCGGCATGGCACATAGAAGAAAATGAGTTTTCTCGAAAGAAACCTTGTGCTTCCAGTTCCTACTTGGAACCTCACCCTGCTCTGCTCTATACCAAACGTGAAAGTCAATGTGAGCACTAGCCTCGAAGTAAGGCCCTGATTATGCTGGCAAAACGGGAGGCGTGCAGCAGCTCCATGAGGCCTTCATCGCTGTTCTGCTTTAGTTGAACGGTAGTCAGCTCTCCAAGACTCCTAGGGACTTTGCTTAAGCAACCGTTTCGGTACCAGAACACTGCGTAGAGCCAGGAAGCTTTGGTCCTGCGTGTATGCTGCGTGTGTACCTAGAAATTAGAGACTGATGGCACAAGGCTTGTTTTCCCATTAGGAAAGCTCCGTTCATGCGGCCTCGAAGCTACCGGAAAAGCATTGTTGTTGGCGGGGTTTTAGTCACTGCCGGCATGGTTCCGAGAAGAAAATGAGTTTTTTCGTTAGAAACCTTTTGCTTCCAGTTCCTTGTAGGAAGCTCACCCTGCTCTGCTCTATACCTAAAGTGAAAGTCAACGTGAGACTTGCTTCGAAGTAAGGCCTTGATTATCCTTGCAAAACGGGAGGCGTGCAGCAGCTCCATGAGGCCTTCATCGTTGTTCTGCTTTAGTTTCACGGTAGTAAGCCTTTCAAGACTCCTAGGGACTTTGCTTCAGCACCCGTTTCGGTACCAGAACACTGCGGAGAGCCAGGAAGCTCTGGTCCTGCGTGTATGCTGCGTGTCAACCTAGAAATTAGAGACTGATGGCACAAGGCTTGTTTTCCCATTAGGAAAGCTCCGTTCATGCGGCCTCGAAGCTACCTGAAAAGCATTGTTGTTGCCTGGGTTTTCGTCACTGCCGACATGGTTCTGAGAAGAAAATGAGTTTTCATGGAAGAAACCTTGTGCTTCCAGTTCCTTGTTGGAAGCTCACCCTGCTCTGCTCTATACCAAAAGTGAAAGCCAAGGTGAGCCCTAGCCTCGAAGTAAGGCCCTGATTTGCCTTGCCAATGGGGAGGCGTGCAGCAGCTCCATGAGGCCTTCCTCACTGTTCTGCTTGAGTTTCACGGTAGTGAGCCTTTCAAGACTCCTAGGGACCTTGCTTCAGCACCCGTTTCCGTACCAGAATATTGAGGAGCCACAGGAAGCTCTAGTCCTGTTAAGCAACTTCCAGCCCCGTAGGCCTTTTGGAACACCCCAGTGTTGGCTAGAGAAAGGCAACACACTGCACTCTTCCTTGGCAGAGCCAGATTACCTCAGCTCCACACAGGATTCACGACCACACTTCTCGACTGTCCTCCATGCAGTGGATGTAACCTCATTCCCCTAGCTGAACTCTATTGAGAAAAACACTCTGCTTCTAATCCCGTTTCACTTTTTACACTTCGAGTCACGCATCCTCAAGGGGGTGGTCGGCTTGCATTCCAAGTACAATTTAAGCACAGTTCTTGGTGTAACACAGCAGGTCTTTTGAAGAGGCACAGGTCTCTAAGTCTCCCTCGCGCATCCTTTGTTTAGGCACTTTGCTGCACGCAGAAAACCGGTCGTAGAAAAAAGTTGATTCAGGGGAAGCCCCAGTGGGGATCGTGAATCTCTTTTGACGTGGTAGCATCAACATGTACTTATGCTGCGTGTCAACCTGGAAATGGGAGACTGAAGGCACAAAGCTTGTTTTCCCGTTTTGAAAGCTCCATTCATGCGGCCTCGAAGCTACCTGAAAAGCACTGTTGTTACCGTGCTTTTCCTTACAGCCGGCATGGCACATAGAAGAAAATGAGTTTTCTCGAAAGAAACCTTGTGCTTCCAGTTCCTACTTGGAAACTCACCCTGCTCTGCTCTATACCAAACGTGAA
The DNA here is from genome assembly GCF_028564815.1 of Eubalaena glacialis. Classification (NCBI taxonomy): domain Eukaryota; kingdom Metazoa; phylum Chordata; class Mammalia; order Artiodactyla; family Balaenidae; genus Eubalaena; species Eubalaena glacialis. The sequence continues at coordinate 46,443,555 of NC_083731.1, forward strand.
AGTCAATGTGAGCACTAGCCTCGAAGTAAGGCCCTGATTATGCTGGCAAAACGGGAGGCGTGCAGCAGCTCCATGAGGCCTTCATCGCTGTTCTGCTTTAGTTGAACGGTAGTCAGCTCTCCAAGACTCCTAGGGACTTTGCTTAAGCAACCGTTTCGGTACCAGAACACTGCGTAGAGCCAGGAAGCTTTGGTCCTGCGTGTATGCTGCGTGTGTACCTAGAAATTAGAGACTGATGGCACAAGGCTTGTTTTCCCATTAGGAAAGCTCAGTTCATGCGGCCTCGAAGCTACCGGAAAAGCATTGTTGTTGGCGGGGTTTTAGTCACTGCCGGCATGGTTCTGAGAAGAAAATGAGTTTTTTCGTAGAAACCTTGTGCTTCCAGTTCCTTGTAGGAAGCTCACCCTGCTCTGCTCTATACCTAAAGTGAAAGTCAACGTGAGACTTGCTTCGAAGTAAGGCCTTGATCATCCTTGCAAAACGGGAGGCGTGCAGCAGCTCCATGAGGCCTTCATCGCTGTTCTGCTTTAGTTTCACGGTAGTAAGCCTTTCAAGACTCCTAGGGACCTTGCTTCAGCACCCGTTTCGGTACCAGAACACTGCGGAGAGCCAGGAAGCTCTGGTCCTGTGTGTATGCTGCGTGTCAACCTAGAAATTAGACACTGATGGCACAAGGCTTGTTTTCCCATTAGGAAAGCTCCGTTCATGCGGCCTCGAAGCTACCTGAAAAGCATTGTTGTTTCCTGGGTTTTCGTCACTGCCGACATGGTTCTGAGAAGGAAATGAGTTTTCATGGAAGAAACCTTGTGCTTCCAGTTCCTTGTTGTAAGCTCACCCTGCTCTGCTCTATACCAAAAGTGAAAGCCAAGGTGAGCCCTAGCCTCGAAGTAAGGCCCTGATTTGCCTTGCCAATGGGGAGGCGTGCAGCAGCTCCATGAGGCCTTCCTCACTGTTCTGCTTGAGTTTCACGGTAGTAAGCCTTTCAAGACTCCTAGGGACCTTGCTTCAGCACCCGTTTCCGTACCAGAATATTGAGGAGACACAGGAAGCTCTAGTCCTGTTAAACAACTTCCAGCCCCGTAGGCCTTTTGGAACACCCCAGTGTTGGCTAGAGAAAGGCAACACACTGCACTCTTCCTTGGCAGAGCCAGATTACCTCAGCTCCACACAGGATTCACGACCACACTTCTCGACTGTCCTCCATGCAGTGGATGTAACCTCATTCCCCTAGCTGAACTCTATTGAGAAAAACACTCTGCTTCTAATCCCGTTTCACTTTTTACACTTCGAGTCACGCATCCTCAAGGGGGTGGTCGGCTTGCATTCCAAGTACAATTTAAGCACAGTTCTTGGTGTAACACAGCAGGTCTTTTGAAGAGGCACAGGTCTCTAAGTCTCCCTCGCGCATCCTTTGTTTAGGCACTTTGCTGCACGCAGAAAACCGGTCGTAGAAAAAAGTTGATTCAGGGGAAGCCCCAGTGGGGATCGTGAATCTCTTTTGACGTGGTAGCATCAACATGTACTTATGCTGCGTGTCAACCTGGAAATGGGAGACTGAAGGCACAAAGCTTGTTTTCCCGTTTTGAAAGCTCCATTCATGCGGCCTCGAAGCTACCTGAAAAGCACTGTTGTTACCGTGCTTTTCCTTACAGCCGGCATGGCACATAGAAGAAAATGAGTTTTCTCGAAAGAAACCTTGTGCTTCCAGTTCCTACTTGGAAACTCACCCTGCTCTGCTCTATACCAAACGTGAAAGTCAATGTGAGCACTAGCCTCGAAGTAAGGCCCTGATTATGCTGGCAAAACGGGAGGCGTGCAGCAGCTCCATGAGGCCTTCATCGCTGTTCTGCTTTAGTTGAACGGTAGTCAGCTCTCCAAGACTCCTAGGGACTTTGCTTAAGCAACCGTTTCGGTACCAGAACACTGCGTAGAGCCAGGAAGCTTTGGTCCTGCGTGTATGCTGCGTGTGTACCTAGAAATTAGAGACTGATGGCACAAGGCTTGTTTTCCCATTAGGAAAGCTCAGTTCATGCGGCCTCGAAGCTACCGGAAAAGCATTGTTGTTGGCGGGGTTTTAGTCACTGCCGGCATGGTTCTGAGAAGAAAATGAGTTTTTTCGTAGAAACCTTGTGCTTCCAGTTCCTTGTAGGAAGCTCACCCTGCTCTGCTCTATACCTAAAGTGAAAGTCAACGTGAGACTTGCTTCGAAGTAAGGCCTTGATCATCCTTGCAAAACGGGAGGCGTGCAGCAGCTCCATGAGGCCTTCATCGCTGTTCTGCTTTAGTTTCACGGTAGTAAGCCTTTCAAGACTCCTAGGGACCTTGCTTCCGCACCCGTTTTCATACCAGAACACTGCGTAGAGCCAGGAAGCTCTGGTCCTGTGTGTATGCTGCGTGTCAACCTAGAAATGAGAGACTGATGGCACAAGGCTTGTTTTCCCATTAGGAAAGCTCCGTTCATGCGGCCTCGAAGCTACCTGAAAAGCATTGTTGTTGCCTGGGTTTTCGTCACTGCCGACATGGTTCTGAGAAGAAAATGAGTTTTCATGGAAGAAACCTCGTGTTTCTAGTCCTTTTTGGAAGCTCACCCTGCTCTGCTCTATACCAAAAGTGAAAGCCAAGGTGAGCCCTAGCCTCGAAGTAAGGCCCTGATTTGCCTTGCCAATGGGGAGGCGTGCAGCAGCTCCATGAGGCCTTCCTCACTGTTCTGCTTGAGTTTCACGGTAGTAAGCCTTTCAAGACTCCTAGGGACCTTGCTTCAGCACCCGTTTCCGTACCAGAATATTGAGGAGACACAGGAAGCTCTAGTCCTGTTAAGCAACTTCCAGCCCCGTAGGCCTTTTGGAACACCCCAGTGTTGGCTAGAGAAAGGCAACACACTGCACTCTTCCTTGGCAGAGCCAGATTACCTCAGCTCCACACAGGATTCACGACCACACTTCTCGACTGTCCTCCATGCAGTGGATGTAACCTCATTCCCCTAGCTGAACTCTATTGAGAAAAACACTCTGCTTCTAATCCCGTTTCACTTTTTACACTTCGAGTCACGCATCCTCAAGGGGGTGGTCGGCTTGCATTCCAAGTACAATTTAAGCACAGTTCTTGGTGTAACACAGCAGGTCTTTTGAAGAGGCACAGGTCTCTAAGTCTCCCTCGCGCATCCTTTGTTTAGGCACTTTGCTGCACGCAGAAAACCGGTCGTAGAAAAAAGTTGATTCAGGGGAAGCCCCAGTGGGGATCGTGAATCTCTTTTGACGTGGTAGCATCAACATGTACTTATGCTGCGTGTCAACCTGGAAATGGGAGACTGAAGGCACAAAGCTTGTTTTCCCATTTTGAAAGCTCCATTCATGCGGCCTCGAAGCTACCTGAAAAGCACTGTTGTTACCGTGCTTTTCCTTACAGCCGGCATGGCACATAGAAGAAAATGAGTTTTCTCGAAAGAAACCTTGTGCTTCCAGTTCCTACTTGGAACCTCACCCTGCTCTGCTCTATACCAAACGTGAAAGTCAATGTGAGCACTAGCCTCGAAGTAAGGCCCTGATTATGCTGGCAAAACGGGAGGCGTGCAGCAGCTCCATGAGGCCTTCATCGCTGTTCTGCTTTAGTTGAACGGTAGTAAGCTCTCCAAGACTCCTAGGGACTTTGATTAAGCAACCGTTTCGGTACCAGAACACTGCGTAGAGCCAGGAAGCTTTGGTCCTGCGTGTATGCTGCGTGTGTACCTAGAAATTAGAGACTGATGGCACAAGGCTTGTTTTCCCATTAGCAAAGCTCCGTTCATGCGGCCTCGAAGCTACCGGAAAAGCATTGTTGTTGGCGGGGTTTTAGTCACTGCCGGCATGGTTCTGAGAAGAAAATGAGTTTTTTCGTAAGAAACCTTGTGCTTCCAGTTCCCTTTAGGAAGGTCACCCTGCTCTGCTCTATACCTAACGTGAAAGGCAACGTGAGACTTGCTTCGTAGTAAGGCCTTGATTATCCTTGCAAAACGGGAGGCGTGCAGCAGCTCCATGAGGCCTTCATCGTTGTTCTGCTTTAGTTTCACGGTAGTAAGCCTTTCAAGACTCCTAGGGACCTTGCTTCCGCACCCGTTTTCATACCAGAACACTGCGTAGAGCCAGGAAGCTCTGGTCCTGTGTGTATGCTGCGTGTCAACCTAGAAATTAGAGACTGATGGCACAAGGCTTGTTTTCCCATTAGGAAAGCTCCGTTCATGCGGCCTCGAAGCTACCTGAAAAGCATTGTTGTTGCCTGGGTTTTCGTCACTGCCGACATGGTTCTGAGAAGAAAATGAGTTTTCATGGAAGAAACCTCGTGTTTCTAGTCCTTTTTGGAAGCTCACCCTGCTCTGCTCTATACCAAAAGTGAAAGCCAAGGTGAGCCCTAGCCTCGAAGTAAGGCCCTGATTTGCCTTGCCAATGGGGAGGCGTGCAGCAGCTCCATGAGGCCTTCCTCACTGTTCTGCTTGAGTTTCACGGTAGTAAGCCTTTCAAGACTCCTAGGGACCTTGCTTCAGCACCCGTTTCCGTACCGGCATATTGAGGAGACACAGGAAGCTCTAGTCCTGTTAAGCAACTTCCAGCCCCGTAGGCCTTTTGGAACACCCCAGTGTTGGCTAGAGAAAGGCAACACACTGCACTCTTCCTTGGCAGAGCCAGATTACCTCAGCTCCACACAGTATTCACGACCACACTTCTCGACTGTCCTCCATGCAGTGGATGTAACCTCATTCCCCTAGCTGAACTCTATTGAGAAAAACACTCTGCTTCTAATCCCGTTTCACTTTTTACACTTCGAGTCACGCATCCTCAAGGGGGTGGTCGGCTTGCATTCCAAGTACAATTTAAGCACCGTTCTTGGTGTAACACAGCAGGTCTTTTGAAGAGGCACAGGTCTCTAAGTCTCCCTCGCGCATCCTTTGTTTAGGCACTTTGCTGCACGCAGAAAACCGGTCGTAGAAAAAAGTTGATTCAGGGGAAGCCCCAGTGGGGATCGTGAATCTCCTTTGACGTGGTAGCATCAACATGTACTTATGCTGCGTGTCAACCTGGAAATGGGAGACTGAAGGCACAAAGCTTGTTTTCCCGTTTTGAAAGCTCCATTCATGCGGCCTCGAAGCTACCTGAAAAGGAGTGTTGTTACCGTGCTTTTCCTTACAGCCGGCATGGCACATAGAAGAAAATGAGTTTTCTCGAAAGAAACCTTGTGCTTCCAGTTCCTACTTGGAACCTCACCCTGCTCTGCTCTATACCAAACGTGAAAGTCAATGTGAACACTAGCCTCGAAGTAAGGCCCTGATTATGCTGGCAAAACGGGAGGCGTGCAGCAGCTCCATGAGGCCTTCATCGCTGTTCTGCTTTAGTTTCACGGTAGTAAGCCTTTCAAGACTCCTAGGGACCTTGCTTCAGCCCCTGTTTCGGTACCAGAACACTGCGGAGAGCCAGGAAGCTCTGGTCCTGCGTGTATGCTGCGTGTCAACCTAGAAATTAGAGACTGATGGCACAAGGCTTGTTTTCCCATTATGAAAGCTCCGTTCATGCGGCCTCGAAGCTACCGGAAAAGCATTGTTGTTGGCGGGGTTTTAGTCACTGCCGGCATGGTTCTGAGAAGAAAATGAGTTTTTTCGTAAGAAACCTTGTGCTTCCAGTTCCTTGTAGGAAGCTCACCCTGCTCTGCTCTATACCTAAAGTGAAAGTCAACGTGAGACTTGCTTCGAAGTAAGGCCTTGATCATCCTTGCAAAACGGGAGGCGTGCAGCAGCTCCATGAGGCCTTCATCGTTGTTCTGCTTTAGTTTCACGGTAGTAAGCCTTTCAAGACTGCTCGGGACCTTGCTTCAGCACCCGTTTTCGTACCAGAACACTGCGGAGAGCCAGGAAGCTCTGGTCCTGCGTGTATGCTGCGTGTCAACCTAGAAATTAGAGACTGATGGCACAAGGCTTGTTTTCCCATTAGGAAAGCTCCGTTCATGCGGCCTCGAAGCTACCTGAAAAGCACTGTTGTTGCCTGGGTTTTCGTCACTGCCGACATGGTTCTGAGAAGAAAATGAGTTTTCATGGAAGAAACCTTGTGCTTCTAGTTCCTTTTTGGAAGCTCACCCTGCTCTGCTCTATACCAAAAGTGAAAGCCAAGGTGAGCCCTAGCCTCGAAGTAAGGCCCTGATTTGCCTTGCCAATGGGGAGGCGTGCAGCAGCTCCATGAGGCCTTCCTCACTGTTCTGCTTGAGTTTCACGGTAGTAAGCCTTTCAAGACTCCTAGGGACCTTGCTTCAGCACCCGTTTCCGTACCAGAATATTGAGGAGACACAGGAAGCTCTAGTCCTGTTAAGCAACTTCCAGCCCCGTAGGCCTTTTGGAACACCCCAGTGTTGGCTAGAGAAAGGCAACACACTGCACTCTTCCTTGGCAGAGCCAGATTACCTCAGCTCCACACAGGATTCACGACCACACTTCTCGACTGTCCTCCATGCAGTGGATGTAACCTCATTCCCCTAGCTGAACTCTATTGAGAAAAACACTCTGCTTCTAATCCCGTTTCACTTTTTACACTTCGAGTCACGCATCCTCAAGGGGGTGGTCGGCTTGCATTCCAAGTACAATTTAAGCACCGTTCTTGGTGTAACACAGCAGGTCTTTTGAAGAGGCACAGGTCTCTAAGTCTCCCTCGCGCATCCTTTGTTTAGGCACTTTGCTGCACGCAGAAAACCGGTCGTAGAAAAAAGTTGATTCAGGGGAAGCCCCAGTGGGGATCGTGAATCTCCTTTGACGTGGTAGCATCAACATGTACTTATGCTGCGTGTCAACCTGGAAATGGGAGACTGAAGGCAGAAAGCTTGTTTTCCCGTTTTGAAAGCTCCATTCATGCGGCCTCGAAGCTACCTGAAAAGGAGTGTTGTTACCGTGCTTTTCCTTACAGCCGGCATGGCACATAGAAGAAAATGAGTTTTCTCGAAAGAAACCTTGTGCTTCCAGTTCCTACTTGGAACCTCACCCTGCTCTGCTCTATACGAAACGTGAAAGTCAATGTGAACACTAGCCTCGAAGTAAGGCCCTGATTATGCTGGCAAAACGGGAGGCGTGCAGCAGCTCCATGAGGCCTTCATCGCTGTTCTGCTTTAGTTGAACGGTAGTAAGCTCTCCAAGACTCCTAGGGACTTTGCTTAAGCAACCGTTTCGGTACCAGAACACTGCGTAGAGCCAGGAAGCTTTGGTCCTGCGTGTATGCTGCGTGTGTACCTAGAAATTAGAGACTGATGGCACAAGGCTTGTTTTCCCATTAGGAAAGCTCAGTTCATGCGGCCTCGAAGCTACCGGAAAAGCATTGTTGTTGGCGGGGTTTTAGTCACTGCCGGCATGGTTATGAGAAGAAAATGAGTTTTTTCGTTAGAAACCTTGTGCTTCCAGTTCCTTGTAGGAAGCTCACCCTGGTCTGCTCTATACCTAAAGTGAAAGTCAACGTGAGACTTGCTTCGAAGTAAGGCCTTGATTATCATTGCAAAACGGGAGGCGTGCAGCAGCTCCATGAGGCCTTCATCGTTGTTCTGCTTTAGTTTCACGGTAGTAAGCCTTTCAAGACTCCTAGGGACCTTGCTTCAGCCCCTGTTTCGGTACCAGAACACTGCAGAGAGCCAGGAAGCTCTGGTCCTGCGTGTATGCTGCGTGTCAACCTAGAAATTAGAGACTGATGGCACAAGGCTTGTTTTCCCATTAGGAAAGCTCCGTTCATGCGGCCTCGAAGCTACCTGAAAAGCATTGTTGTTGCCTGGGTTTTCGTCACTGCCGACATGGTTCTGAGAAGGAAATGAGTTTTCATGGAAGAAACCTTGTGCTTCCAGTTCCTTGTTGGAAGCTCACCCTGCTCTGCTCTATACCAAAAGTGAAAGCCAACGTGAGCCCTAGCCTCGAAGTAAGGCCCTGATTTGCCTTGCCAATGGGGAGGCGTGCAGCAGCTCCATGAGGCCTTCCTCACTGTTCTGCTTGAGTTTCACGGTAGTGAGCCTTTCAAGACTCCTAGTGACCTTGCTTCAGCACCCATTTCAGTACCAGAATATTGAATAGACACAGGAAGCTCTAGTCCTGTTTAGCAACTTCCAGCCCCGTAGGCCTTTTGGAACACCCCAGTGTGGGCTAGAGAAAGGCAACACACTGCACTCTTCCTTGGCAGAGCCAGATTACCTCAGCTCCACACAGGATTCACGACCACACTTCTCGACTGTCCTCCATGCAGTGGATGTAACCTCATTCCCCTAGCTGAACTCTATTGAGAAAAATACTCTGCTTCTAATCCCGTTTCACTTTTTACACTTCGAGTCACGCATCCTCAACGGGGTGGTCGGCTTGCATTCCAAGTACAATTTAAGCACAGTTCTTGGTGTAACACAGCAGGTCTTTTGAAGAGGCACAGGTCTCTAAGTCTCCCTCGCGCATCCTTTGTTTAGGCACTTTGCTGCACGCAGAAAACCGGTCGTAGAAAAAAGTTGATTCAGGGGAAGCCCCAGTGGGGATCGTGAATCTCCTTTGACGTGGTAGCATCAACATGTACTTATGCTGCGTGTCAACCTGGAAATGGGAGACTGAAGGCACAAAGCTTGTTTTCCCGTTTTGAAAGCTCCATTCATGCGGCCTCGAAGCTACCTGAAAAGGAGTGTTGTTACCGTGCTTTTCCTTACAGCCGGCATGGCACATAGAAGAAAATGAGTTTTCTCGAAAGAAACCTTGTGCTTCCAGTTCCTACTTGGAACCTCACCCTGCTCTGCTCTATACCAAACGTGAAAGTCAATGTGAGCACTAGCCTCGAAGTAAGGCCCTGATTATGCTGGCAAAACGGGAGGCGTGCAGCAGCTCCATGAGGCCTTCATCGCTGTTCTGCTTTAGTTGAACGGTAGTCAGCTCTCCAAGACTCCTAGGGACTTTGCTTAAGCAACCGTTTCGGTACCAGAACACTGCGTAGAGCCAGGAAGCTTTGGTCCTGCGTGTATGCTGCGTGTGTACCTAGAAATTAGAGACTGATGGCACAAGGCTTGTTTTCCCATTAGGAAAGCTCCGTTCATGCGGCCTCGAAGCTACCGGAAAAGCATTGTTGTTGGCGGGGTTTTAGTCACTGCCGGCATGGTTCTGAGAAGAAAATGAGTTTTTTCGTAAGAAACCTTGTGCTTCCAGTTCCTTGTAGGAAGCTCACCCTGCTCTGCTCTATACCTAAAGTGAAAGTCAACGTGAGACTTGCTTCGAAGTAAGGCCTTGATCATCCTTGCAAAACGGGAGGCGTGCAGCAGCTCCATGAGGCCTTCATCGTTGTTCTGCTTTAGTTTCACGGTAGTAAGCCTTTCAAGACTGCTCGGGACCTTGCTTCAGCACCCGTTTTCGTACCAGAACACTGCGGAGAGCCAGGAAGCTCTGGTCCTGCGTGTATGCTGCGTGTCAACCTAGAAATTAGAGACTGATGGCACAAGGCTTGTTTTCCCATTAGGAAAGCTCCGTTCATGCGGCCTCGAAGCTACCTGAAAAGCACTGTTGTTGCCTGGGTTTTCGTCACTGCCGACATGGTTCTGAGAAGAAAATGAGTTTTCATGGAAGAAACCTTGTGCTTCTAGTTCCTTTTTGGAAGCTCACCCTGCTCTGCTCTATACCAAAAGTGAAAGCCAAGGTGAGCCCTAGCCTCGAAGTAAGGCCCTGATTTGCCTTGCCAATGGGGAGGCGTGCAGCAGCTCCATGAGGCCTTCCTCACTGTTCTGCTTGAGTTTCACGGTAGTAAGCCTTTCAAGACTCCTAGGGACCTTGCTTCAGCACCCGTTTCCGTACCGGCATATTGAGGAGACACAGGAAGCTCTAGTCCTGTTAAGCAACTTCCAGCCCCGTAGGCCTTTTGGAACACCCCAGTGTTGGCTAGAGAAAGGCAACACACTGCACTCTTCCTTGGCAGAGCCAGATTACCTCAGCTCCACACAGTATTCACGACCACACTTCTCGACTGTCCTCCATGCAGTGGATGTAACCTCATTCCCCTAGCTGAACTCTATTGAGAAAAACACTCTGCTTCTAATCCCGTTTCACTTTTTACACTTCGAGTCACGCATCCTCAAGGGGGTGGTCGGCTTGCATTCCAAGTACAATTTAAGCACCGTTCTTGGTGTAACACAGCAGGTCTTTTGAAGAGGCACAGGTCTCTAAGTCTCCCTCGCGCATCCTTTGTTTAGGCACTTTGCTGCACGCAGAAAACCGGTCGTAGAAAAAAGTTGATTCAGGGGAAGCCCCAGTGGGGATCGTGAATCTCCTTTGACGTGGTAGCATCAACATGTACTTATGCTGCGTGTCAACCTGGAAATGGGAGACTGAAGGCACAAAGCTTGTTTTCCCGTTTTGAAAGCTCCATTCATGCGGCCTCGAAGCTACCTGAAAAGGAGTGTTGTTACCGTGCTTTTCCTTACAGCCGGCATGGCACATAGAAGAAAATGAGTTTTCTCGAAAGAAACCTTGTGCTTCCAGTTCCTACTTGGAACCTCACCCTGCTCTGCTCTATACCAAACGTGAAAGTCAATGTGAACACTAGCCTCGAAGTAAGGCCCTGATTATGCTGGCAAAACGGGAGGCGTGCAGCAGCTCCATGAGGCCTTCATCGCTGTTCTGCTTTAGTTTCACGGTAGTAAGCCTTTCAAGACTCCTAGGGACCTTGCTTCAGCCCCTGTTTCGGTACCAGAACACTGCGGAGAGCCAGGAAGCTCTGGTCCTGCGTGTATGCTGCGTGTCAACCTAGAAATTAGAGACTGATGGCACAAGGCTTGTTTTCCCATTATGAAAGCTCCGTTCATGCGGCCTCGAAGCTACCGGAAAAGCATTGTTGTTGGCGGGGTTTTAGTCACTGCCGGCATGGTTCTGAGAAGAAAATGAGTTTTTTCGTAAGAAACCTTGTGCTTCCAGTTCCTTGTAGGAAGCTCACCCTGCTCTGCTCTATACCTAAAGTGAAAGTCAACGTGAGACTTGCTTCGAAGTAAGGCCTTGATCATCCTTGCAAAACGGGAGGCGTGCAGCAGCTCCATGAGGCCTTCATCGTTGTTCTGCTTTAGTTTCACGGTAGTAAGCCTTTCAAGACTGCTCGGGACCTTGCTTCAGCACCCGTTTTCGTACCAGAACACTGCGGAGAGCCAGGAAGCTCTGGTCCTGCGTGTATGCTGCGTGTCAACCTAGAAATTAGAGACTGATGGCACAAGGCTTGTTTTCCCATTAGGAAAGCTCCGTTCATGCGGCCTCGAAGCTACCTGAAAAGCACTGTTGTTGCCTGGGTTTTCGTCACTGCCGACATGGTTCTGAGAAGAAAATGAGTTTTCATGGAAGAAACCTTGTGCTTCTAGTTCCTTTTTGGAAGCTCACCCTGCTCTGCTCTATACCAAAAGTGAAAGCCAAGGTGAGCCCTAGCCTCGAAGTAAGGCCCTGATTTGCCTTGCCAATGGGGAGGCGTGCAGCAGCTCCATGAGGCCTTCCTCACTGTTCTGCTTGAGTTTCACGGTAGTAAGCCTTTCAAGACTCCTAGGGACCTTGCTTCAGCACCCGTTTCCGTACCAGAATATTGAGGAGACACAGGAAGCTCTAGTCCTGTTAAGCAACTTCCAGCCCCGTAGGCCTTTTGGAACACCCCAGTGTTGGCTAGAGAAAGGCAACACACTGCACTCTTCCTTGGCAGAGCCAGATTACCTCAGCTCCACACAGGATTCACGACCACACTTCTCGACTGTCCTCCATGCAGTGGATGTAACCTCATTCCCCTAGCTGAACTCTATTGAGAAAAACACTCTGCTTCTAATCCCGTTTCACTTTTTACACTTCGAGTCACGCATCCTCAAGGGGGTGGTCGGCTTGCATTCCAAGTACAATTTAAGCACAGTTCTTGGTGTAACACAGCAGGTCTTTTGAAGAGGCACAGGTCTCTAAGTCTCCCTCGCGCATCCTTTGTTTAGGCACTTTGCTGCACGCAGAAAACCGGTCGTAGAAAAAAGTTGATTCAGGGGAAGCCCCAGTGGGGATCGTGAATCTCCTTTGACGTGGTAGCATCAACATGTACTTATGCTGCGTGTCAACCTGGAAATGGGAGACTGAAGGCAGAAAGCTTGTTTTCCCGTTTTGAAAGCTCCATTCATGCGGCCTCGAAGCTACCTGAAAAGGAGTGTTGTTACCGTGCTTTTCCTTACAGCCGGCATGGCACATAGAAGAAAATGAGTTTTCTCGAAAGAAACCTTGTGCTTCCAGTTCCTACTTGGAACCTCACCCTGCTCTGCTCTATACGAAACGTGAAAGTCAATGTGAACAGTAGCCTCGAAGTAAGGCCCTGATTATGCTGGCAAAACGGGAGGCGTGCAGCAGCTCCATGAGGCCTTCATCGCTGTTCTGCTTTAGTTGAACGGTAGTAAGCTCTCCAAGACTCCTAGGGACTTTGCTTAAGCAACCGTTTCGGTACCAGAACACTGCGTAGAGCCAGGAAGCTTTGGTCCTGCGTGTATGCTGCGTGTGTACCTAGAAATTAGAGACTGATGGCACAAGGCTTGTTTTCCCATTAGGAAAGCTCAGTTCATGCGGCCTCGAAGCTACCGGAAAAGCATTGTTGTTGGCGGGGTTTTAGTCACTGCCGGCATGGTTATGAGAAGAAAATGAGTTTTTTCGTTAGAAACCTTGTGCTTCCAGTTCCTTGTAGGAAGCTCACCCTGGTCTGCTCTATACCTAAAGTGAAAGTCAACGTGAGACTTGCTTCGAAGTAAGGCCTTGATTATCCTTGCAAAACGGGAGGCGTGCAGCAGCTCCATGAGGCCTTCATCGTTGTTCTGCTTTAGTTTCACGGTAGTAAGCCTTTCAAGACTCCTAGGGACCTTGCTTCAGCCCCTGTTTCGGTACCAGAACACTGCAGAGAGCCAGGAAGCTCTGGTCCTGCGTGTATGCTGCGTGTCAACCTAGAAATTAGAGACTGATGGCACAAGGCTTGTTTTCCCATTAGGAAAGCTCCGTTCATGCGGCCTCGAAGCTACCTGAAAAGCATTGTTGTTGCCTGGGTTTTCGTCACTGCCGACATGGTTCTGAGAAGGAAATGAGTTTTCATGGAAGAAACCTTGTGCTTCCAGTTCCTTGTTGGAAGCTCACCCTGCTCTGCTCTATACCAAAAGTGAAAGCCAACGTGAGCCCTAGCCTCGAAGTAAGGCCCTGATTTGCCTTGCCAATGGGGAGGCGTGCAGCAGCTCCATGAGGCCTTCCTCACTGTTCTGCTTGAGTTTCACGGTAGTGAGCCTTTCAAGACTCCTAGTGACCTTGCTTCAGCACCCATTTCAGTACCAGAATATTGAATAGACACAGGAAGCTCTAGTCCTGTTTAGCAACTTCCAGCCCCGTAGGCCTTTTGGAACACCCCAGTGTGGGCTAGAGAAAGGCAACACACTGCACTCTTCCTTGGCAGAGCCAGATTACCTCAGCTCCACACAGGATTCACGACCACACTTCTCGACTGTCCTCCATGCAGTGGATGTAACCTCATTCCCCTAGCTGAACTCTATTGAGAAAAATACTCTGCTTCTAATCCCGTTTCACTTTTTACACTTCGAGTCACGCATCCTCAACGGGGTGGTCGGCTTGCATTCCAAGTACAATTTAAGCACAGTTCTTGGTGTAACACAGCAGGTCTTTTGAAGAGGCACAGGTCTCTAAGTCTCCCTCGCGCATCCTTTGTTTAGGCACTTTGCTGCACGCAGAAAACCGGTCGTAGAAAAAAGTTGATTCAGGGGAAGCCCCAGTGGGGATCGTGAATCTCCTTTGACGTGGTAGCATCAACATGTACTTATGCTGCGTGTCAACCTGGAAATGGGAGACTGAAGGCACAAAGCTTGTTTTCCCGTTTTGAAAGCTCCATTCATGCGGCCTCGAAGCTACCTGAAAAGGAGTGTTGTTACCGTGCTTTTCCTTACAGCCGGCATGGCACATAGAAGAAAATGAGTTTTCTCGAAAGAAACCTTGTGCTTCCAGTTCCTACTTGGAACCTCACCCTGCTCTGCTCTATACCAAACGTGAAAGTCAATGTGAGCACTAGCCTCGAAGTAAGGCCCTGATTATGCTGGCAAAACGGGAGGCGTGCAGCAGCTCCATGAGGCCTTCATCGCTGTTCTGCTTTAGTTGAACGGTAGTCAGCTCTCCAAGACTCCTAGGGACTTTGCTTAAGCAACCGTTTCGGTACCAGAACACTGCGTAGAGCCAGGAAGCTTTGGTCCTGCGTGTATGCTGCGTGTGTACCTAGAAATTAGAGACTGATGGCACAAGGCTTGTTTTCCCATTATGAAAGCTCCGTTCATGCGGCCTCGAAGCTACCGGAAAAGCATTGTTGTTGGCGGGGTTTTAGTCACTGCCGGCATGGTTCTGAGAAGAAAATGAGTTTTTTCGTAAGAAACCTTGTGCTTCCAGTTCCTTGTAGGAAGCTCACCCTGCTCTGCTCTATACCTAAAGTGAAAGTCAACGTGAGACTTGCTTCGAAGTAAGGCCTTGATCATCCTTGCAAAACGGGAGGCGTGCAGCAGCTCCATGAGGCCTTCATCGTTGTTCTGCTTTAGTTTCACGGTAGTAAGCCTTTCAAGACTGCTCGGGACCTTGCTTCAGCACCCGTTTTCGTACCAGAACACTGCGGAGAGCCAGGAAGCTCTGGTCCTGCGTGTATGCTGCGTGTCAACCTAGAAATTAGAGACTGATGGCACAAGGCTTGTTTTCCCATTAGGAAAGCTCCGTTCATGCGGCCTCGAAGCTACCTGAAAAGCACTGTTGTTGCCTGGGTTTTCGTCACTGCCGACATGGTTCTGAGAAGAAAATGAGTTTTCATGGAAGAAACCTTGTGCTTCTAGTTCCTTTTTGGAAGCTCACCCTGCTCTGCTCTATACCAAAAGTGAAAGCCAAGGTGAGCCCTAGCCTCGAAGTAAGGCCCTGATTTGCCTTGCCAATGGGGAGGCGTGCAGCAGCTCCATGAGGCCTTCCTCACTGTTCTGCTTGAGTTTCACGGTAGTAAGCCTTTCAAGACTCCTAGGGACCTTGCTTCAGCACCCGTTTCCGTACCAGAATATTGAGGAGACACAGGAAGCTCTAGTCCTGTTAAGCAACTTCCAGCCCCGTAGGCCTTTTGGAACACCCCAGTGTTGGCTAGAGAAAGGCAACACACTGCACTCTTCCTTGGCAGAGCCAGATTACCTCAGCTCCACACAGGATTCACGACCACACTTCTCGACTGTCCTCCATGCAGTGGATGTAACCTCATTCCCCTAGCTGAACTCTATTGAGAAAAACACTCTGCTTCTAATCCCGTTTCACTTTTTACACTTCGAGTCACGCATCCTCAAGGGGGTGGTCGGCTTGCATTCCAAGTACAATTTAAGCACCGTTCTTGGTGTAACACAGCAGGTCTTTTGAAGAGGCACAGGTCTCTAAGTCTCCCTCGCGCATCCTTTGTTTAGGCACTTTGCTGCACGCAGAAAACCGGTCGTAGAAAAAAGTTGATTCAGGGGAAGCCCCAGTGGGGATCGTGAATCTCCTTTGACGTGGTAGCATCAACATGTACTTATGCTGCGTGTCAACCTGGAAATGGGAGACTGAAGGCAGAAAGCTTGTTTTCCCGTTTTGAAAGCTCCATTCATGCGGCCTCGAAGCTACCTGAAAAGGAGTGTTGTTACCGTGCTTTTCCTTACAGCCGGCATGGCACATAGAAGAAAATGAGTTTTCTCGAAAGAAACCTTGTGCTTCCAGTTCCTACTTGGAACCTCACCCTGCTCTGCTCTATACGAAACGTGAAAGTCAATGTGAACACTAGCCTCGAAGTAAGGCCCTGATTATGCTGGCAAAACGGGAGGCGTGCAGCAGCTCCATGAGGCCTTCATCGCTGTTCTGCTTTAGTTGAACGGTAGTAAGCTCTCCAAGACTCCTAGGGACTTTGCTTAAGCAACCGTTTCGGTACCAGAACACTGCGTAGAGCCAGGAAGCTTTGGTCCTGCGTGTATGCTGCGTGTGTACCTAGAAATTAGAGACTGATGGCACAAGGCTTGTTTTCCCATTAGGAAAGCTCAGTTCATGCGGCCTCGAAGCTACCGGAAAAGCATTGTTGTTGGCGGGGTTTTAGTCACTGCCGGCATGGTTATGAGAAGAAAATGAGTTTTTTCGTTAGAAACCTTGTGCTTCCAGTTCCTTGTAGGAAGCTCACCCTGGTCTGCTCTATACCTAAAGTGAAAGTCAACGTGAGACTTGCTTCGAAGTAAGGCCTTGATTATCCTTGCAAAACGGGAGGCGTGCAGCAGCTCCATGAGGCCTTCATCGTTGTTCTGCTTTAGTTTCACGGTAGTAAGCCTTTCAAGACTCCTAGGGACCTTGCTTCAGCCCCTGTTTCGGTACCAGAACACTGCAGAGAGCCAGGAAGCTCTGGTCCTGCGTGTATGCTGCGTGTCAACCTAGAAATTAGAGACTGATGGCACAAGGCTTGTTTTCCCATTAGGAAAGCTCCGTTCATGCGGCCTCGAAGCTACCTGAAAAGCATTGTTGTTGCCTGGGTTTTCGTCACTGCCGACATGGTTCTGAGAAGGAAATGAGTTTTCATGGAAGAAACCTTGTGCTTCCAGTTCCTTGTTGGAAGCTCACCCTGCTCTGCTCTATACCAAAAGTGAAAGCCAACGTGAGCCCTAGCCTCGAAGTAAGGCCCTGATTTGCCTTGCCAATGGGGAGGCGTGCAGCAGCTCCATGAGGCCTTCCTCACTGTTCTGCTTGAGTTTCACGGTAGTGAGCCTTTCAAGACTCCTAGTGACCTTGCTTCAGCACCCATTTCAGTACCAGAATATTGAATAGACACAGGAAGCTCTAGTCCTGTTTAGCAACTTCCAGCCCCGTAGGCCTTTTGGAACACCCCAGTGTGGGCTAGAGAAAGGCAACACACTGCACTCTTCCTTGGCAGAGCCAGATTACCTCAGCTCCACACAGGATTCACGACCACACTTCTCGACTGTCCTCCATGCAGTGGATGTAACCTCATTCCCCTAGCTGAACTCTATTGAGAAAAATACTCTGCTTCTAATCCCGTTTCACTTTTTACACTTCGAGTCACGCATCCTCAAGGGGGTGGTCGGCTTGCATTCCAAGTACAATTTAAGCACAGTTCTTGGTGTAACACAGCAGGTCTTTTGAAGAGGCACAGGTCTCTAAGTCTCCCTCGCGCATCCTTTGTTTAGGCACTTTGCTGCACGCAGAAAACCGGTCGTAGAAAAAAGTTGATTCAGGGGAAGCCCCAGTGGGGATCGTGAATCTCCTTTGACGTGGTAGCATCAACATGTACTTATGCTGCGTGTCAACCTGGAAATGGGAGACTGAAGGCACAAAGCTTGTTTTCCCGTTTTGAAAGCTCCATTCATGCGGCCTCGAAGCTACCGGAAAAGCATTGTTGTTGGCGGGGTTTTAGTCACTGCCGGCATGGTTCCGAGAAGAAAATGAGTTTTTTCGTTAGAAACCTTTTGCTTCCAGTTCCTTGTAGGAAGCTCACCCTGCTCTGCTCTATACCTAAAGTGAAAGTCAACGTGAGACTTGCTTCGAAGTAAGGCCTTGATTATCCTTGCAAAACGGGAGGCGTGCAGCAGCTCCATGAGGCCTTCATCGTTGTTCTGCTTTAGTTTCACGGTAGTAAGCCTTTCAAGACTCCTAGGGACCTTGCTTCAGCACCCGTTTCGGTACCAGAACACTGCGGAGAGCCAGGAAGCTCTGGTCCTGCGTGTATGCTGCGTGTCAACCTAGAAATGAGAGACTGATGGCACAAGGCTTGTTTTCCCATTAGGAAAGCTCCGTTCATGCGGCCTCGAAGCTACCTGAAAAGCATTGTTGTTGCCTGGGTTTTCGTCACTGCCGACATGGTTCTGAGAAGGAAATGAGTTTTCATGGAAGAAACCTTGTGCTTCCAGTTCCTTGTTGGAAGCTCACCCTGCTCTGCTCTATACCAAAAGTGAAAGCCAACGTGAGCCCTAGCCTCGAAGTAAGGCCCTGATTTGCCTTGCCAATGGGGAGGCGTGCAGCAGCTCCATGAGGCCTTCCTCACTGTTCTGCTTGAGTTTCACGGTAGTGAGCCTTTCAAGACTCCTAGTGACCTTGCTTCAGCACCCATTTCAGTACCAGAATATTGAATAGACACAGGAAGCTCTAGTCCTGTTTAGCAACTTCCAGCCCCGTAGGCCTTTTGGA
The DNA here is from genome assembly GCF_028564815.1 of Eubalaena glacialis. Classification (NCBI taxonomy): domain Eukaryota; kingdom Metazoa; phylum Chordata; class Mammalia; order Artiodactyla; family Balaenidae; genus Eubalaena; species Eubalaena glacialis. The sequence continues at coordinate 46,461,763 of NC_083731.1, forward strand.
ACACCCCAGTGTGGGCTAGAGAAAGGCAACACACTGCACTCTTCCTTGGCAGAGCCAGATTACCTCAGCTCCACACAGGATTCACGACCACACTTCTCGACTGTCCTCCATGCAGTGGATGTAACCTCATTCCCCTAGCTGAACTCTATTGAGAAAAATACTCTGCTTCTAATCCCGTTTCACTTTTTACACTTCGAGTCACGCATCCTCAACGGGGTGGTCGGCTTGCATTCCAAGTACAATTTAAGCACAGTTCTTGGTGTAACACAGCAGGTCTTTTGAAGAGGCACAGGTCTCTAAGTCTCCCTCGCGCATCCTTTGTTTAGGCACTTTGCTGCACGCAGAAAACCGGTCGTAGAAAAAAGTTGATTCAGGGGAAGCCCCAGTGGGGATCGTGAATCTCCTTTGACGTGGTAGCATCAACATGTACTTATGCTGCGTGTCAACCTGGAAATGGGAGACTGAAGGCACAAAGCTTGTTTTCCCGTTTTGAAAGCTCCATTCATGCGGCCTCGAAGCTACCTGAAAAGGAGTGTTGTTACCGTGCTTTTCCTTACAGCCGGCATGGCACATAGAAGAAAATGAGTTTTCTCGAAAGAAACCTTGTGCTTCCAGTTCCTACTTGGAACCTCACCCTGCTCTGCTCTATACCAAACGTGAAAGTCAATGTGAGCACTAGCCTCGAAGTAAGGCCCTGATTATGCTGGCAAAACGGGAGGCGTGCAGCAGCTCCATGAGGCCTTCATCGCTGTTCTGCTTTAGTTGAACGGTAGTCAGCTCTCCAAGACTCCTAGGGACTTTGCTTAAGCAACCGTTTCGGTACCAGAACACTGCGTAGAGCCAGGAAGCTTTGGTCCTGCGTGTATGCTGCGTGTGTACCTAGAAATTAGAGACTGATGGCACAAGGCTTGTTTTCCCATTATGAAAGCTCCGTTCATGCGGCCTCGAAGCTACCGGAAAAGCATTGTTGTTGGCGGGGTTTTAGTCACTGCCGGCATGGTTCTGAGAAGAAAATGAGTTTTTTCGTAAGAAACCTTGTGCTTCCAGTTCCTTGTAGGAAGCTCACCCTGCTCTGCTCTATACCTAAAGTGAAAGTCAACGTGAGACTTGCTTCGAAGTAAGGCCTTGATCATCCTTGCAAAACGGGAGGCGTGCAGCAGCTCCATGAGGCCTTCATCGTTGTTCTGCTTTAGTTTCACGGTAGTAAGCCTTTCAAGACTGCTCGGGACCTTGCTTCAGCACCCGTTTTCGTACCAGAACACTGCGGAGAGCCAGGAAGCTCTGGTCCTGCGTGTATGCTGCGTGTCAACCTAGAAATTAGAGACTGATGGCACAAGGCTTGTTTTCCCATTAGGAAAGCTCCGTTCATGCGGCCTCGAAGCTACCTGAAAAGCACTGTTGTTGCCTGGGTTTTCGTCACTGCCGACATGGTTCTGAGAAGAAAATGAGTTTTCATGGAAGAAACCTTGTGCTTCTAGTTCCTTTTTGGAAGCTCACCCTGCTCTGCTCTATACCAAAAGTGAAAGCCAAGGTGAGCCCTAGCCTCGAAGTAAGGCCCTGATTTGCCTTGCCAATGGGGAGGCGTGCAGCAGCTCCATGAGGCCTTCCTCACTGTTCTGCTTGAGTTTCACGGTAGTAAGCCTTTCAAGACTCCTAGGGACCTTGCTTCAGCACCCGTTTCCGTACCAGAATATTGAGGAGACACAGGAAGCTCTAGTCCTGTTAAGCAACTTCCAGCCCCGTAGGCCTTTTGGAACACCCCAGTGTTGGCTAGAGAAAGGCAACACACTGCACTCTTCCTTGGCAGAGCCAGATTACCTCAGCTCCACACAGGATTCACGACCACACTTCTCGACTGTCCTCCATGCAGTGGATGTAACCTCATTCCCCTAGCTGAACTCTATTGAGAAAAACACTCTGCTTCTAATCCCGTTTCACTTTTTACACTTCGAGTCACGCATCCTCAAGGGGGTGGTCGGCTTGCATTCCAAGTACAATTTAAGCACCGTTCTTGGTGTAACACAGCAGGTCTTTTGAAGAGGCACAGGTCTCTAAGTCTCCCTCGCGCATCCTTTGTTTAGGCACTTTGCTGCACGCAGAAAACCGGTCGTAGAAAAAAGTTGATTCAGGGGAAGCCCCAGTGGGGATCGTGAATCTCCTTTGACGTGGTAGCATCAACATGTACTTATGCTGCGTGTCAACCTGGAAATGGGAGACTGAAGGCAGAAAGCTTGTTTTCCCGTTTTGAAAGCTCCATTCATGCGGCCTCGAAGCTACCTGAAAAGGAGTGTTGTTACCGTGCTTTTCCTTACAGCCGGCATGGCACATAGAAGAAAATGAGTTTTCTCGAAAGAAACCTTGTGCTTCCAGTTCCTACTTGGAACCTCACCCTGCTCTGCTCTATACGAAACGTGAAAGTCAATGTGAACACTAGCCTCGAAGTAAGGCCCTGATTATGCTGGCAAAACGGGAGGCGTGCAGCAGCTCCATGAGGCCTTCATCGCTGTTCTGCTTTAGTTGAACGGTAGTAAGCTCTCCAAGACTCCTAGGGACTTTGCTTAAGCAACCGTTTCGGTACCAGAACACTGCGTAGAGCCAGGAAGCTTTGGTCCTGCGTGTATGCTGCGTGTGTACCTAGAAATTAGAGACTGATGGCACAAGGCTTGTTTTCCCATTAGGAAAGCTCCGTTCATGCGGCCTCGAAGCTACGTGAAAAGCACTGTTGTTGCCTGGGTTTTCGTCACTGCCGACATGGTTCTGAGAAGGAAATGAGTTTTCATGGAAGAAACCTTGTGCTTCCAGTTCCTTGTTGGAAGCTCACCCTGCTCTGCTCTATACCAAAAGTGAAAGCCAACGTGAGCCCTAGCCTCGAAGTAAGGCCCTGATTTGCCTTGCCAATGGGGAGGCGTGCAGCAGCTCCATGAGGCCTTCCTCACTGTTCTGCTTGAGTTTCACGGTAGTGAGCCTTTCAAGACTCCTAGTGACCTTGCTTCAGCACCCATTTCAGTACCAGAATATTGAATAGACACAGGAAGCTCTAGTCCTGTTTAGCAACTTCTAGCCCCGTAGGCCTTTTGGAACACCCCAGTGTGGGCTAGAGAAAGGCAACACACTGCACTCTTCCTTGGCAGAGCCAGATTACCTCAGCTCCACACAGGATTCACGACCACACTTCTCGACTGTCCTCCATGCAGTGGATGTAACCTCATTCCCCTAGCTGAACTCTATTGAGAAAAATACTCTGCTTCTAATCCCGTTTCACTTTTTACACTTCGAGTCACGCATCCTCAAGGGGGTGGTCGGCTTGCATTCCAAGTACAATTTAAGCACAGTTCTTGGTGTAACACAGCAGGTCTTTTGAAGAGGCACAGGTCTCTAAGTCTCCCTCGCGCATCCTTTGTTTAGGCACTTTGCTGCACGCAGAAAACCGGTCGTAGAAAAAAGTTGATTCAGGGGAAGCCCCAGTGGGGATCGTGAATCTCCTTTGACGTGGTAGCATCAACATGTACTTATGCTGCGTGTCAACCTGGAAATGGGAGACTGAAGGCACAAAGCTTGTTTTCCCGTTTTGAAAGCTCCATTCATGCGGCCTCGAAGCTACCGGAAAAGCATTGTTGTTGGCGGGGTTTTAGTCACTGCCGGCATGGTTCCGAGAAGAAAATGAGTTCTTTCGTTAGAAACCTTTTGCTTCCAGTTCCTTGTAGGAAGCTCACCCTGCTCTGCTCTATACCTAAAGTGAAAGTCAACGTGAGACTTGCTTCGAAGTAAGGCCTTGATTATCCTTGCAAAACGGGAGGCGTGCAGCAGCTCCATGAGGCCTTCATCGTTGTTCTGCTTTAGTTTCACGGTAGTAAGCCTTTCAAGACTCCTAGGGACCTTGCTTCAGCACCCGTTTCAGTACCAGAACACTGCGGAGAGCCAGGAAGCTCTGGTCCTGCGTGTATGCTGCGTGTCAACCTAGAAATGAGAGACTGATGGCACAAGGCTTGTTTTCCCATTAGGAAAGCTCCGTTCATGCGGCCTCGAAGCTACCTGAAAAGCATTGTTGTTGCCTGGGTTTTCGTCACTGCCGACATGGTTCTGAGAAGGAAATGAGTTTTCATGGAAGAAACCTTGTGCTTCCAGTTCCTTGTTGGAAGCTCACCCTGCTCTGCTCTATACCAAAAGTGAAAGCCAACGTGAGCCCTAGCCTCGAAGTAAGGCCCTGATTTGCCTTGCCAATGGGGAGGCGTGCAGCAGCTCCATGAGGCCTTCCTCACTGTTCTGCTTGAGTTTCACGGTAGTGAGCCTTTCAAGACTCCTAGTGACCTTGCTTCAGCACCCATTTCAGTACCAGAATATTGAATAGACACAGGAAGCTCTAGTCCTGTTTAGCAACTTCCAGCCCCGTAGGCCTTTTGGAACACCCCAGTGTGGGCTAGAGAAAGGCAACACACTGCACTCTTCCTTGGCAGAGCCAGATTACCTCAGCTCCACACAGGATTCACGACCACACTTCTCGACTGTCCTCCATGCAGTGGATGTAACCTCATTCCCCTAGCTGAACTCTATTGAGAAAAATACTCTGCTTCTAATCCCGTTTCACTTTTTACACTTCGAGTCACGCATCCTCAACGGGGTGGTCGGCTTGCATTCCAAGTACAATTTAAGCACAGTTCTTGGTGTAACACAGCAGGTCTTTTGAAGAGGCACAGGTCTCTAAGTCTCCCTCGCGCATCCTTTGTTTAGGCACTTTGCTGCACGCAGAAAACCGGTCGTAGAAAAAAGTTGATTCAGGGGAAGCCCCAGTGGGGATCGTGAATCTCCTTTGACGTGGTAGCATCAACATGTACTTATGCTGCGTGTCAACCTGGAAATGGGAGACTGAAGGCACAAAGCTTGTTTTCCCGTTTTGAAAGCTCCATTCATGCGGCCTCGAAGCTACCTGAAAAGCACTGTTGTTACCGTGCTTTTCCTTACAGCCGGCATGGCACATAGAAGAAAATGAGTTTTCTCGAAAGAAACCTTGTGCTTCCAGTTCCTACTTGGAACCTCACCCTGCTCTGCTCTATACCAAACGTGAAAGTCAATGTGAGCACTAGCCTCGAAGTAAGGCCCTGATTATGCTGGCAAAACGGGAGGCGTGCAGCAGCTCCATGAGGCCTTCATCGCTGTTCTGCTTTAGTTGAACGGTAGTCAGCTCTCCAAGACTCCTAGGGACTTTGCTTAAGCAACCGTTTCGGTACCAGAACACTGCGTAGAGCCAGGAAGCTTTGGTCCTGCGTGTATGCTGCGTGTGTACCTAGAAATTAGAGACTGATGGCACAAGGCTTGTTTTCCCATTATGAAAGCTCCGTTCATGCGGCCTCGAAGCTACCGGAAAAGCATTGTTGTTGGCGGGGTTTTAGTCACTGCCGGCATGGTTCTGAGAAGAAAATGAGTTTTTTCGTAAGAAACCTTGTGCTTCCAGTTCCTTGTAGGAAGCTCACCCTGCTCTGCTCTATACCTAAAGTGAAAGTCAACGTGAGACTTGCTTCGAAGTAAGGCCTTGATCATCCTTGCAAAACGGGAGGCGTGCAGCAGCTCCATGAGGCCTTCATCGTTGTTCTGCTTTAGTTTCACGGTAGTAAGCCTTTCAAGACTGCTCGGGACCTTGCTTCAGCACCCGTTTTCGTACCAGAACACTGCGGAGAGCCAGGAAGCTCTGGTCCTGCGTGTATGCTGCGTGTCAACCTAGAAATTAGAGACTGATGGCACAAGGCTTGTTTTCCCATTAGGAAAGCTCCGTTCATGCGGCCTCGAAGCTACCTGAAAAGCACTGTTGTTGCCTGGGTTTTCGTCACTGCCGACATGGTTCTGAGAAGAAAATGAGTTTTCATGGAAGAAACCTTGTGCTTCTAGTTCCTTTTTGGAAGCTCACCCTGCTCTGCTCTATACCAAAAGTGAAAGCCAAGGTGAGCCCTAGCCTCGAAGTAAGGCCCTGATTTGCCTTGCCAATGGGGAGGCGTGCAGCAGCTCCATGAGGCCTTCCTCACTGTTCTGCTTGAGTTTCACGGTAGTAAGCCTTTCAAGACTCCTAGGGACCTTGCTTCAGCACCCGTTTCCGTACCAGAATATTGAGGAGACACAGGAAGCTCTAGTCCTGTTAAGCAACTTCCAGCCCCGTAGGCCTTTTGGAACACCCCAGTGTTGGCTAGAGAAAGGCAACACACTGCACTCTTCCTTGGCAGAGCCAGATTACCTCAGCTCCACACAGGATTCACGACCACACTTCTCGACTGTCCTCCATGCAGTGGATGTAACCTCATTCCCCTAGCTGAACTCTATTGAGAAAAACACTCTGCTTCTAATCCCGTTTCACTTTTTACACTTCGAGTCACGCATCCTCAAGGGGGTGGTCGGCTTGCATTCCAAGTACAATTTAAGCACCGTTCTTGGTGTAACACAGCAGGTCTTTTGAAGAGGCACAGGTCTCTAAGTCTCCCTCGCGCATCCTTTGTTTAGGCACTTTGCTGCACGCAGAAAACCGGTCGTAGAAAAAAGTTGATTCAGGGGAAGCCCCAGTGGGGATCGTGAATCTCCTTTGACGTGGTAGCATCAACATGTACTTATGCTGCGTGTCAACCTGGAAATGGGAGACTGAAGGCACAAAGCTTGTTTTCCCGTTTTGAAAGCTCCATTCATGCGGCCTCGAAGCTACCGGAAAAGCATTGTTGTTGGCGGGGTTTTAGTCACTGCCGGCATGGTTCCGAGAAGAAAATGAGTTCTTTCGTTAGAAACCTTTTGCTTCCAGTTCCTTGTAGGAAGCTCACCCTGCTCTGCTCTATACCTAAAGTGAAAGTCAACGTGAGACTTGCTTCGAAGTAAGGCCTTGATTATCCTTGCAAAACGGGAGGCGTGCAGCAGCTCCATGAGGCCTTCATCGTTGTTCTGCTTTAGTTTCACGGTAGTAAGCCTTTCAAGACTCCTAGGGACCTTGCTTCAGCACCCGTTTCAGTACCAGAACACTGCGGAGAGCCAGGAAGCTCTGGTCCTGCGTGTATGCTGCGTGTCAACCTAGAAATGAGAGACTGATGGCACAAGGCTTGTTTTCCCATTAGGAAAGCTCCGTTCATGCGGCCTCGAAGCTACCTGAAAAGCATTGTTGTTGCCTGGGTTTTCGTCACTGCCGACATGGTTCTGAGAAGGAAATGAGTTTTCATGGAAGAAACCTTGTGCTTCCAGTTCCTTGTTGGAAGCTCACCCTGCTCTGCTCTATACCAAAAGTGAAAGCCAACGTGAGCCCTAGCCTCGAAGTAAGGCCCTGATTTGCCTTGCCAATGGGGAGGCGTGCAGCAGCTCCATGAGGCCTTCCTCACTGTTCTGCTTGAGTTTCACGGTAGTAAGCCTTTCAAGACTCCTAGGGACCTTGCTTCAGCACCCGTTTCAGTACCAGAATATTGAGTAGACACAGGAAGCTCTAGTCCTGTTAAGCAACTTCCAGCCCCGTAGGCCTTTTGGAAAACCCCAGTGTTGGCTAGAGAAAGGCAACACACTGCACTCTTCCTTGGCAGAGCCAGATTACCTCAGCTCCACACAGGTTTCACGACCCATTTCTCGACTGTCCTCTATGCAGTGGATGTAACCTCATTCCCCTAGCTGAACTCTATTGAGAAAAACACTCTGCTTCTAATCCCGTTTCACTTTTTACACTTCGAGTCACGCAACCTCAAGGAGGTGGTCGGCTTGCATTCCAAGTACAATTTAAGCACAGTTCTTGGTGTAACACAGCAGGTCTTTTGAAGAGGCACAGGTCTCTAAGTCTCCCTCGCGCATCTTTTGTTTAGGCACTTTGCTGCACGCAGAAAACCGGTCGTAGAAAAAAGTTGATTCAGGGGAAGCCCCAGTGGGGATCGTGAATCTCTTTTGACGTGGTAGCATCAACATGTACTTATGCTGCGTGTCAACCTGGAAATGGGAGACTGAAGGCACAAAGCTTGTTTTCCCGTTTTGAAAGCTCCATTCATGCGGCCTCGAAGCTACCTGAAAAGCACGGTTGTTACCGTGCTTTTCCTTACAGCCGGCATGGCACATAGAAGAAAATGAGTTTTCTCGAAAGAAACCTTGTGCTTCCAGTTCCTACTTGGAACCTCACCCTGCTCTGCTCTATACCAAACGTGAAAGTCAATGTGAGCACTAGCCTCGAAGTAAGGCCCTGATTATGCTGGCAAAACGGGAGGCGTGCAGCAGCTCCATGAGGCCTTCATCGCTGTTCTGCTTTAGTTGAACGGTAGTCAGCTCTCCAAGACTCCTAGGGACTTTGCTTAAGCAACCGTTTCGGTACCAGAACACTGCGTAGAGCCAGGAAGCTTTGGTCCTGCGTGTATGCTGCGTGTGTACCTAGAAATTAGAGACTGATGGCACAAGGCTTGTTTTCCCATTAGGAAAGCTCCGTTCATGCGGCCTCGAAGCTACCGGAAAAGCATTGTTGTTGGCGGGGTTTTAGTCACTGCCGGCATGGTTCTGAGAAGAAAATGAGTTTTTTCATAAGAAACCTTTTGCTTCCAGTTCCTTGTAGGAAGCTCACCCTGCTCTGCTCTATACCTAAAGTGAAAGTCAACGTGAGACTTGCTTCGAAGTAAGGCCTTGATTATCCTTGCAAAACGGGAGGCGTGCAGCAGCTCCATGAGGCCTTCATCGTTGTTCTGCTTTAGTTTCACGGTAGTAAGCCTTTCAAGACTCCTAGGGACCTTGCTTCAGCACCCGTTTCGGTACCAGAACACTGCGGAGAGCCAGAAAGCTCTGGTCCTGCGTGTATGCTGCGTGTCAACCTAGAAATTAGAGACTGATGGCACAAGGCTTGTTTTCCCATTAGGAAAGCTCCGTTCATGCGGCCTCGAAGCTACCTGAAAAGCATTGTTGTTGCCTGGGTTTTCGTCACTGCCGACATGGTTCTGAGAAGAAAATGAGTTTTCATGGAAGAAACCTTGTGCTTCCAGTTCCTTGTTGGAAGCTCACCCTGCTCTGCTCTATACCAAAAGTGAAAGCCAACGTGAGCCCTAGCCTCGAAGTAAGGCCCTGATTTGCCTTGCCAATGGGGAGGCGTGCAGCAGCTCCATGAGGCCTTCCTCACTGTTCTGCTTGAGTTTCACGGTAGTAAGCCTTTCAAGACTCCTAGGGACCTTGCTTCAGCACCCGTTTCCGTACCAGAATATTGAGTAGACACAGGAAGCTCTAGTCCTGTTAAGCAACTTCCAGCCCCGTAGGCCTTTTGGAACACCCCAGTGTTGGCTAGAGAAAGGCAACACACTGCACTCTTCCTTGGCAGAGCCAGATTACCTCAGCTCCACACAGGATTCACGACCACACTTCTCGACTGTCCTCCATGCAGTGGATGTAACCTCATTCCCCTAGCTGAACTCTATTGAGAAAAACACTCTGCTTCTAATCCCGTTTCACTTTTTACACTTCGAGTCACGCATCCTCAAGGGGGTGGTCGGCTTGCATTCCAAGTACAATTTAAGCACAGTTCTTGGTGTAACACAGCAGGTCTTTTGAAGAGGCACAGGTCTCTAAGTCTCCCTCGCGCATCCTTTGTTTAGGCACTTTGCTGCACGCAGAAAACCGGTCGTAGAAAAAAGTTGATTCAGGGGAAGCCCCAGTGGGGATCGTGAATCTCTTTTGACGTGGTAGCATCAACATGTACTTATGCTGCGTGTCAACCTGGAAATGGGAGACTGAAGGCACAAAGCTTGTTTTCCCGTTTTGAAAGCTCCATTCATGCGGCCTCGAAGCTACCTGAAAAGCACTGTTGTTACCGTGCTTTTCCTTACAGCCGGCATGGCACATAGAAGAAAATGAGTTTTCTCGAAAGAAACCTTGTGCTTCCACTTCCTACTTGGAACCTCACCCTGCTCTGCTCTATACCAAACGTGAAAGTCAATGTGAGCACTAGCCTCGAAGTAAGGCCCTGATTATGCTGGCAAAACGGGAGGCGTGCAGCAGCTCCATGAGACCTTCATCGCTGTTCTGCTTTAGTTGAACGGTAGTCAGCTCTCCAAGACTCCTAGGGACTTTGCTTAAGCAACCGTTTCGGTACCAGAACACTGCGTAGAGCCAGGAAGCTTTGGTCCTGCGTGTATGCTGCGTGTGTACCTAGAAATTAGAGACTGATGGCACAAGGCTTGTTTTCCCATTAGGAAAGCTCCGTTCATGCGGCCTCGAAGCTACCGGAAAAGCATTGTTGTTGGCGGGGTTTTAGTCACTGCCGGCATGGTTCTGAGAAGAAAATGAGTTTTTTCGTAAAAAACCTTTTGCTTCCAGTTCCTTGTAGGAAGCTCACCCTGCTCTGCTCTATACCTAAAGTGAAAGTCAACGTGAGACTTGCTTCGAAGTAAGGCCTTGATTATCCTTGCAAAACGGGAGGCGTGCAGCAGCTCCATGAGGCCTTCATCGTTGTTCTGCTTTAGTTTCACGGTAGTAAGCCTTTCAAGACTCCTAGGGACCTTGCTTCAGCACCCGTTTCGGTACCAGAACACTGCGGAGAGCCAGAAAGCTCTGGTCCTGCGTGTATGCTCCGTGTCTACCTAGAAATTAGAGACTGATGGCACAAGGCTTGTTTTCCCATTAGGAAAGCTCCGTTCATGCGGCCTCGAAGCTACCTGAAAAGCATTGTTGTTGCCTGGGTTTTCGTCACTGCCGACATGGTTCTGAGAAGAAAATGAGTTTTCATGGAAGAAACCTTGTGCTTCCAGTTCCTTGTTGGAAGCTCACCCTGCTCTGCTCTATACCAAAAGTGAAAGCCAAGGTGAGCCCTAGCCTCGAAGTAAGGCCCTGATTTGCCTTGCCAATGGGGAGGCGTGCAGCAGCTCCATGAGGCCTTCCTCACTGTTCTGCTTGAGTTTCACGGTAGTAAGCCTTTCAAGACTCCTAGGGACCTTGCTTCAGCACCCGTTTCCGTACCAGAATATTGAGTAGACACAGGAAGCTCTAGTCCTGTTAAGCAACTTCCAGCCCCGTAAGCCTTTTGGAACACCCCAGTGTTGGCTAGAGAAAGGCAACACACTGCACTCTTCCTTGGCAGAGCCAGATTACCTCAGCTCCACACAGGATTCACGACCACACTTCTCGACTGTCCTCCATGCAGTGGATGTAACCTCATTCCCCTAGCTGAACTCTATTGAGAAAAACACTCTGCTTCTAATCCCGTTTCACTTTTTACACTTCGAGTCACGCATCCTCAAGGGGGTGGTCGGCTTGCATTCCAAGTACAATTTAAGCACAGTTCTTGGTGTAACACAGCAGGTCTTTTGAAGAGGCACAGGTCTCTAAGTCTCCCTCGCGCATCCTTTGTTTAGGCACTTTGCTGCACGCAGAAAACCGGTCGTAGAAAAAAGTTGATTCAGGGGAAGCCCCAGTGGGGATCGTGAATCTCTTTTGACGTGGTAGCATCAACATGTACTTATGCTGCGTGTCAACCTGGAAATGGGAGACTGAAGGCACAAAGCTTGTTTTCCCGTTTTGAAAGCTCCATTCATGCGGCCTCGAAGCTACCTGAAAAGCACTGTTGTTACCGTGCTTTTCCTTACAGCCGGCATGGCACATAGAAGAAAATGAGTTTTCTCGAAAGAAACCTTGTGCTTCCAGTTCCTACTTGGAACCTCACCCTGCTCTGCTCTATACCAAACGTGAAAGTCAATGTGAGCACTAGCCTCGAAGTAAGGCCCTGATTATGCTGGCAAAACGGGAGGCGTGCAGCAGCTCCATGAGGCCTTCATCGCTGTTCTGCTTTAGTTGAACGGTAGTCAGCTCTCCAAGACTCCTAGGGACTTTGCTTAAGCAACCGTTTCGGTACCAGAACACTGCGTAGAGCCAGGAAGCTTTGGTCCTGCGTGTATGCTGCGTGTGTACCTAGAAATTAGAGACTGATGGCACAAGGCTTGTTTTCCCATTAGGAAAGCTCCGTTCATGCGGCCTCGAAGCTACCGGAAAAGCATTGTTGTTGGCGGGGTTTTAGTCACTGCCGGCATGGTTCTGAGAAGAAAATGAGTTTTTTCGTAAAAAACCTTTTGCTTCCAGTTCCTTGTAGGAAGCTCACCCTGCTCTGCTCTATACCTAAAGTGAAAGTCAACGTGAGACTTGCTTCGAAGTAAGGCCTTGATTATCCTTGCAAAACGGGAGGCGTGCAGCAGCTCCATGAGGCCTTCATCGTTGTTCTGCTTTAGTTTCACGGTAGTAAGCCTTTCAAGACTCCTAGGGACCTTGCTTCAGCACCCGTTTCGGTACCAGAACACTGCGGAGAGCCAGGAAGCTCTGGTCCTGCGTGTATGCTGCGTGTCAACCTAGAAATTAGAGACTGATGGCACAAGGCTTGTTTTCCCATTAGGAAAGCTCCGTTCATGCGGCCTCGAAGCTACCAGAAAAGCACTGTTGTTGCCTGGGTTATCGTCACTGCCGACATGGTTCTGAGAAGAAAATGAGTTTTCATGGAAGAAACCTTGTGCTTCCAGTTCCTTGTTGGAAGCTCACCCTGCTCTGCTCTATACCAAAAGTGAAAGCCAACGTGAGCCCTAGCCTCGAAGTAAGGCCCTGATTTGCCTTGCCAATGGGGAGGCGTGCAGCAGCTCCATGAGGCCTTCCTCACTGTTCTGCTTGAGTTTCACGGTAGTAAGCCTTTCAAGACTCCTAGGGACCTTGCTTCAGCACCCGTTTCAGTACCAGAATATTGAGTAGACACAGGAATCTCTAGTCCTGTTAAGCAACTTCCAGCCCCGTAGGCCTTTTGGAACACCCCAGTGTTGGCTAGAGAAAGGCAACACACTGCACTCTTCCTTGGCAGAGCCAGATTACCTCAGCTCCACACAGGTTTCACGACCCATTTCTCGACTGTCCTCTATGCAGTGGATGTAACCTCATTCCCCTAGCTGAACTCTATTGAGAAAAACACTCTGCTTCTAATCCCGTTTCACTTTTTACACTTTGAGTCATGCATCCTCAAGGAGGTGGTCGGCTTGCATTCCAAGTACAATTTAAGCACAGTTCTTGGTGTAACACAGCAGGTCTTTTGAAGAGGCACAGGTCTCTAAGTCTCCCTCGCGCATCCTTTGTTTAGGCACTTTGTTGCACGCAGAAAACCGGTCGTAGAAAAAAGTTGATTCAGGGGAAGCCCCAGTGGGGATCGTGAATCTCTTTTGACGTGGTAGCATCAACATGTACTTATGCTGCGTGTCAACCTGGAAATGGGAGACTGAAGGCACAAAGCTTGTTTTTCCGTTTTGAAAGCTCCATTCATGCGGCCTCGAAGCTACCTGAAAAGCACTGTTGTTACCGTGCTTTTCCTTACAGCCGGCATGGCACATAGAAGAAAATGAGTTTTCTCGAAAGAAACCTTGTGCTTCCAGTTCCTACTTGGAACCTCACCCTGCTCTGCTCTATACCAAACGTGAAAGTCAATGTGAGCACTAGCCTCGAAGTAAGGCCCTGATTATGCTGGCAAAACGGGAGGCGTGCAGCAGCTCCATGAGGCCTTCATCGCTGTTCTGCTTTAGTTGAACGGTAGTCAGCTCTCCAAGACTCCTAGGGACTTTGCTTAAGCAACCGTTTCGGTACCAGAACACTGCGTAGAGCCAGGAAGCTTTGGTCCTGCGTGTATGCTGCGTGTGTACCTAGAAATTAGAGACTGATGGCACAAGGCTTGTTTTCCCATTAGGAAAGCTCCGTTCATGCGGCCTCGAAGCTACCGGAAAAGCATTGTTGTTGGCGGGGTTTTAGTCACTGCCGGCATGGTTCTGAGAAGAAAATGAGTTTTTTCGTAGAAACCTTGTGCTTCCAGTTCCTTATAGGAAGCTCACCCTGCTCTGCTCTATACCTAAAGTGAAAGTCAACGTGAGACTTGCTTCGAAGTAAGGCCTTGATCATCCTTGCAAAACGGGAGGCGTGCAGCAGCTCCATGAGGCCTTCATCGTTGTTCTGCTTTAGTTTCACGGTAGTAAGCCTTTCAAGACTCCTAGGGACCTTGCTTCAGCCCCCGTTTCGGTACCAGAACACTGCGGAGAGCCAGGAAGCTCTGGTCCTGCGTGTATGCTGCGTGTCAACCTAGAAATTAGAGACTGATGGCACAAGGCTTGTTTTCCCATTAGGAAAGCTCCGTTCATGCGGCCTCGAAGCTACCAGAAAAGCACTGTTGTTGCCTGGGTTTTCGTCACTGCCGACATGGTTCTGAGAAGAAAATGAGTTTTCATGGAAGAAACCTTGTGCTTCCAGTTCCTTGTTGGAAGCTCACCCTGCTCTGCTCTATACCAAAAGTGAAAGCCAACGTGAGCCCTAGCCTCGAAGTAAGGCCCTGATTTGCCTTGCCAATGGGGAGGCGTGCAGCAGCTCCATGAGGCCTTCCTCACTGTTCTGCTTGAGTTTCACGGTAGTAAGCCTGTCAAGACTCCTAGGGACCTTGCTTCAGCACCCGTTTCAGTACCAGAATATTGAGTAGACACAGGAAGCTCTAGTCCTGTTAAGCAACTTCCAGCCCCGTAGGCCTTTTGGAACACCCCAGTGTTGGCTAGAGAAAGGCAACACACTGCACTCTTCCTTGGCAGAGCCAGATTACCTCAGCTCCACACAGGTTTCACGACCCATTTCTCGACTGTCCTCTATGCAGTGGATGTAACCTCATTCCCCTAGCTGAACTCTATTGAGAAAAACACTCTGCTTCTAATCCCGTTTCACTTTTTACACTTCGAGTCACGCATCCTCAAGGAGGTGGTCGGCTTGCATTCCAAGTACAATTTAAGCACAGTTCTTGGTGTAACACAGCAGGTCTTTTGAAGAGGCACAGGTCTCTAAGTCTCCCTCGCGCATCCTTTGTTTAGGCACTTTGCTGCACGCAGAAAACCGGTCGTAGAAAAAAGTTGATTCAGGGGAAGCCCCAGTGGGGATCGTGAATCTCTTTTGACGTGGTAGCATCAACATGTACTTATGCTGCGTGTCAACCTGGAAATGGGAGACTGAAGGCACAAAGCTTGTTTTTCCGTTTTGAAAGCTCCATTCATGCGGCCTCGAAGCTACCTGAAAAGCACTGTTGTTACCGTGCTTTTCCTTACAGCCGGCATGGCACATAGAAGAAAATGAGTTTTCTCGAAAGAAACCTTGTGCTTCCAGTTCCTACTTGGAACCTCACCCTGCTCTGCTCTATACCAAACGTGAAAGTCAATGTGAGCACTAGCCTCGAAGTAAGGCCCTGATTATTCTGGCAAAACGGGAGGCGTGCAGCAGCTCCATGAGGCCTTCATCGCTGTTCTGCTTTAGTTGAACGGTAGTCAGCTCTCCAAGACTCCTAGGGACTTTGCTTAAGCAACCGTTTCGGTACCAGAACACTGCGTAGAGCCAGGAAGCTTTGGTCCTGCGTGTATGCTGCGTGTCAACCTAGAAATTAGAGACTGATGGCACAAGGCTTGTTTTCCCATTAGGAATGCTCCGTTCATGCGGCCTCGAAGCTACCTGAAAAGCATTGTTGTTGCCTGGGTTTTCGTCACTGCCGACATGGTTCTGAGAAGAAAATGAGTTTTCATGGAAGAAACCTTGTGCTTCCAGTTCCTTGTTGGAAGCTCACCCTGCTCTGCTCTATACCAAAAGTGAAAGCCAAGGTGAGCCCTAGCCTCGAAGTAAGGCCCTGATTTGCCTTGCCAATGGGGAGGCGTGCAGCAGCTCCATGAGGCCTTCCTCACTCTTCTGCTTGAGTTTCACGGTAGTGAGCCTTTCAAGACTCCTAGGGACCTTGCTTCAGCACCCGTTTCCATACCAGAATATTGAATAGACACAGGAAGCTCTAGTCCTGTTAAGCAACTTCCAGCCCCGTAGGCCTTTTGGAACACCCCAGTGTTGGCTAGAGAAAGGCAACACACTGCACTCTTCCTTGGCAGAGCCAGATTACCTCAGCTCCACACAGGATTCACGACCACACTTCTCGACTGTCCTCCATGCAGTGGATGTAACCTCATTCCCCTAGCTGAACTCTATTGAGAAAAACACTCTGCTTCTAATCCCGTTTCACTTTTTACACTTCGAGTCACGCATCCTCAAGGGGGTGGTCGGCTTGCATTCCAAGTACAATTTAAGCACAGTTCTTGGTGTAACACAGCAGGTCTTTGAAGAGGCACAGGTCTCTAAGTCTCCCTCGCGCATCCTTTGTTTAGGCACTTTGCTGCACGCAGAAAACCGGTCGTAGAAAAAAGTTGATTCAGGGGAAGCCCCAGTGGGGATCGTGAATCTCTTTTGACGTGGTAGCATCAACATGTACTTATGCTGCGTGTCAACCTGGAAATGGGAGACTGAAGGCACAAAGCTTGTTTTCCCGTTTTGAAAGCTCCATTCATGCGGCCTCGAAGCTACCTGAAAAGCACTGTTGTTACCGTGCTTTTCCTTACAGCCGGCATGGCACATAGAAGAAAATGAGTTTTCTCGAAAGAAACCTTGTGCTTCCAGTTCCTACTTGGAACCTCACCCTGCTCTGCTCTATACCAAACGTGAAAGTCAATGTGAGCACTAGCCTCGAAGTAAGGCCCTGATTATGCTGGCAAAACGGGAGGCGTGCAGCAGCTCCATGAGGCCTTCATCGCTGTTCTGCTTTAGTTGAACGGTAGTAAGCTCTCCAAGACTCTTAGGGACTTTGCTTAAGCAACCGTTTCGGTACCAGAACACTGCGTAGAGCCAGGAAGCTTTGGTCCTGCGTGTATGCTGCGTGTGTACCTAGAAATTAGAGACTGATGGCACAAGGCTTGTTTTCCCATTAGGAAAGCTCCGTTCATGCGGCCTCGAAGCTACCGGAAAAGCATTGTTGTTGGCGGGGTTTTAGTCACTGCCGGCATGGTTCTGAGAAGAAAATGAGTTTTTTCGTAAAAAACCTTTTGCTTCCAATTCCTTGTAGGAAGCTCACCCTGCTCTGCTCTATACCTAAAGTGAAAGTCAACGTGAGACTTGCTTCGAAGTAAGGCCTTGATTATCCTTGCAAAACGGGAGGCGTGCAGCAGCTCCATGATGCCTTCATCGTTGTTCTGCTTTAGTTTCACGGTAGTAAGCCTTTCAAGACTCCTAGGGACCTTGCTTCAGCACCCGTTTCGGTACCAGAACACTGCGGAGAGCCAGGAAGCTCTGGTCCTGCGTGTATGCTGCGTGTCAACCTAGAAATTAGAGACTGATGGCACAAGGCTTGTTTTCCCATTAGGAAAGCTCCGTTCATGCGGCCTCGAAGCTACCAGAAAAGCACTGTTGTTGCCTGGGTTTTCGTCACTGCCGACATGGTTCTGAGAAGAAAATGAGTTTTCATGGAAGAAACCTTGTGCTTCCAGTTCCTTGTTGGAAGCTCACCGTGCTCTGCTCTATACCAAAACTGAAAGCCAACGTGAGCCCTAGCCTCGAAGTAAGGCCCTGATTTGCCTTGCCAATGGGGAGGCGTGCAGCAGCTCCATGAGGCCTTCCTCACTGTTCTGCTTGAGTTTCACGGTAGTAAGCCTGTCAAGACTCCTAGGGACCTTGCTTCAGCACCCGTTTCAGTACCAGAATATTGAGTAGACACAGGAAGCTCTAGTCCTGTTAAGCAACTTCCAGCCCCGTAGGCCTTTTGGAACACCCCAGTGTTGGCTAGGGAAAGGCAACACACTGCACTCTTCCTTGGCAGAGCCAGATTACCTCAGCTCCACACAGGTTTCACGACCCATTTCTCGACTGTCCTCTATGCAGTGGATGTAACCTCATTCCCCTAGCTGAACTCTATTGAGAAAAACACTCTGCTTCTAATCCCGTTTCACTTTTTACACTTCGAGTCACGCATCCTCAAGGAGGTGGTCGGCTTGCATTCCAAGTACAATTTAAGCACAGTTCTTGGTGTAACACAGCAGGTCTTTTGAAGAGGCACAGGTCTCTAAGTCTCCCTCGCGCATCCTTTGTTTAGGCACTTTGCTGCACGCAGAAAACCGGTCGTAGAAAAAAGTTGATTCAGGGGAAGCCCCAGTGGGGATCGTGAATCTCTTTTGACGTGGTAGCATCAACATGTACTTATGCTGCGTGTCAACCTGGAAATGGGAGACTGAAGGCACAAAGCTTGTTTTTCCGTTTTGAAAGCTCCATTCATGCGGCCTCGAAGCTACCTGAAAAGCACTGTTGTTACCGTGCTTTTCCTTACAGCCGGCATGGCACATAGAAGAAAATGAGTTTTCTCGAAAGAAACCTTGTGCTTCCAGTTCCTACTTGGAACCTCACCCTGCTCTGCTCTATACCAAACGTGAAAGTCAATGTGAGCACTAGCCTCGAAGTAAGGCCCTGATTATGCTGGCAAAACGGGAGGCGTGCAGCAGCTCCATGAGGCCTTCATCGCTGTTCTGCTTTAGTTGAACGGTAGTCAGCTCTCCAAGACTCCTAGGGACTTTGCTTAAGCAACCGTTTCGGTACCAGAACACTGCGTAGAGCCAGGAAGCTTTGGTCCTGCGTGTATGCTGCGTGTGTACCTAGAAATTAGAGACTGATGGCACAAGGCTTGTTTTCCCATTAGGAAAGCTCCGTTCATGCGGCCTCGAAGCTACCGGAAAAGCATTGTTGTTGGCGGGGTTTTAGTCACTGCCGGCATGGTTCTGAGAAGAAAATGAGTTTTTTCGTAGAAACCTTGTGCTTCCAGTTCCTTATAGGAAGCTCACCCTGCTCTGCTCTATACCTAAAGTGAAAGTCAACGTGAGACTTGCTTCGAAGTAAGGCCTTGATCATCCTTGCAAAACGGGAGGCGTGCAGCAGCTCCATGAGGCCTTCATCGTTGTTCTGCTTTAGTTTCACGGTAGTAAGCCTTTCAAGACTCCTAGGGACCTTGCTTCAGCACCCGTTTCGGTACCAGAACACTGCGGAGAGCCAGGAAGCTCTGGTCCTGCGTGTATGCTGCGTGTCAACCTAGAAATTAGAGACTGATGGCACAAGGCTTGTTTTCCCATTAGGAAAGCTCCGTTCATGCGGCCTCGAAGCTACCAGAAAAGCACTGTTGTTGCCTGGGTTTTCGTCACTGCCGACATGGTTCTGAGAAGAAAATGAGTTTTCATGGAAGAAACCTTGTGCTTCCAGTTCCTTGTTGGAAGCTCACCCTGCTCTGCTCTATACCAAAACTGAAAGCCAACGTGAGCCCTAGCCTCGAAGTAAGGCCCTGATTTGCCTTGCCAATGGGGAGGCGTGTAGCAGCTCCATGAGGCCTTCCTCACTGTTCTGCTTGAGTTTCACGGTAGTAAGCCTGTCAAGACTCCTAGGGACCTTGCTTCAGCACCCGTTTCAGTACCAGAATATTGAGTAGACACAGGAAGCTCTAGTCCTGTTAAGCAACTTCCAGCCCCGTAGGCCTTTTGGAACACCCCAGTGTTGGCTAGAGAAAGGCAACACACTGCACTCTTCCTTGGCAGAGCCAGATTACCTCAGCTCCACACAGGTTTCACGACCCATTTCTCGACTGTCCTCTATGCAGTGGATGTAACCTCATTCCCCTAGCTGAACTCTATTGAGAAAAACACTCTGCTTCTAATCCCGTTTCACTTTTTACACTTCGAGTCACGCATCCTCAAGGAGGTGGTCGGCTTGCATTCCAAGTACAATTTAAGCACAGTTCTTGGTGTAACACAGCAGGTCTTTTGAAGAGGCACAGGTCTCTAAGTCTCCCTCGCGCATCCTTTGTTTAGGCACTTTGCTGCACGCAGAAAACCGGTCGTAGAAAAAAGTTGATTCAGGGGAAGCCCCAGTGGGGATCGTGAATCTCTTTTGACGTGGTAGCATCAACATGTACTTATGCTGCGTGTCAACCTGGAAATGGGAGACTGAAGGCACAAAGCTTGTTTTTCCGTTTTGAAAGCTCCATTCATGCGGCCTCGAAGCTACCTGAAAAGCACTGTTGTTACCGTGCTTTTCCTTACAGCCGGCATGGCACATAGAAGAAAATGAGTTTTCTCGAAAGAAACCTTGTGCTTCCAGTTCCTACTTGGAACCTCACCCTGCTCTGCTCTATACCAAACGTGAAAGTCAATGTGAGCACTAGCCTCGAAGTAAGGCCCTGATTATGCTGGCAAAACGGGAGGCGTGCAGCAGCTCCATGAGGCCTTCATCGCTGTTCTGCTTTAGTTGAACGGTAGTCAGCTCTCCAAGACTCCTAGGGACTTTGCTTAAGCAACCGTTTCGGTACCAGAACACTGCGTAGAGCCAGGAAGCTTTGGTCCTGCGTGTATGCTGCGTGTGTACCTAGAAATTAGAGACTGATGGCACAAGGCTTGTTTTCCCATTAGGAAAGCTCCGTTCATGCGGCCTCGAAGCTACCTGAAAAGCATTGTTGTTGCCTGGGTTTTCGTCACTGCTGACATGGTTCTGAGAAGAAAATGAGTTTTCATGGAAGAAACCTTGTGCTTCCAGTTCCTTGTTGGAAGCTCACCCTGCTCTGCTCTATACCAAAAGTGAAAGCCAAGGTGAGCCCTAGCCTCGAAGTAAGGCCCTGATTTGCCTTGCCAATGGGGAGGCGTGCAGCAGCTCCATGAGGCCTTCCTCACTCTTCTGCTTGAGTTTCACGGTAGTGAGCTTTTCAAGACTCCTAGGGACCTTGCTTCAGCACCCGTTTCCGTACCAGAATATTGAATAGATACAGGAAGCTCTAGTCCTGTTAAGCAACTTCCAGCCCCGTAGGCCTTTTGGAACACCCCAGTGTTGGCTAGAGAAAGGCAACACACTGCACTCTTCCTTGGCAGAGCCAGATTACCTCAGCTCCACACAGGATTCACGACCACACTTCTCGACTGTCCTCCATGCAGTGGATGTAACCTCATTCCCCTAGCTGAACTCTATTGAGAAAAACACTGCTTCTAATCCCGTTTCACTTTTTACACTTCGAGTCACGCATCCTCAAGGGGGTGGTCGGCTTGCATTCCAAGTACAATTTAAGCACAGTTCTTGGTGTAACACAGCAGGTCTTTTGAAGAGGCACAGGTCTCTAAGTCTCCCTCGCGCATCCTTTGTTTAGGCACTTTGCTGCACGCAGAAAACCGGTCGTAGAAAAAAGTTGATTCAGGGGAAGCCCCAGTGGGGATCGTGAATCTCTTTTGACGTGGTAGCATCAACATGTACTTATGCTGCGTGTCAACCTGGAAATGGGAGACTGAAGGCACAAAGCTTGTTTTCCCGTTTTGAAAGCTCCATTCATGCGGCCTCGAAGCTACCTGAAAAGCACTGTTGTTACCGTGCTTTTCCTTACAGCCGGCATGGCACATAGAAGAAAATGAGTTTTCTCGAAAGAAACCTTGTGCTTCCAGTTCCTACTTGGAACCTCACCCTGCTCTGCTCTATACCAAACGTGAAAGTCAATGTGAGCACTAGCCTCGAAGTAAGGCCCTGATTATGCTGGCAAAACGGGAGGCGTGCAGCAGCTCCATGAGGCCTTGATCGCTGTTCTGCTTTAGTTGAACGGTAGTAAGCCTTTCAAGACTCCTAGGGACCTTGCTTCAGCACCCGTTTCGGTACCAGAACACTGCGGAGAGCCAGGAAGCTCTGGTCCTGCGTGTATGCTGCGTGTCAACCTAGAAATTAGAGACTGATGACACAAGGCTTGTTTTCCCATTAGGAAAGCTCCGTTCATGCGGCCTCGAAGCTACCTGAAAAGCATTGTTGTTGCCTGGGTTTTCGTCACTGCCGACATGGTTCTGAGAAGAAAATGAGTTTTCATGGAAGAAACCTTGTGCTTCCAGTTCCTTGTTGGAAGCTCACCCTGCTCTGCTCTATACCAAAAGTGAAAGCCAACGTGAGCCCTAGCCTCGAAGTAAGGCCCTGATTTGCCTTGCCAATGGGGAGGCGTGCAGCAGCTCCATGAGGCCTTCCTCACTGTTCTGCTTGAGTTTCACGGTAGTGAGCCTTTCAAGACTCCTAGGGACCTTGCTTCAGCACCCGTTTCAGTACCAGAATATTGAGTAGACACAGGAAGCTCTAGTCCTCTTAAGCAACTTCCAGCCCCGTAGGCCTTTTGGAACACCCCAGTGTTGGCTAGAGAAAGGCAACACACTGCACTCTTCCTTGGCAGAGCCAGATTACCTCAGCTCCACACAGGATTCACGACCACACTTCTCGACTGTCCTCCATGCAGTGGATGTAACCTCATTCCCCTAGCTGAACTCTATTGAGAAAAACACTCTGCTTCTAATCCCGTTTCACTTTTTACACTTCGAGTCACGCATCCTCAAGGGGGTGGTCGGCTTGCATTCCAAGTACAATTTAAGCACAGTTCTTGGTGTAACACAGCAGGTCTTTTGAAGAGGCACAGGTCTCTAAGTCTCCCTCACGCATCCTTTGTTTAGGCACTTTGCTGCACGCAGAAAACCGGTCGTAGAAAAAAGTTGATTCAGGGGAAGCCCCAGTGGGGATCGTGAATCTCTTTTGACGTGGTAGCATCAACATGTACTTATGCTGCGTGTCAACCTGGAAATGGGAGACTGAAGGCACAAAGCTTGTTTTCCCGTTTTGAAAGCTCCATTCATGCGGCCTCGAAGCTACCTGAAAAGCACTGTTGTTACCGTGCTTTTCCTTACAGCCGGCATGGCACATAGAAGAAAATGAGTTTTCTCGAAAGAAACCTTGTGCTTCCAGTTCCTACTTGGAACCTCACCCTGCTCTGCTCTATACCAAACGTGAAAGTCAATGTGAGCACTAGCCTCGAAGTAAGGCCCTGATTATGCTGGCAAAACGGGAGGCGTGCAGCAGCTCCATGAGGCCTTCATCGCTGTTCTGCTTTAGTTGAACGGTAGTAAGCTCTCCAAGACTCCTAGGGACTTTGCTTAAGCAACCGTTTCGGTACCAGAACACTGCGTAGAGCCAGGAAGCTTTGGTCCTGCGTGTATGCTGCGTGTGTACCTAGAAATTAGAGACTGATGGCACAAGGCTTGTTTTCCCATTAGGAAAGCTCCGTTCATGCGGCCTCGAAGCTACCGGAAAAGCATTGTTGTTGGCGGGGTTTTAGTCACTGCCGGCATGGTTCTGAGAAGAAAATGAGTTTTTTCGTAAGAAACCTTGTGCTTCCAGTTCCTTGTAGGAAGCTCACCCTGCTCTGCTCTATACCTAAAGTGAAAGTCAACGTGAGACTTGCTTCGAAGTAAGGCCTTGATTATCCTTGCAAAACGGGAGGCGTGCAGCAGCTCCATGAGGCCTTCATCGTTGTTTTGCTTTAGTTTCACGGTAGTAAGCCTTTCAAGACTCCTAGGGACCTTGCTTCAGCACCCGTTTCGGTACCAGAACACTGCGGAGAGCCAGGAAGCTCTGGTCCTGCGTGTATGCTGCGTGTCAACCTAGAAATTAGAGACTGATGGCACAAGGCTTGTTTTCCCATTAGGAAAGCTCCGTTCATGCGGCCTCGAAGCTACCTGAAAAGCATTGTTGTTGCCTGGCTTTTCGTCACTGCCGACATGGTTCTGAGAAGAAAATGAGTTTTCATGGAAGAAACCTTGTGCTTCCAGTTCCTTTTTGGAAGCTCACCCTGCTCTGCTCTATACCAAAAGTGAAAGCCAACGTGAGCCCTAGCCTCGAAGTAAGGCCCTGATTTGCCTTGCCAATGGGGAGGCGTGCAGCAGCTCCATGAGGCCTTCCTCACTCTTCTGCTTGAGTTTCACGGTAGTAAGCCTTTCAAGACTCCTAGGGACCTTGCTTCAGCACCCGTTTCCGTACCAGAATATTGAGGAGACACAGGAAGCTCTAGTCCTGTTAAGCAACTTCCAGCCCCTTAGGCCTTTTGGAACACCCCAGTGTTGGCTAGAGAAAGGCAACACACTGCACTCTTCCTTGGCAGAGCCAGATTACCTCAGCTCCACACAGGATTCACGACCACACTTCTCGACTGTCCTCCATGCAGTGGATGTAACCTCATTCCCCTAGCTGAACTCTATTGAGAAAAACACTCTGCTTCTAATCCCGTTTCACTTTTTACACTTTGAGTCACGCATCCTCAAGGGGGTGGTCGGCTTGCATTCCAAGTACAATTTAAGCACAGTTCTTGGTGTAACACAGCAGGTCTTTTGAAGAGGCACAGGTCTCTAAGCTCCCTCGCGCATCCTTTGTTTAGGCACTTTGCTGCACGCAGAAAACTGGTCGTAGAAAAAATTTGATTCAGGGGAAGCCCCAGTGGGGATCGTGAATCTCTTTTGACGTGGTAGCATCAACATGTACTTATGCTGCGTGTCAACCTGGAAATGGGAGACTGAAGGCACAAAGCTTGTTTTCCCGTTTTGAAAGCTCCATTCATGCGGCCTCGAAGCTACCTGAAAAGCACGGTTGTTACCGTGCTTTTCCTTACAGCCGGCATGGCACATAGAAGAAAATGAGTTTTCTCGAAAGAAACCTTGTGCTTCCAGTTCCTACTTGGAAACTCACCCTGCTCTGCTCTATACCAAACGTGAAAGTCAATGTGAGCACTAGCCTCGAAGTAAGGCCCTGATTATGCTGGCAAAACGGGAGGCGTGCAGCAGCTCCATGAGGCCTTCATCGCTGTTCTGCTTTAGTTGAACGGTAGTCAGCTCTCCAAGACTCCTAGGGACTTTGCTTAAGCAACCGTTTCGGTACCAGAACACTGCGTAGAGCCAGGAAGCTTTGGTCCTGCGTGTATGCTGCGTGTCTACCTAGAAATTAGAGACTGATGGCACAAGGCTTGTTTTCCCATTAGGAAAGCTCCGTTCATGCGGCCTCGAAGCTACCGGAAAAGCATTGTTGTTGGCGGGGTTTTAGTCACTGCCGGCATGGTTCTGAGAAGAAAATGAGTTTTTTCGGAGAAACCTTGTGCTTCCAGTTCCTTGTAGGAAGCTCACCCTGCTCTGCTCTATACCTAAAGTGAAAGTCAACGTGAGACTTGCTTCGAAGTAAGGCCTTGATCATCCTTGCAAAACGGGAGGCGTGCAGCAGCTCCATGAGGCCTTCATCGTTGTTCTGCTTTAGTTTCACGGTAGTAAGCCTTTCAAGACTCCTAGGGACCTTGCTTCAGCACCCGTTTCGGTACCAGAACACTGCGGAGAGCCAGGAAGCTCTGGTCCTGCGTATATGCTGCGTGTCAACCTAGAAATGAGAGACTGATGGCACAAGGCTTGTTTTCCCATTAGGAAAGCTCCGTTCATGCGGCCTCGAAGCTACCTGAAAAGCATTGTTGTTGCCTGGGTTTTCGTCACTGCCGACATGGTTCTGAGAAGAAAATGAGTTTTCATGGAAGAAACCTTGTGCTTCCAGTTCCTTGTTGGAAGCTCACCCTGCTCTGCTCTATACCAAAAGTGAAAGCCAAGGTGAGCCCTAGCCTCGAAGTAAGGCCCTGATTTGCCTTGCCAATGGGGAGGCGTGCAGCAGCTCCATGAGGCCTTCCTCACTGTTCTGCTTGAGTTTCACGGTAGTAAGCCTTTCAAGACTCCTAGGGACCTTGCTTCAGCACCCGTTTCAGTACCAGAATATTGAGGAGACACAGGAAGCTCTAGTCCTGTTAAGCAACTTCCAGCCCCGTAGGCCTTTTGGAACACCCCAGTGTTGGCTAGAGAAAGGCAACACACTGCACTCTTCCTTGGCAGAGCCAGATTACCTCAGCTCCACACAGGATTCACGACCACACTTCTCGACTGTCCTCCATGCAGTGGATGTAACCTCATTCCCCTAGCTGAACTCTATTGAGAAAAACACTCTGCTTCTAATCCCGTTTCACTTTTTACACTTCGAGTCACGCATCCTCAAGGGGGTGGTCGGCTTGCATTCCAAGTACAATTTAAGCACAGTTCTTGGTGTAACACAGCAGGTCTTTTGAAGAGGCACAGGTCTCTAAGTCTCCCTCGCGCATCCTTTGTTTAGGCACTTTGCTGCACGCAGAAAACCGGTCGTAGAAAAAAGTTGATTCAGGGGAAGCCCCAGTGGGGATCGTGAATCTCTTTTGACGTGGTAGCATCAACATGTACTTATGCTGCGTGTCAACCTGGAAATGGGAGACTGAAGGCACAAAGCTTGTTTTCCCGTTTTGAAAGCTCCATTCATGCGGCCTCGAAGCTACCTGAAAAGCACTGTTGTTACCGTGCTTTTCCTTACAGCCGGCATGGCACATAGAAGAAAATGAGTTTTCTCGAAAGAAACCTTGTGCTTCCAGTTCCTACTTGGAACCTCACCCTGCTCTGCTCTATACCAAACGTGAAAGTCAATGTGAGCACTAGCCTCGAAGTAAGGCCCTGATTATGCTGGCAAAACGGGAGGCGTGCAGCAGCTCCATGAGGCCTTCATCGCTGTTCTGCTTTAGTTGAACGGTAGTCAGCTCTCCAAGACTCCTAGGGACTTTGCTTAAGCAACCGTTTCGGTACCAGAACACTGCGTAGAGCCAGGAAGCTTTGGTCCTGCGTGTATGCTGCGTGTCTACCTAGAAATTAGAGACTGATGGCACAAGGCTTGTTTTCCCATTAGGAAAGCTCCGTTCATGCGGCCTCGAAGCTACCGGAAAAGCATTGTTGTTGGCGGGGTTTTAGTCACTGCCGGCATGGTTCTGAGAAGAAAATGAGTTTTTTCGTAAGAAACCTTGTGCTTCCAGTTCCTTGTAGGAAGCTCACCCTGCTCTGCTCTATACCTAAAGTGAAAGGCAACGTGAGACTTGCTTCGAAGTAAGGCCTTGATTATCCTTGCAAAACGGGAGGCGTGCAGCAGCTCCATGAGGCCTTCATCGCTGTTCTGCTTTAGTTTCACGGTAGTAAGCCTTTCAAGACTCCTAGGGACCTTGCTTCAGCACCCGTTTCGGTACCAGAACACTGCGGAGAGCCAGAAAGCTCTGGTCCTGCGTGTATGCTGCGTGTCAACCTAGAAATTAGAGACTGATGGCACAAGGCTTGTTTTCCCATTAGAAAAGCTCCGTTCATGCGGCCTCGAAGCTACCGGAAAAGCATTGTTGTTGGCGGGGTTTTAGTCACTGCCGGCATGGTTCTGAGAAGAAAATGAGTTTTTTCGTAGAAACCTTGTGCTTCCAGTTCCTTGTAGGAAGCTCACCCTGCTCTGCTCTATACCTAAAGTGAAAGTCAACGTGAGACTTGCTTCGAAGTAAGGCCTTGATCATCCTTGCAAAACGGGAGGCGTGCAGCAGCTCCATGAGGCCTTCATCGTTGTTCTGCTTTAGTTTCACGGTAGTAAGCCTTTCAAGACTCCTAGGGACCTTGCTTCAGCACCCGTTTCGGTACCAGAACACTGCGGAGAGCCAGGAAGCTCTGGTCCTGCGTGTATGCTGCGTGTCAACCTAGAAATTAGAGACTGATGGCACAAGGCTTGTTTTCCCATTAGGAAAGCTCCGTTCATGCGGCCTCGAAGCTACCTGAAAAGCATTGTTGTTGCCTGGGTTTTCGTCACTGCCGACATGGTTCTGAGAAGAAAATGAGTTTTCATGGAAGAAACCTTGTGCTTCCAGTTCCTTGTTGGAAGCTCACCCTGCTCTGCTCTATACCAAAAGTGAAAGCCAAGGTGAGCCCTAGCCTCGAAGTAAGGCCGTGATTTGCCTTGCCAATGGGGAGGCGTGCAGCAGCTCCATGAGGCCTTCCTCACTGTTCTGCTTGAGTTTCACGGTAGTAAGCCTTTCAAGACTCCTAGGGACCTTGCTTCAGCACCCGTTTCCGTACCAGAATATTGAGGAGACACAGGAAGCTCTAGTCCTGTTAAGCAACTTCCAGCCCCGTAGGCCTTTTGGAACACCTCAGTGTTGGCTAGAGAAAGGCAACACACTGCACTCTTCCTTGGCAGAGCCAGATTACCTCAGCTCCACACAGGATTCACGACCACACTTCTCGACTGTCCTCCATGCAGTGGATGTAACCTCATTCCCCTAGCTGAACTCTATTGAGAAAAACACTCTGCTTCTAATCCCGTTTCACTTTTTACACTTCGAGTCACGCATCCTCAAGGGGGTGGTCGGCTTGCATTCCAAGTACAATTTAAGCACAGTTCTTGGTGTAACACAGCAGGTCTTTTGAAGAGGCACAGGTCTCTAAGTCTCCCTCGCGCATCCTTTGTTTAGGCACTTTGCTGCACGCAGAAAACCGGTCGTAGAAAAAAGTTGATTCAGGGGAAGCCCCAGTGGGGATCGTGAATCTCTTTTGACGTGGTAGCATCAACATGTACTTATGCTGCGTGTCAACCTGGAAATGGGAGACTGAAGGCACAAAGCTTGTTTTCCCGTTTTGAAAGCTCCATTCATGCGGCCTCGAAGCTACCTGAAAAGCACTGTTGTTACCGTGCTTTTCCTTACAGCCGGCATGGCACATAGAAGAAAATGAGTTTTCTCGAAAGAAACCTTGTGCTTCCAGTTCCTACTTGGAACCTCACCCTGCTCTGCTCTATACCAAACGTGAAAGTCAATGTGAGCACTAGCCTCGAAGTAAGGCCCTGATTATGCTGGCAAAACGGGAGGCGTGCAGCAGCTCCATGAGGCCTTCATCGCTGTTCTGCTTTAGTTGAACGGTAGTAAGCTCTCCAAGACTCCTAGGGACTTTGCTTAAGCAACCGTTTCGGTACCAGAACACTGCGTAGAGCCAGGAAGCTTTGGTCCTGCGTGTATGCTGCGTGTCTACCTAGAAATTAGAGACTGATGGCACAAGGCTTGTTTTCCCATTAGGAAAGCTCCGTTCATGCGGCCTCGAAGCTACCGGAAAAGCATTGTTGTTGGCGGGGTTTTAGTCACTGCCGGCATGGTTCTGAGAAGAAAATGAGTTTTTTCGTAGAAACCTTGTGCTTCCAGTTCCTTGTAGGAAGCTCACCCTGCTCTGCTCTATACCTAAAGTGAAAGTCAACGTGAGACTTGCTTCGAAGTAAGGCCTTGATCATCCTTGCAAAACGGGAGGCGTGCAGCAGCTCCATGAGGCCTTCATCGTTGTTCTGCTTTAGTTTCACGGTAGTAAGCCTTTCAAGACTCCTAGGGACCTTGCTTCAGCACCCGTTTCGGTACCAGAACACTGCGGAGAGCCAGGAAGCTCTGGTCCTGCGTGTATGCTGCGTGTCAACCTAGAAATGAGAGACTGATGGCACAAGGCTTGTTTTCCCATTAGGAAAGCTCCGTTCATGCGGCCTCGAAGCTACCTGAAAAGCATTGTTGTTGCCTGGGTTTTCGTCACTGCCGACATGGTTCTGAGAAGAAAATGAGTTTTCATGGAAGAAACCTTGTGCTTCCAGTTCCTTGTTGGAAGCTCACCCTGCTCTGCTCTATACCAAAAGTGAAAGCCAAGGTGAGCCCTAGCCTCGAAGTAAGGCCCTGATTTGCCTTGCCAATGGGGAGGCGTGCAGCAGCTCCATGAGGCCTTCCTCACTGTTCTGCTTGAGTTTCACGGTAGTGAGCCTTTCAAGACTCCTAGGGACCTTGCTTCAGCACCCGTTTCCATACCAGAATATTGAATAGACACAGGAAGCTCTAGTCCTGTTAAGCAACTTCCAGCCCCGTAGGCCTTTTGGAACACCCCAGTGTTGGCTAGAGAAAGGCAACACACTGCACTCTTCCTTGGCAGAGCCAGATTACCTCAGCTCCACACAGGATTCACGACCACACTTCTCGACTGTCCTCCATGCAGTGGATGTAACCTCATTCCCCTAGCTGAACTCTATTGAGAAAAACACTCTGCTTCTAATCCCGTTTCACTTTTTACACTTCGAGTCACGCATCCTCAAGGGGGTGGTCGGCTTGCATTCCAAGTACAATTTAAGCACAGTTCTTGGTGTAACACAGCAGGTCTTTTGAAGAGGCACAGGTCTCTAAGTCTCCCTCGCGCATCCTTTGTTTAGGCACTTTGCTGCACGCAGAAAACCGGTCGTAGAAAAAAGTTGATTCAGGGGAAGCCCCAGTGGGGATCGTGAATCTCTTTTGACGTGGTAGCATCAACATGTACTTATGCTGCGTGTCAACCTGGAAATGGGAGACTGAAGGCACAAAGCTTGTTTTCCCATTAGGAAAGCTCCGTTCATGCGGCCTCGAAGCTACCTGAAAAGCACTGTTGTTACCGTGCTTTTCCTTACAGCCGGCATGGCACATAGAAGAAAATGAGTTTTCTCGAAAGAAACCTTGTGCTTCCAGTTCCTACTTGGAACCTCACCCTGCTCTGCTCTATACCAAACGTGAAAGTCAATGTGAGCACTAGCCTCGAAGTAAGGCCCTGATTATGCTGGCAAAACGGGAGGCGTGCAGCAGCTCCATGAGGCCTTCATCGCTGTTCTGCTTTAGTTGAACGGTAGTCAGCTCTCCAAGACTCCTAGGGACTTTGCTTAAGCAACCGTTTCGGTACCAGAACACTGCGTAGAGCCAGGAAGCTTTGGTCCTGCGTGTATGCTGCGTGTCTACCTAGAAATTAGAGACTGATGGCACAAGGCTTGTTTTCCCATTAGGAAAGCTCCGTTCATGCGGCCTCGAAGCTACCGGAAAAGCATTGTTGTTGGCGGGGTTTTAGTCACTGCCGGCATGGTTCTGAGAAGAAAATGAGTTTTTTCGTAGAAACCTTGTGCTTCCAGTTCCTTGTAGGAAGCTCACCCGGCTCTGCTCTATACCTAAAGTGAAAGTCAACGTGAGACTTGCTTCGAAGTAAGGCCTTGATCATCCTTGCAAAACGGGAGGCGTGCAGCAGCTCCATGAGGCCTTCATCGTTGTTCTGCTTTAGTTTCACGGTAGTAAGCCTTTCAAGACTCCTAGGGACCTTGCTTCAGCACCCGTTTCGGTACCAGAACACTGCGGAGAGCCAGGAAGCTCTGGTCCTGCGTGTATGCTGCGTGTCAACCTAGAAATTAGAGACTGATGACACAAGGCTTGTTTTCCCATTAGGAAAGCTCCGTTCATGCGGCCTCGAAGCTACCTGAAAAGCATTGTTGTTGCCTGGGTTTTCGTCACTGCCGACATGGTTCTGAGAAGAAAATGAGTTTTCATGGAAGAAACCTTGTGCTTCCAGTTCCTTGTTGGAAGCTCACCCTGCTCTGCTCTATACCAAAAGTGAAAGCCAAGGTGAGCCCTAGCCTCGAAGTAAGGCCCTGATTTGCCTTGCCAATGGGGAGGCGTGCAGCAGCTCCATGAGGCCTTCCTCACTGTTCTGCTTGAGTTTCACGGTAGTGAGCCTTTCAAGACTCCTAGGGACCTTGCTTCAGCACCCGTTTCCATACCAGAATATTGAATAGACACAGGAAGCTCTAGTCCTGTTAAGCAACTTCCAGCCCCGTAGGCCTTTTGGAACACCCCAGTGTTGGCTAGAGAAAGGCAACACACTGCACTCTTCCTTGGCAGAGCCAGATTACCTCAGCTCCACACAGGATTCACGACCACACTTCTCGACTGTCCTCCATGCAGTGGATGTAACCTCATTCCCCTAGCTGAACTCTATTGAGAAAAACACTCTGCTTCTAATCCCGTTTCACTTTTTACACTTCGAGTCACGCATCCTCAAGGGGGTGGTCGGCTTGCATTCCAAGTACAATTTAAGCACAGTTCTTGGTGTAACACAGCAGGTCTTTTGAAGAGGCACAGGTCTCTAAGTCTCCCTCGCGCATCCTTTGTTTAGGCACTTTGCTGCACGCAGAAAACCGGTCGTAGAAAAAAGTTGATTCAGGGGAAGCCCCAGTGGGGATCGTGAATCTCTTTTGACGTGGTAGCATCAACATGTACTTATGCTGCGTGTCAACCTGGAAATGGGAGACTGAAGGCACAAAGCTTGTTTTCCCATTAGGAAAGCTCCGTTCATGCGGCCTCGAAGCTACCTGAAAAGCACTGTTGTTACCTTGCTTTTCCTTACAGCCGGCATGGCACATAGAAGAAAATGAGTTTTCTCGAAAGAAACCTTGTGCTTCCAGTTCCTACTTGGAACCTCACCCTGCTCTGCTCTATACCAAACGTGAAAGTCAATGTGAGCACTAGCCTCGAAGTAAGGCCCTGATTATGCTGGCAAAACGGGAGGCGTGCAGCAGCTCCATGAGGCCTTCATCGCTGTTCTGCTTTAGTTGAACGGTAGTCAGCTCTCCAAGACTCCTAGGGACTTTGCTTAAGCAACCGTTTCGGTACCAGAACACTGCGTAGAGCCAGGAAGCTTTGGTCCTGCGTGTATGCTGCGTGTCTACCTAGAAATTAGAGACTGATGGCACAAGGCTTGTTTTCCCATTAGGAAAGCTCCGTTCATGCGGCCTCGAAGCTACCGGAAAAGCATTGTTGTTGGCGGGGTTTTAGTCACTGCCGGCATGGTTCTGAGAAGAAAATGAGTTTTTTCGTAGAAACCTTGTGCTTCCAGTTCCTTGTAGGAAGCTCACCCGGCTCTGCTCTATACCTAAAGTGAAAGTCAACGTGAGACTTGCTTCGAAGTAAGGCCTTGATCATCCTTGCAAAACGGGAGGCGTGCAGCAGCTCCATGAGGCCTTCATCGTTGTTCTGCTTTAGTTTCACGGTAGTAAGCCTTTCAAGACTCCTAGGGACCTTGCTTCAGCACCCGTTTCGGTACCAGAACACTGCGGAGAGCCAGGAAGCTCTGGTCCTGCGTGTATGCTGCGTGTCAACCTAGAAATTAGAGACTGATGACACAAGGCTTGTTTTCCCATTAGGAAAGCTCCGTTCATGCGGCCTCGAAGCTACCTGAAAAGCATTGTTGTTGCCTGGGTTTTCGTCACTGCCGACATGGTTCTGAGAAGAAAATGAGTTTTCATGGAAGAAACCTTGTGCTTCCAGTTCCTTGTTGGAAGCTCACCCTGCTCTGCTCTATACCAAAAGTGAAAGCCAAGGTGAGCCCTAGCCTCGAAGTAAGGCCCTGATTTGCCTTGCCAATGGGGAGGCGTGCAGCAGCTCCATGAGGCCTTCATCGTTGTTCTGCTTTAGTTTCACGGTAGTAAGCCTTTCAAGACTCCTAGGGACCTTGCTTCAGCACCCGTTTCGGTACCAGAACACTGCGGAGAGCCAGAAAGCTCTGGTCCTGCGTGTATGCTGCGTGTCAACCTAGAAATTAGAGACTGATGGCACAAGGCTTGTTTTCCCATTAGGAAAGCTCCGTTCATGCGGCCTCGAAGCTACCGGAAAAGCATTGTTGTTGGCGGGGTTTTAGTCACTGCCGGCATGGTTCTGAGAAGAAAATGAGTTTTTTCGTAGAAACCTTGTGCTTCCAGTTCCTTGTAGGA
Source organism: Eubalaena glacialis (assembly GCF_028564815.1). NCBI lineage: Eukaryota > Metazoa > Chordata > Mammalia > Artiodactyla > Balaenidae > Eubalaena > Eubalaena glacialis. The sequence continues at coordinate 46,494,856 of NC_083731.1, forward strand.
AGCTCACCCTGCTCTGCTCTATACCTAAAGTGAAAGTCAACGTGAGACTTGCTTCGAAGTAAGGCCTTGATCATCCTTGCAAAACGGGAGGCGTGCAGCATCTCCATGAGGCCTTCATCGTTGTTCTGCTTTACTTTCACGGTAGTAAGCCTTTCAAGACTCCTAGGGACCTTGCTTCAGCACCCGTTTCGGTACCAGAACACTGCGGAGAGCCAGGAAGCTCTGGTCCTGCGTGTATGCTGCGTGTCAACCTAGAAATGAGAGACTGATGGCACAAGGCTTGTTTTCCCATTAGGAAAGCTCCGTTCATGCGGCCTCGAAGCTACCTGAAAAGCATTGTTGTTGCCTGGGTTTTCGTCACTGCCGACATGGTTCTGAGAAGAAAATGAGTTTTCATGGAAGAAACCTTGTGCTTCCAGTTCCTTGTTGGAAGTTCACCCTGATCTGCTCTATACCAAAAGTGAAAGCCAACGTGAGCCCTAGCCTCGAAGTAAGGCCCTGATTTGCCTTGCCAATGGGGAGGCGTGCAGCAGCTCCATGAGGCCTTCCTCACTGTTCTGCTTGAGTTTCACGGTAGTAAGCCTTTCAAGACTCCTAGGGACCTTGCTTCAGCACCCGTTTCCGTACCAGAATATTGAGGAGACACAGGAAGCTCTAGTCCTGTTAAGCAACTTCCAGCCCCGTAGGCCTTTTGGAACACCCCAGTGTTGGCTAGAGAAAGGCAACACACTGCACTCTTCCTTGGCAGAGCCAGATTACCTCAGCTCCACACAGGATTCACGACCACACTTCTCGACTGTCCTCCATGCAGTGGATGTAACCTCATTCCCCTAGCTGAACTCTATTGAGAAAAACACTCTGCTTCTAATCCCGTTTCACTTTTTACACTTCGAGTCACGCATCCTCAAGGGGGTGGTCGGCTTGCATTCCAAGTACAATTTAAGCACAGTTCTTGGTGTAACACAGCAGGTCTTTTGAAGAGGCACAGGTCTCTAAGTCTCCCTCGCGCATCCTTTGTTTAGGCACTTTGCTGCATGCAGAAAACCGGTCGTAGAAAAAAGTTGATTCAGGGGAAGCCCCAGTGGGGATCGTGAATCTCTTTTGACGTGGTAGCATCAACATGTACTTATGCTGCGTGTCAACCTGGAAATGGGAGACTGAAGGCACAAAGCTTGTTTTCCCGTTTTGAAAGCTCCATTCATGCGGCCTCGAAGCTACCTGAAAAGCACTGTTGTTACCGTGCTTTTCCTTACAGCCGGCATGGCACATAGAAGAAAATGAGTTTTCTCGAAAGAAACCTTGTGCTTCCAGTTCCTACTTGGAACCTCACCCTGCTCTGCTCTATACCAAACGTGAAAGTCAATGTGAGCACTAGCCTCGAAGTAAGGCCCTGATTATGCTGGCAAAACGGGAGGCGTGCAGCAGCTCCATGAGGCCTTCATCGCTGTTCTGCTTTAGTTGAACGGTAGTCAGCTCTCCAAGACTCCTAGGGACTTTGCTTAAGCAACCGTTTCGGTACCAGAACACTGCGTAGAGCCAGGAAGCTTTGGTCCTGCGTGTATGCTGCGTGTCTACCTAGAAATTACAGACTGATGGCACAAGGCTTGTTTTCCCATTAGGAAAGCTCCGTTCATGCGGCCTCGAAGCTACCTGAAAAGCATTGTTGTTGCCTGGGTTTTCGTCACTGCCGACATGGTTCTGAGAAGAAAATGAGTTTTCATGGAAGAAACCTTGTGCTTCCAGTTCCTTGTTGGAAACTCACCCTGCTCTGCTCTATACCAAAAGTGAAAGCCAAGGTGAGCCCTAGCCTCGAAGTAAGGCCCTGATTTGCCTTGCCAATGGGGAGGCGTGCAGCAGCTCCATGAGGCCTTCCTCACTGTTCTGCTTGAGTTTCACGGTAGTAAGCCTTTCAAGACTCCTAGGGACCTTGCTTCAGCACCCGTTTCCGTACCAGAATATTGAGGAGACACAGGAAGCTCTAGTCCTGTTAAGCAACTTCCAGCCCCGTAGGCCTTTTGGAACACCCCAGTGTTGGCTAGAGAAAGGCAACACACTGCACTCTTCCTTGGCAGAGCCAGATTACCTCAGCTCCACACAGGATTCACGACCACACTTCTCGACTGTCCTCCATGCAGTGGATGTAACCTCATTCCCCTAGCTGAACTCTATTGAGAAAAACACTCTGCTTCTAATCCCGTTTCACTTTTTACACTTCGAGTCACGCATCCTCAAGGGGGTGGTCGGCTTGCATTCCAAGTACAATTTAAGCACCGTTCTTGGTGTAACACAGCAGGTCTTTTGAAGAGGCACAGGTCTCTAAGTCTCCCTCGCGCATCCTTTGTTTAGGCACTTTGCTGCACGCAGAAAACCGGTCGTAGAAAAAAGTTGATTCAGGGGAAGCCCCAGTGGGGATCGTGAATCTCTTTTGACGTGGTAGCATCAACATGTACTTATGCTGCGTGTCAACCTGGAAATGGGAGACTGAAGGCACAAAGCTTGTTTTCCCGTTTTGAAAGCTCCATTCATGCGGCCTCGAAGCTACCTGAAAAGCACTGTTGTTACCGTGCTTTTCCTTACAGCCGGCATGGCACATAGAAGAAAATGAGTTTTCTCGAAAGAAACCTTGTGCTTCCAGTTCCTACTTGGAACCTCACCCTGCTCTGCTCTATACCAAACGTGAAAGTCAATGTGAGCACTAGCCTCGAAGTAAGGCCCTGATTATGCTGGCAAAACGGGAGGCGTGCAGCAGCTCCATGAGGCCTTCATCGCTGTTCTGCTTTAGTTGAACGGTAGTCAGCTCTCCAAGACTCCTAGGGACTTTGCTTAAGCAACCGTTTCGGTACCAGAACACTGCGTAGAGCCAGGAAGCTTTGGTCCTGCGTGTATGCTGCGTGTGTACCTAGAAATTAGAGACTGATGGCACAAGGCTTGTTTTCCCATTAGGAAAGCTCCGTTCATGCGGCCTCGAAGCTACCGGAAAAGCATTGTTGTTGGCCGGGTTTTAGTCACTGCCGGCATGGTTCTGAGAAGAAAATGAGTTTTTTCGTAAGAAACCTTGTGCTTCCAGTTCCTTGTAGGAAGCTCACCCTGCTCTGCTCTATACCTAAAGTGAAAGTCAACGTGAGACTTGCTTCGAAGTAAGGCCTTGATTATCCTTGCAAAACGGGAGGCGTGCAGCAGCTCCATGAGGCCTTCATCGTTGTTCTGCTTTAGTTTCACGGTAGTAAGCCTTTCAAGACTCCTAGGGACCTTGCTTCAGCACCCGTTTCGGTACCAGAACACTGCGGAGAGCCAGGAAGCTCTGGTCCTGCGTGTATGCTGCGTGTCAACCTAGAAATTAGAGACTGATGGCACAAGGCTTGTTTTCCCATTAGGAAAGCTCCGTTCATGCGGCCTCGAAGCTACCTGAAAAGCATTGTTGTTGCCTGGGTTTTCGTCACTGCCGACATGGTTCTGAGAAGAAAATGAGTTTTCATGGAAGAAACCTTGTGCTTCCAGTTCCTTGTTGGAAGCTCACCCTGCTCTGCTCTATACCAATAGTGAAAGCCAACGTGAGCCCTAGCCTCGAAGTAAGGCCCTGATTTGCCTTGCCAATGGGGAGGCGTGCAGCAGCTCCATGAGGCCTTCCTCACTCTTCTGCTTGAGTTTCACGGTAGTGAGCCTTTCAAGACTCCTAGGGACCTTGCTTCAGCACCCGTTTCAGTACCAGAATATTGAATAGACACAGGAAGCTCTAGTCCTCTTAAGCAACTTCCAGCCCCATAGGCCTTTTGGAACACCCCAGTGTTGGCTAGAGAAAGGCAACACACTGCACTCTTCCTTGGCAGAGCCAGATTACCTCAGCTCCACACAGGATTCACGACCACACTTCTCGACTGTCCTCCATGCAGTGGATGTAACCTCATTCCCCTAGCTGAACTCTATTGAGAAAAACACTCTGCTTCTAATCCCGTTTCACTTTTTACACTTCGAGTCACGCATCCTCAAGGGGGTGGTCGGCTTGCATTCCAAGTACAATTTAAGCACCGTTCTTGGTGTAACACAGCAGGTCTTTTGAAGAGGCACAGGTCTCTAAGTCTCCCTCGCGCATCCTTTGTTTAGGCACTTTGCTGCACGCAGAAAACCGGTCGTAGAAAAAAGTTGATTCAGGGGAAGCCCCAGTGGGGATCGTGAATCTCTTTTGACGTGGTAGCATCAACATGTACTTATGCTGCGTGTCAACCTGGAAATGGGAGACTGAAGGCACAAAGCTTGTTTTCCCGTTTTGAAAGCTCCATTCATGCGGCCTCGAAGCTACCTGAAAAGCACTGTTGTTACCGTGCTTTTCCTTACAGCCGGCATGGCACATAGAAGAAAATGAGTTTTCTCGAAAGAAACCTTGTGCTTCCAGTTCCTACTTGGAACCTCACCCTGCTCTGCTCTATACCAAACGTGAAAGTCAATGTGAGCACTAGCCTCGAAGTAAGGCCCTGATTATGCTGGCAAAACGGGAGGCGTACAGCAGCTCCATGAGGCCTTCATCGCTGTTCTGCTTTAGTTGAACGGTAGTAAGCTCTCCAAGACTCCTAGGGACTTTGCTTAAGCAACCGTTTCGGTACCAGAACACTGCGTAGAGCCAGGAAGCTTTGGTCCTGCGTGTATGCTGCGTGTGTACCTAGAAATTAGAGACTGATGGCACAAGGCTTGTTTTCCCATTAGGAAAGCTCCGTTCATGCGGCCTCGAAGCTACCGGAAAAGCATTGTTGTTGGCGGGGTTTTAGTCACTGCCGGCATGGTTCTGAGAAGAAAATGAGTTTTTTCGTAGAAACCTTGTGCTTCCAGTTCCTTGTAGGAAGCTCACCCTGCTCTGCTCTATACCTAAAGTGAAAGTCAACGTGAGACTTGCTTCGAAGTAAGGCCTGGATCATCCTTGCAAAACGGGAGGCGTGCAGCAGCTCCATGAGGCCTTCATCGTTGTTCTGCTTTAGTTTCACGGTAGTAAGCCTTTCAAGACTCCTAGGGACCTTGCTTCAGCACCCGTTTCGGTACCAGAACACTGCGGAGAGCCAGGAAGCTCTGGTCCTGCGTGTATGCTGCGTGTCAACCTAGAAATTAAAGACTGATGGCACAAGGCTTGTTTTCCCATTAGGAAAGCTCCGTTCATGCGGCCTCGAAGCTACCTGAAAAGCATAGTTGTTGCCTGGGTTTTCGTCACTGCCGACATGGTTCTGAGAAGAAAATGAGTTTTCATGGAAGAAACCTTGTGCTTCCAGTTCCTTGTTGGAAGCTCACCCTGCTCTGCTCTATACCAAAAGTGAAAGCCAACGTGAGCCCTAGCCTCGAAGTAAGGCCCTGATTTGCCTTGCCAATGGGGAGGCGTGCAGCAGCTCCATGAGGCCTTCCTCACTGTTCTGCTTGAGTTTCACGGTAGTAAGCCTTTCAAGACTCCTAGGGACCTTGCTTCAGCACCCGTTTCCGTACCAGAATATTGAGGAGACACAGGAAGCTCTAGTCCTGTTAAGCAACTTCCAGCCCCGTAGGCCTTTTGGAACACCCCAGTGTTGGCTAGAGAAAGGCAACACACTGCACTCTTCCTTGGCAGAGCCAGATTACCTCAGCTCCACACAGGATTCACGACCACACTTCTCGACTGTCCTCCATGCAGTGGATGTAACCTCATTCCCCTAGCTGAACTCTATTGAGAAAAACACTCTGCTTCTAATCCCGTTTCACTTTTTACACTTCGAGTCACGCATCCTCAAGGGGGTGGTCGGCTTGCATTCCAAGTACAATTTAAGCACAGTTCTTGGTGTAACACAGCAGGTCTTTTGAAGAGGCACAGGTCTCTAAGTCTCCCTCGCGCATCCTTTGTTTAGGCACTTTGCTGCATGCAGAAAACCGGTCGTAGAAAAAAGTTGATTCAGGGGAAGCCCCAGTGGGGATCGTGAATCTCTTTTGACGTGGTAGCATCAACATGTACTTATGCTGCGTGTCAACCTGGAAATGGGAGACTGAAGGCACAAAGCTTGTTTTCCCGTTTTGAAAGCTCCATTCATGCGGCCTCGAAGCTACCTGAAAAGCACTGTTGTTACCGTGCTTTTCCTTACAGCCGGCATGGCACATAGAAGAAAATGAGTTTTCTCGAAAGAAACCTTGTGCTTCCAGTTCCTACTTGGAACCTCACCCTGCTCTGCTCTATACCAAACGTGAAAGTCAATGTGAGCACTAGCCTCGAAGTAAGGCCCTGATTATGCTGGCAAAACGGGAGGCGTGCAGCAGCTCCATGAGGCCTTCATCGCTGTTCTGCTTTAGTTGAACGGTAGTCAGCTCTCCAAGACTCCTAGGGACTTTGCTTAAGCAACCGTTTCGGTACCAGAACCCTGCGTAGAGCCAGGAAGCTTTGGTCCTGCGTGTATGCTGCGTGTCTACCTAGAAATTACAGACTGATGGCACAAGGCTTGTTTTCCCATTAGGAAAGCTCCGTTCATGCGGCCTCGAAGCTACCTGAAAAGCATTGTTGTTGCCTGGGTTTTCGTCACTGCCGACATGGTTCTGAGAAGAAAATGAGTTTTCATGGAAGAAACCTTGTGCTTCCAGTTCCTTGTTGGAAACTCACCCTGCTCTGCTCTATACCAAAAGTGAAAGCCAAGGTGAGCCCTAGCCTCGAAGTAAGGCCCTGATTTGCCTTGCCAATGGGGAGGCGTGCAGCAGCTCCATGAGGCCTTCCTCACTGTTCTGCTTGAGTTTCACGGTAGTAAGCCTTTCAAGACTCCTAGGGACCTTGCTTCAGCACCCGTTTCCGTACCAGAATATTGAGGAGACACAGGAAGCTCTAGTCCTGTTAAGCAACTTCCAGCCCCGTAGGCCTTTTGGAACACCCCAGTGTTGGCTAGAGAAAGGCAACACACTGCACTCTTCCTTGGCAGAGCCAGATTACCTCAGCTCCACACAGGATTCACGACCACACTTCTCGACTGTCCTCCATGCAGTGGATGTAACCTCATTCCCCTAGCTGAACTCTATTGAGAAAAACACTCTGCTTCTAATCCCGTTTCACTTTTTACACTTCGAGTCACGCATCCTCAAGGGGGTGGTCGGCTTGCATTCCAAGTACAATTTAAGCACCGTTCTTGGTGTAACACAGCAGGTCTTTTGAAGAGGCACAGGTCTCTAAGTCTCCCTCGCGCATCCTTTGTTTAGGCACTTTGCTGCACGCAGAAAACCGGTCGTAGAAAAAAGTTGATTCAGGGGAAGCCCCAGTGGGGATCGTGAATCTCTTTTGACGTGGTAGCATCAACATGTACTTATGCTGCGTGTCAACCTGGAAATGGGAGACTGAAGGCACAAAGCTTGTTTTCCCGTTTTGAAAGCTCCATTCATGCGGCCTCGAAGCTACCTGAAAAGCACTGTTGTTACCGTGCTTTTCCTTACAGCCGGCATGGCACATAGAAGAAAATGAGTTTTCTCGAAAGAAACCTTGTGCTTCCAGTTCCTACTTGGAACCTCACCCTGCTCTGCTCTATACCAAACGTGAAAGTCAATGTGAGCACTAGCCTCGAAGTAAGGCCCTGATTATGCTGGCAAAACGGGAGGCGTGCAGCAGCTCCATGAGGCCTTCATCGCTGTTCTGCTTTAGTTGAACGGTAGTCAGCTCTCCAAGACTCCTAGGGACTTTGCTTAAGCAACCGTTTCGGTACCAGAACACTGCGTAGAGCCAGGAAGCTTTGGTCCTGCGTGTATGCTGCGTGTGTACCTAGAAATTAGAGACTGATGGCACAAGGCTTGTTTTCCCATTAGGAAAGCTCCGTTCATGCGGCCTCGAAGCTACCGGAAAAGCATTGTTGTTGGCCGGGTTTTAGTCACTGCCGGCATGGTTCTGAGAAGAAAATGAGTTTTTTCGTAAGAAACCTTGTGCTTCCAGTTCCTTGTAGGAAGCTCACCCTGCTCTGCTCTATACCTAAAGTGAAAGTCAACGTGAGACTTGCTTCGAAGTAAGGCCTTGATTATCCTTGCAAAACGGGAGGCGTGCAGCAGCTCCATGAGGCCTTCATCGTTGTTCTGCTTTAGTTTCACGGTAGTAAGCCTTTCAAGACTCCTAGGGACCTTGCTTCAGCACCCGTTTCGGTACCAGAACACTGCGGAGAGCCAGGAAGCTCTGGTCCTGCGTGTATGCTGCGTGTCAACCTAGAAATTAGAGACTGATGGCACAAGGCTTGTTTTCCCATTAGGAAAGCTCCGTTCATGCGGCCTCGAAGCTACCTGAAAAGCATTGTTGTTGCCTGGGTTTTCGTCACTGCCGACATGGTTCTGAGAAGAAAATGAGTTTTCATGGAAGAAACCTTGTGCTTCCAGTTCCTTGTTGGAAGCTCACCCTGCTCTGCTCTATACCAATAGTGAAAGCCAACGTGAGCCCTAGCCTCGAAGTAAGGCCCTGATTTGCCTTGCCAATGGGGAGGCGTGCAGCAGCTCCATGAGGCCTTCCTCACTCTTCTGCTTGAGTTTCACGGTAGTGAGCCTTTCAAGACTCCTAGGGACCTTGCTTCAGCACCCGTTTCAGTACCAGAATATTGAATAGACACAGGAAGCTCTAGTCCTCTTAAGCAACTTCCAGCCCCATAGGCCTTTTGGAACACCCCAGTGTTGGCTAGAGAAAGGCAACACACTGCACTCTTCCTTGGCAGAGCCAGATTACCTCAGCTCCACACAGGATTCACGACCACACTTCTCGACTGTCCTCCATGCAGTGGATGTAACCTCATTCCCCTAGCTGAACTCTATTGAGAAAAACACTCTGCTTCTAATCCCGTTTCACTTTTTACACTTCGAGTCACGCATCCTCAAGGGGGTGGTCGGCTTGCATTCCAAGTACAATTTAAGCACAGTTCTTGGTGTAACACAGCAGGTCTTTTGAAGAGGCACAGGTCTCTAAGTCTCCCTCGCGCATCCTTTGTTTAGGCACTTTGCTGCACGCAGAAAACCGGTCGTAGAAAAAAGTTGATTCAGGGGAAGCCCCAGTGGGGATCGTGAATCTCTTTTGACGTGGTAGCATCAACATGTACTTATGCTGCGTGTCAACCTGGAAATGGGAGACTGAAGGCACAAAGCTTGTTTTCCCGTTTTGAAAGCTCCATTCATGCGGCCTCGAAGCTACCTGAAAAGCACTGTTGTTACCGTGCTTTTCCTTACAGCCGGCATGGCACATAGAAGAAAATGAGTTTTCTCGAAAGAAACCTTGTGCTTCCAGTTCCTACTTGGAACCTCACCCTGCTCTGCTCTATACCAAACGTGAAAGTCAATGTGAGCACTAGCCTCGAAGTAAGGCCCTGATTATGCTGGCAAAACGGGAGGCGTGCAGCAGCTCCATGAGGCCTTCATCGCTGTTCTGCTTTAGTTGAACGGTAGTCAGCTCTCCAAGACTCCTAGGGACTTTGCTTAAGCAACCGTTTCGGTACCAGAACACTGCGTAGAGCCAGGAAGCTTTGGTCCTGCGTGTATGCTGCGTGTCTACCTAGAAATTACAGACTGATGGCACAAGGCTTGTTTTCCCATTAGGAAAGCTCCGTTCATGCGGCCTCGAAGCTACCTGAAAAGCATTGTTGTTGCCTGGGTTTTCGTCACTGCCGACATGGTTCTGAGAAGAAAATGAGTTTTCATGGAAGAAACCTTGTGCTTCCAGTTCCTTGTTGGAAACTCACCCTGCTCTGCTCTATACCAAAAGTGAAAGCCAAGGTGAGCCCTAGCCTCGAAGTAAGGCCCTGATTTGCCTTGCCAATGGGGAGGCGTGCAGCAGCTCCATGAGGCCTTCCTCACTGTTCTGCTTGAGTTTCACGGTAGTAAGCCTTTCAAGACTCCTAGGGACCTTGCTTCAGCACCCGTTTCCGTACCAGAATATTGAGGAGACACAGGAAGCTCTAGTCCTGTTAAGCAACTTCCAGCCCCGTAGGCCTTTTGGAACACCCCAGTGTTGGCTAGAGAAAGGCAACACACTGCACTCTTCCTTGGCAGAGCCAGATTACCTCAGCTCCACACAGGATTCACGACCACACTTCTCGACTGTCCTCCATGCAGTGGATGTAACCTCATTCCCCTAGCTGAACTCTATTGAGAAAAACACTCTGCTTCTAATCCCGTTTCACTTTTTACACTTCGAGTCACGCATCCTCAAGGGGGTGGTCGGCTTGCATTCCAAGTACAATTTAAGCACCGTTCTTGGTGTAACACAGCAGGTCTTTTGAAGAGGCACAGGTCTCTAAGTCTCCCTCGCGCATCCTTTGTTTAGGCACTTTGCTGCACGCAGAAAACCGGTCGTAGAAAAAAGTTGATTCAGGGGAAGCCCCAGTGGGGATCGTGAATCTCTTTTGACGTGGTAGCATCAACATGTACTTATGCTGCGTGTCAACCTGGAAATGGGAGACTGAAGGCACAAAGCTTGTTTTCCCGTTTTGAAAGCTCCATTCATGCGGCCTCGAAGCTACCTGAAAAGCACTGTTGTTACCGTGCTTTTCCTTACAGCCGGCATGGCACATAGAAGAAAATGAGTTTTCTCGAAAGAAACCTTGTGCTTCCAGTTCCTACTTGGAACCTCACCCTGCTCTGCTCTATACCAAACGTGAAAGTCAATGTGAGCACTAGCCTCGAAGTAAGGCCCTGATTATGCTGGCAAAACGGGAGGCGTGCAGCAGCTCCATGAGGCCTTCATCGCTGTTCTGCTTTAGTTGAACGGTAGTCAGCTCTCCAAGACTCCTAGGGACTTTGCTTAAGCAACCGTTTCGGTACCAGAACACTGCGTAGAGCCAGGAAGCTTTGGTCCTGCGTGTATGCTGCGTGCGTACCTAGAAATTAGAGACTGATGGCACAAGGCTTGTTTTCCCATTAGGAAAGCTCCGTTCATGCGGCCTCGAAGCTACCGGAAAAGCATTGTTGTTGGCCGGGTTTTAGTCACTGCCGGCATGGTTCTGAGAAGAAAATGAGTTTTTTCGTAAGAAACCTTGTGCTTCCAGTTCCTTGTAGGAAGCTCACCCTGCTCTGCTCTATACCTAAAGTGAAAGTCAACGTGAGACTTGCTTCGAAGTAAGGCCTTGATTATCCTTGCAAAACGGGAGGCGTGCAGCAGCTCCATGAGGCCTTCATCGTTGTTCTGCTTTAGTTTCACGGTAGTAAGCCTTTCAAGACTCCTAGGGACCTTGCTTCAGCACCCGTTTCGGTACCAGAACACTGCGGAGAGCCAGGAAGCTCTGGTCCTGCGTGTATGCTGCGTGTCAACCTAGAAATTAGAGACTGATGGCACAAGGCTTGTTTTCCCATTAGGAAAGCTCCGTTCATGCGGCCTCGAAGCTACCTGAAAAGCATTGTTGTTGCCTGGGTTTTCGTCACTGCCGACATGGTTCTGAGAAGAAAATGAGTTTTCATGGAAGAAACCTTGTGCTTCCAGTTCCTTGTTGGAAGCTCACCCTGCTCTGCTCTATACCAATAGTGAAAGCCAACGTGAGCCCTAGCCTCGAAGTAAGGCCCTGATTTGCCTTGCCAATGGGGAGGCGTGCAGCAGCTCCATGAGGCCTTCCTCACTCTTCTGCTTGAGTTTCACGGTAGTGAGCCTTTCAAGACTCCTAGGGACCTTGCTTCAGCACCCGTTTCAGTACCAGAATATTGAATAGACACAGGAAGCTCTAGTCCTCTTAAGCAACTTCCAGCCCCATAGGCCTTTTGGAACACCCCAGTGTTGGCTAGAGAAAGGCAACACACTGCACTCTTCCTTGGCAGAGCCAGATTACCTCAGCTCCACACAGGATTCACGACCACACTTCTCGACTGTCCTCCATGCAGTGGATGTAACCTCATTCCCCTAGCTGAACTCTATTGAGAAAAACACTCTGCTTCTAATCCCGTTTCACTTTTTACACTTCGAGTCACGCATCCTCAAGGGGGTGGTCGGCTTGCATTCCAAGTACAATTTAAGCACAGTTCTTGGTGTAACACAGCAGGTCTTTTGAAGAGGCACAGGTCTCTAAGTCTCCCTCGCGCATCCTTTGTTTAGGCACTTTGCTGCACGCAGAAAACCGGTCGTAGAAAAAAGTTGATTCAGGGGAAGCCCCAGTGGGGATCGTGAATCTCTTTTGACGTGGTAGCATCAACATGTACTTATGCTGCGTGTCAACCTGGAAATGGGAGACTGAAGGCACAAAGCTTGTTTTCCCGTTTTGAAAGCTCCATTCATGCGGCCTCGAAGCTACCTGAAAAGCACTGTTGTTACCGTGCTTTTCCTTACAGCCGGCATGGCACATAGAAGAAAATGAGTTTTCTCGAAAGAAACCTTGTGCTTCCAGTTCCTACTTGGAACCTCACCCTGCTCTGCTCTATACCAAACGTGAAAGTCAATGTGAGCACTAGCCTCGAAGTAAGGCCCTGATTATGCTGGCAAAACGGGAGGCGTACAGCAGCTCCATGAGGCCTTCATCGCTGTTCTGCTTTAGTTGAACGGTAGTAAGCTCTCCAAGACTCCTAGGGACTTTGCTTAAGCAACCGTTTCGGTACCAGAACACTGCGTAGAGCCAGGAAGCTTTGGTCCTGCGTGTATGCTGCGTGTGTACCTAGAAATTAGAGACTGATGGCACAAGGCTTGTTTTCCCATTAGGAAAGCTCCGTTCATGCGGCCTCGAAGCTACCGGAAAAGCATTGTTGTTGGCGGGGTTTTAGTCACTGCCGGCATGGTTCTGAGAAGAAAATGAGTTTTTTCGTAGAAACCTTGTGCTTCCAGTTCCTTGTAGGAAGCTCACCCTGCTCTGCTCTATACCTAAAGTGAAAGTCAACGTGAGACTTGCTTCGAAGTAAGGCCTGGATCATCCTTGCAAAACGGGAGGCGTGCAGCAGCTCCATGAGGCCTTCATCGTTGTTCTGCTTTAGTTTCACGGTAGTAAGCCTTTCAAGACTCCTAGGGACCTTGCTTCAGCACCCGTTTCGGTACCAGAACACTGCGGAGAGCCAGGAAGCTCTGGTCCTGCGTGTATGCTGCGTGTCAACCTAGAAATTAAAGACTGATGGCACAAGGCTTGTTTTCCCATTAGGAAAGCTCCGTTCATGCGGCCTCGAAGCTACCTGAAAAGCATAGTTGTTGCCTGGGTTTTCGTCACTGCCGACATGGTTCTGAGAAGAAAATGAGTTTTCATGGAAGAAACCTTGTGCTTCCAGTTCCTTGTTGGAAGCTCACCCTGCTCTGCTCTATACCAAAAGTGAAAGCCAACGTGAGCCCTAGCCTCGAAGTAAGGCCCTGATTTGCCTTGCCAATGGGGAGGCGTGCAGCAGCTCCATGAGGCCTTCCTCACTGTTCTGCTTGAGTTTCACGGTAGTAAGCCTTTCAAGACTCCTAGGGACCTTGCTTCAGCACCCGTTTCCGTACCAGAATATTGAGGAGACACAGGAAGCTCTAGTCCTGTTAAGCAACTTCCAGCCCCGTAGGCCTTTTGGAACACCCCAGTGTTGGCTAGAGAAAGGCAACACACTGCACTCTTCCTTGGCAGAGCCAGATTACCTCAGCTCCACACAGGATTCACGACCACACTTCTCGACTGTCCTCCATGCAGTGGATGTAACCTCATTCCCCTAGCTGAACTCTATTGAGAAAAACACTCTGCTTCTAATCCCGTTTCACTTTTTACACTTCGAGTCACGCATCCTCAAGGGGGTGGTCGGCTTGCATTCCAAGTACAATTTAAGCACAGTTCTTGGTGTAACACAGCAGGTCTTTTGAAGAGGCACAGGTCTCTAAGTCTCCCTCGCGCATCCTCTGTTTAGGCACTTTGCTGCACGCAGAAAACCGGTCGTAGAAAAAAGTTGATTCAGGGGAAGCCCCAGTGGGGATCGTGAATCTCTTTTGACGTGGTAGCATCAACATGTACTTATGCTGCGTGTCAACCTGGAAATGGGAGACTGAAGGCACAAAGCTTGTTTTCCCGTTTTGAAAGCTCCATTCATGCGGCCTCGAAGCTACCTGAAAAGCACTGTTGTTACCGTGCTTTTCCTTACAGCCGGCATGGCACATAGAAGAAAATGAGTTTTCTCGAAAGAAACCTTGTGCTTCCAGTTCCTACTTGGAACCTCACCCTGCTCTGCTCTATACCAAACGTGAAAGTCAATGTGAGCACTAGCCTCGAAGTAAGGCCCTGATTATGCTGGCAAAACGGGAGGCGTGCAGCAGCTCCATGAGGCCTTCATCGCTGTTCTGCTTTAGTTGAACGGTAGTCAGCTCTCCAAGACTCCTAGGGACTTTGCTTAAGCAACCGTTTCGGTACCAGAACACTGCGTAGAGCCAGGAAGCTTTGGTCCTGCGTGTATGCTGCGTGTCTACCTAGAAATTACAGACTGATGGCACAAGGCTTGTTTTCCCATTAGGAAAGCTCCGTTCATGCGGCCTCGAAGCTACCTGAAAAGCATTGTTGTTGCCTGGGTTTTCGTCACTGCCGACATGGTTCTGAGAAGAAAATGAGTTTTCATGGAAGAAACCTTGTGCTTCCAGTTCCTTGTTGGAAACTCACCCTGCTCTGCTCTATACCAAAAGTGAAAGCCAAGGTGAGCCCTAGCCTCGAAGTAAGGCCCTGATTTGCCTTGCCAATGGGGAGGCGTGCAGCAGCTCCATGAGGCCTTCCTCACTGTTCTGCTTGAGTTTCACGGTAGTAAGCCTTTCAAGACTCCTAGGGACCTTGCTTCAGCACCCGTTTCCGTACCAGAATATTGAGGAGACACAGGAAGCTCTAGTCCTGTTAAGCAACTTCCAGCCCCGTAGGCCTTTTGGAACACCCCAGTGTTGGCTAGAGAAAGGCAACACACTGCACTCTTCCTTGGCAGAGCCAGATTACCTCAGCTCCACACAGGATTCACGACCACACTTCTCGACTGTCCTCCATGCAGTGGATGTAACCTCATTCCCCTAGCTGAACTCTATTGAGAAAAACACTCTGCTTCTAATCCCGTTTCACTTTTTACACTTCGAGTCACGCATCCTCAAGGGGGTGGTCGGCTTGCATTCCAAGTACAATTTAAGCACCGTTCTTGGTGTAACACAGCAGGTCTTTTGAAGAGGCACAGGTCTCTAAGTCTCCCTCGCGCATCCTTTGTTTAGGCACTTTGCTGCACGCAGAAAACCGGTCGTAGAAAAAAGTTGATTCAGGGGAAGCCCCAGTGGGGATCGTGAATCTCTTTTGACGTGGTAGCATCAACATGTACTTATGCTGCGTGTCAACCTGGAAATGGGAGACTGAAGGCACAAAGCTTGTTTTCCCGTTTTGAAAGCTCCATTCATGCGGCCTCGAAGCTACCTGAAAAGCACTGTTGTTACCGTGCTTTTCCTTACAGCCGGCATGGCACATAGAAGAAAATGAGTTTTCTCGAAAGAAACCTTGTGCTTCCAGTTCCTACTTGGAACCTCACCCTGCTCTGCTCTATACCAAACGTGAAAGTCAATGTGAGCACTAGCCTCGAAGTAAGGCCCTGATTATGCTGGCAAAACGGGAGGCGTGCAGCAGCTCCATGAGGCCTTCATCGCTGTTCTGCTTTAGTTGAACGGTAGTCAGCTCTCCAAGACTCCTAGGGACTTTGCTTAAGCAACCGTTTCGGTACCAGAACACTGCGTAGAGCCAGGAAGCTTTGGTCCTGCGTGTATGCTGCGTGTGTACCTAGAAATTAGAGACTGATGGCACAAGGCTTGTTTTCCCATTAGGAAAGCTCCGTTCATGCGGCCTCGAAGCTACCGGAAAAGCATTGTTGTTGGCCGGGTTTTAGTCACTGCCGGCATGGTTCTGAGAAGAAAATGAGTTTTTTCGTAAGAAACCTTGTGCTTCCAGTTCCTTGTAGGAAGCTCACCCTGCTCTGCTCTATACCTAAAGTGAAAGTCAACGTGAGACTTGCTTCGAAGTAAGGCCTTGATTATCCTTGCAAAACGGGAGGCGTGCAGCAGCTCCATGAGGCCTTCATCGTTGTTCTGCTTTAGTTTCACGGTAGTAAGCCTTTCAAGACTCCTAGGGACCTTGCTTCAGCACCCGTTTCGGTACCAGAACACTGCGGAGAGCCAGGAAGCTCTGGTCCTGCGTGTATGCTGCGTGTCAACCTAGAAATTAGAGACTGATGGCACAAGGCTTGTTTTCCCATTAGGAAAGCTCCGTTCATGCGGCCTCGAAGCTACCTGAAAAGCATTGTTGTTGCCTGGGTTTTCGTCACTGCCGACATGGTTCTGAGAAGAAAATGAGTTTTCATGGAAGAAACCTTGTGCTTCCAGTTCCTTGTTGGAAGCTCACCCTGCTCTGCTCTATACCAATAGTGAAAGCCAACGTGAGCCCTAGCCTCGAAGTAAGGCCCTGATTTGCCTTGCCAATGGGGAGGCGTGCAGCAGCTCCATGAGGCCTTCCTCACTCTTCTGCTTGAGTTTCACGGTAGTGAGCCTTTCAAGACTCCTAGGGACCTTGCTTCAGCACCCGTTTCAGTACCAGAATATTGAATAGACACAGGAAGCTCTAGTCCTCTTAAGCAACTTCCAGCCCCATAGGCCTTTTGGAACACCCCAGTGTTGGCTAGAGAAAGGCAACACACTGCACTCTTCCTTGGCAGAGCCAGATTACCTCAGCTCCACACAGGTTTCACGACCCATTTCTCGACTGTCCTCTATGCAGTGGATGTAACCTCATTCCCCTAGCTGAACTCTATTGAGAAAAACACTCTGCTTCTAATCCCGTTTCACTTTTTACACTTCGAGTCACGCATCCTCAAGCAGGTGGTCGGCTTGCATTCCAAGTACAATTTAAGCACAGTTCTTGGTGTAACACAGCAGGTCTTTTGAAGAGGCACAGGTCTCTAAGTCTCCCTCGCGCATCCTTTGTTTAGGCACTTTGCTGCACGCAGAAAACCGGTCGTAGAAAAAAGTTGATTCAGGGGAAGCCCCAGTGGGGATCGTGAATCTCTTTTGACGTGGTAGCATCAACATGTACTTATGCTGCGTGTCAACCTGGAAATGGGAGACTGAAGGCACAAAGCTTGTTTTTCCGTTTTGAAAGCTCCATTCATGCGGCCTCGAAGCTACCTGAAAAGCACTGTTGTTACCGTGCTTTTCCTTACAGCCGGCATGGCACATAGAAGAAAATGAGTTTTCTCGAAAGAAACCTTGTGCTTCCAGTTCCTACTTGGAACCTCACCCTGCTCTGCTCTATACCAAACGTGAAAGTCAATGTGAGCACTAGCCTCGAAGTAAGGCCCTGATTATGCTGGCAAAACGGGAGGCGTGCAGCAGCTCCATGAGGCCTTCATCGCTGTTCTGCTTTAGTTGAACGGTAGTCAGCTCTCCAAGACTCCTAGGGACTGTGCTTAAGCAACCGTTTCAGTACCAGAACACTGCGTAGAGCCAGGAAGCTTTGGTCCTGCGTGTATGCTGCGTGTCTACCTAGAAATTAGAGACTGATGGCACAAGGCTTGTTTTCCCATTAGGAAAGCTCCATTCATGCGGCCTCGAAGCTACCGGAAAAGCATTGTTGTTGGCGGGGCTTTAGTCACTGCCGGCATGGTTCTGAGAAGAAAATGAGTTTTTTCGTAGAAACCTTGTGCTTCCAGTTCCTTGTAGGAAGCTCACCCTGCTCTGCTCTATACCTAAAGTGAAAGTCAACGTGAGACTTGCTTCGAAGTAAGGCCTTGATCATCCTTGCAAAACGGGAGGCGTGCAGCAGCTCCATGAGGCCTTCATCGTTGTTCTGCTTTAGTTTCACGGTAGTAAGCCTTTCAAGACTCCTAGGGACCTTGCTTCAGCACCCGTTTCGGTACCAGAACACTGTGGAGAGCCAGGAAGCTCTGGTCCTGCGTGTATGCTGCGTGTCAACCTAGAAATTAGAGACTGATGGCACAAGGCTTGTTTTCCCATTAGGAAAGCTCCGTTCATGCGGCCTCGAAGCTACCTGAAAAGCATTGTTGTTGCCTGGGTTTTCGTCACTGCCGACATGGTTCTGAGAAGAAAATGAGTTTTCATGGAAGAAACCTTGTGCTTCCAGTTCCTTGTTGGAAGCTCACCCTGCTCTGCTCTATACCAAAAGTGAAAGCCAACGTGAGCCCTAGCCTCGAAGTAAGGCCCTGATTTGCCTTGCGAATGGGGAGGCGTGCAGCAGCTCCATGAGGCCTTCCTCACTGTTTTGCTTGAGTTTCACGGTAGTGAGCCTTTCAAGACTCCTAGGGACCTTGCTTCAGCACCCGTTTCAGTACCAGAATATTGAATAGACACAGGAAGCTCTAGTCCTGTTAAGCAACTTCCAGCCCCGTAGGCCTTTTGGAACACCCCAGTGTTGGCTAGAGAAAGGCAACACACTGCACTCTTCCTTGGCAGAGCCAGATTACCTCAGCTCCACACAGGATTCACGACCACACTTCTCGACTGTCCTCCATGCAGTGGATGTAACCTCATTCCCCTAGCTGAACTCTATTGAGAAAAACACTCTGCTTCTAATCCCGTTTCACTTTTTACACTTCGAGTCACGCATCCTCAAGGGGGTGGTCGGCTTGCATTCCAAGTACAATTTAAGCACAGTTCTTGGTGTAACACAGCAGGTCTTTTGAAGAGGCACAGGTCTCTAAGTCTCCCTCACGCATCCTTTGTTTAGGCACTTTGCTGCACGCACAAAACCGGTCGTAGAAAAAAGTTGATTCAGGGGAAGCCCCAGTGGGGATCGTGAATCTCTTTTGACGTGGTAGCTTCAACATGTACTTCTGCCGAGTGTCAACCTGGAAATGGGAGACTGAAGGCACAAAGCTTGTTTTCCCGTTTTGAAAGCTCCATTCATGCGGCCTCGAAGCTACCTGAAAAGCACTGTTGTTACCGTGCTTTTCCTTACAGCCGGCATGGCACATAGAAGAAAATGAGTTTTCTCGAAAGAAACCTTGTGCTTCCAGTTCCTACTTGGAACCTCACCCTGCTCTGCTCTATACCAAACGTGAAAGTCAATGTGAGCACTAGCCTCGAAGTAAGGCCCTGATTATGCTGGCAAAATGGGAGGCATGCAGCAGCTCCATGAGGCCTTCATCGCTGTTCTGCTTTAGTTGAACGGTAGTCAGCTCTCCAAGACTCCTAGGGACTTTGCTTAAGCAACCGTTTCAGTACCAGAACACTGCGTAGAGCCAGGAAGCTTTGGTCTTGCGTGTATGCTGCGTGTCTACCTAGAAATTAGAGACTGATGGCACAAGGCTTGTTTTCCCATTAGGAAAGCTCCGTTCATGCGGCCTCGAAGCTACCGGAAAAGCATTGTTGTTGGCGGGGTTTTAGTCACTGCCGGCATGGTTCTGAGAAGAAAATGAGTTTTTTCGTAAGAAACCTTTTGCTTCCAGTTCCTTGTAGGAAGCTCACCCTGCTCTGCTCTATACCTAAAGTGAAAGTCAACGTGAGACTTGCTTCGAAGTAAGGCCTTGATTATCCTTGCAAAACGGGAGGCGTGCAGCAGCTCCATGAGGCCTTCATCGTTGTTCTGCTTTAGTTTCACGGTAGTAAGCCTTTCAAGACTCCTAGGGACCTTGCTTCAGCACCCGTTTCGGTACCAGAACACTGCGGAGAGCCAGGAAGCTCTGGTCCTGCGTGTATGCTGCGTGTCAACCTAGAAATTAGAGACTGATGGCACAAGGCTTGTTTTCCCATTAGGAAAGCTCCGTTCATGCGGCCTCGAAGCTACCTGAAAAGCATTGTTGTTGCCTGGGTTTTCGTCACTGCCGACATGGTTCTGAGAAGAAAATGAGTTTTCATGGAAGAAACCTTGTGCTTCCAGTTCCTTGTTGGAAGCTCGACCTGCTCTGTTCTATACCAAAAGTGAAAGCCAACGTGAGCCCTAGCCTCGAAGTAAGGCCCTGATTTGCCTTGCCAATGGGGAGGCGTGCAGCAGCTCCATGAGGCCTTCCTCACTCTTCTGCTTGAGTTTCACGGTAGTGAGCCTTTCAAGACTCCTAGGGACCTTGCTTCAGCACCCGTTTCAGTACCAGAATATTGAGGAGACACAGGAAGCTCTAGTCCTGTTAAGCAACTTCCAGCCCCGTAGGCCTTTTGGAACACCCCAGTGTTGGCTAGAGAAAGGCAACACACTGCACTCTTCCTTGGCAGAGCCAGATTACCTCAGCTCCACACAGGATTCACGACCACACTTCTCGACTGTCCTCCATGCAGTGGATGTAACCTCATTCCCCTAGCTGAACTCTATTGAGAAAAACACTCTGCTTCTAATCCCGTTTCACTTTTTACACTTCGAGTCACGCATCCTCAAGGGGGTGGTCGGCTTGCATTCCAAGTACAATTTAAGCACAGTTCTTGGTGTAACACAGCAGGTCTTTTGAAGAGGCACAGGTCTCTAAGTCTCCCTCGCGCATCCTTTGTTTAGGCACTTTGCTGCACGCAGAAAACCGGTCGTAGAAAAAAGTTGATTCAGGGGAAGCCCCAGTGGGGATCGTGAATCTCTTTTGACGTGGTAGCATCAACATGTACTTATGCTGCGTGTCAACCTGGAAATGGGAGACTGAAGGCACAAAGCTTGTTTTCCCGTTTTGAAAGCTCCATTCATGCGGCCTCGAAGCTACCTGAAAAGCACTGTTGTTACCGTGCTTTTCCTTACAGCCGGCATGGCACATAGAAGAAAATGAGTTTTCTCGAAAGAAACCTTGTGCTTCCAGTTCCTACTTGGAACCTCACCCTGCTCTGCTCTATACCAAACGTGAAAGTCAATGTGAGCACTAGCCTCGAAGTAAGGCCCTGATTATGCTGGCAAAACGGGAGGCGTACAGCAGCTCCATGAGGCCTTCATCGCTGTTCTGCTTTAGTTGAACGGTAGTCAGCTCTCCAAGACTCCTAGGGACTTTGCTTAAGCAACCGTTTCGGTACCAGAACACTGCGTAGAGCCAGGAAGCTTTGGTCCTGCGTGTATGCTGCGTGTGTACCTAGAAATTAGAGACTGATGGCACAAGGCTTGTTTTCCCATTAGGAAAGCTCCGTTCATGCGGCCTCGAAGCTACCGGAAAAGCATTGTTGTTGGCGGGGTTTTAGTCACTGCCGGCATGGTTCTGAGAAGAAAATGAGTTTTTTCGTAGAAACCTTGTGCTTCCAGTTCCTTGTAGGAAGCTCACCCTGCTCTGCTCTATACCTAAAGTGAAAGTCAACGTGAGACTTGCTTCGAAGTAAGGCCTGGATCATCCTTGCAAAACGGGAGGCGTGCAGCAGCTCCATGAGGCCTTCATCGTTGTTCTGCTTTAGTTTCACGGTAGTAAGCCTTTCAAGACTCCTAGGGACCTTGCTTCAGCACCCGTTTCGGTACCAGAACACTGCGGAGAGCCAGGAAGCTCTGGTCCTGCGTGTATGCTGCGTGTCAACCTAGAAATTAGAGACTGATGGCACAAGGCTTGTTTTCCCATTAGGAAAGCTCCGTTCATGCGGCCTCGAAGCTACCTGAAAAGCATAGTTGTTGCCTGGGTTTTCGTCACTGCCGACATGGTTCTGAGAAGAAAATGAGTTTTCATGGAAGAAACCTTGTGCTTCCAGTTCCTTGTTGGAAGCTCACCCTGCTCTGCTCTATACCAAAAGTGAAAGCCAACGTGAGCCCTAGCCTCGAAGTAAGGCCCTGATTTGCCTTGCCAATGGGGAGGCGTGCAGCAGCTCCATGAGGCCTTCCTCACTGTTCTGCTTGAGTTTCACGGTAGTAAGCCTTTCAAGACTCCTAGGGACCTGGCTTCAGCACCCGTTTCCGTACCAGAATATTGAGGAGACACAGGAAGCTCTAGTCCTGTTAAGCAACTTCCAGCCCCGTAGGCCTATTGGAACACCCCAGTGTTGGCTAGAGAAAGGCAATACACTGCACTCTTCCTTGGCAGAGCCAGATTACCTCAGCTCCACACAGGATTCACGACCACACTTCTCGACTGTCCTCCATGCAGTGGATGTAACCTCATTCCCCTAGCTGAACTCTATTGAGAAAAACACTCTGCTTCTAATCCCGTTTCACTTTTTACACTTCGAGTCACGCATCCTCAAGGGGGTGGTCGGCTTGCATTCCAAGTACAATTTAAGCACAGTTCTTGGTGTAACACAGCAGGTCTTTTGAAGAGGCACAGGTCTCTAAGTCTCCCTCGCGCATCCTTTGTTTAGGCACTTTGCTGCACGCAGAAAACCGGTCGTAGAAAAAAGTTGATTCAGGGGAAGCCCCAGTGGGGATCGTGAATCTCTTTTGACGTGGTAGCATCAACATGTACTTATGCTGCGTGTCAACCTGGAAATGGGAGACTGAAGGCACAAAGCTTGTTTTCCCGTTTTGAAAGCTCCATTCATGCGGCCTCGAAGCTACCTGAAAAGCACTGTTGTTACCGTGCTTTTCCTTACAGCCGGCATGGCACATAGAAGAAAATGAGTTTTCTCGAAAGAAACCTTGTGCTTCCAGTTCCTACTTGGAACCTCACCCTGCTCTGCTCTATACCAAACGTGAAAGTCAATGTGAGCACTAGCCTCGAAGTAAGGCCCTGATTATGCTGGCAAAACGGGAGGCGTGCAGCAGCTCCATGAGGCCTTCATCGCTGTTCTGCTTTAGTTGAACGGTAGTCAGCTCTCCAAGACTCCTAGGGACTTTGCTTAAGCAACCGTTTCGGTACCAGAACACTGCGTAGAGCCAGGAAGCTTTGGTCCTGCGTGTATGCTGCGTGTCTACCTAGAAATTAGAGACTGATGGCACAAGGCTTGTTTTCCCATTAGGAAAGCTCCGTTCATGCGGCCTCGAAGCTACCGGAAAAGCATTGTTGTTGGCGGGGTTTTAGTCACTGCCGGCATGGTTCTGAGAAGAAAATGAGTTTTTTCGTAAAAAACCTTTTGCTTCCAGTTCCTTGTAGGAAGCTCACCCTGCTCTGCTCTATACCTAAAGTGAAAGTCAACGTGAGACTTGCTTCGAAGTAAGGCCTTGATTATCCTTGCAAAACGGGAGGCGTGCAGCAGCTCCATGAGGCCTTCATCGTTGTTCTGCTTTAGTTTCACGGTAGTAAGCCTTTCAAGACTCCTAGGGACCTTGCTTCAGCACCCGTTTCGGTACCAGAACACTGCGGAGAGCCAGGAAGCTCTGGTACTGCGTGTATGCTGCGTGTCAACCTAGAAATTAGAGACTGCTGGCACAAGGCTTGTTTTCCCATTAGGAAAGCTCCGTTCATGCGGCCTCGAAGCAACCTGAAAAGCACTGTTGTTGCCTGGGTTTTCGTCACTGCCGACATGGTTCTGAGAAGAAAATGAGTTTTCATGGAAGAAACCTTGTGCTTCCAGTTCCTTTTTGGAAGCTCACCCTGCTCTGCTCTATACCAAAAGTGAAAGCCAACGTGAGCCCTAGCCTCGAAGTAAGGCCCTGATTTGCCTTGCGAATGGGGAGGCGTGCAGCAGCTCCATGAGGCCTTCCTCACTGTTCTGCTTGAGTTTCACGGTAGTAAGCCTTTCAAGACTCCTAGGGACCTTGCTTCAGCACCCGTTTCAGTACCAGAATATTGAGTAGACACAGGAAGCTCTAGTCCTGTTAAGCAACTTCCAGCCCCGTAGGCCTTTTGGAACACCCCAGTGTTGGCTAGAGAAAGGCAACACACTGCACTCTTCCTTGGCAGAGCCAGATTACCTCAGCTCCACACAGGTTTCACGACCCATTTCTCGACTGTCCTCTATGCAGTGGATGTAACCTCATTCCCCTAGCTGAACTCTATTGAGAAAAACACTCTGCTTCTAATCCCGTTTCACTTTTTACACTTCGAGTCACGCATCCTCAAGCAGGTGGTCGGCTTGCATTCCAAGTACAATTTAAGCACAGTTCTTGGTGTAACACAGCAGGTCTTTTGAAGAGGCACAGGTCTCTAAGTCTCCCTCGCGCATCCTTTGTTTAGGCACTTTGCTGCACGCAGAAAACCGGTCGTAGAAAAAAGTTGATTCAGGGGAAGCCCCAGTGGGGATCGTGAATCTCTTTTGACGTGGTAGCATCAACATGTACTTATGCTGCGTGTCAACCTGGAAATGGGAGACTGAAGGCACAAAGCTTGTTTTTCCGTTTTGAAAGCTCCATTCATGCGGCCTCGAAGCTACCTGAAAAGCACTGTTGTTACCGTGCTTTTCCTTACAGCCGGCATGGCACATAGAAGAAAATGAGTTTTCTCGAAAGAAACCCTGTGCTTCCAGTTCCTACTTGGAACCTCACCCTGCTCTGCTCTATACCAAACGTGAAAGTCAATGTGAGCACTAGCCTCGAAGTAAGGCCCTGATTATGCTGGCAAAACGGGAGGCGTGCAGCAGCTCCATGAGGCCTTCATCGCTGTTCTGCTTTAGTTGAACGGTAGTCAGCTCTCCAAGACTCCTAGGGACTTTGCTTAAGCAACCGTTTCAGTACCAGAACACTGCGTAGAGCCAGGAAGCTTTGGTCCTGCGTGTATGCTGCGTGTCTACCTAGAAATTAGAGACTGATGGCACAAGGCTTGTTTTCCCATTAGGAAAGCTCCGTTCATGCGGCCTCGAAGCTACCGGAAAAGCATTGTTGTTGGCGGGGCTTTAGTCACTGCCGGCATGGTTCTGAGAGGAAAATGAGTTTTTTCGTAGAAACCTTGTGCTTCCAGTTCCTTGTAGGAAGCTCACCCTGCTCTGCTCTATACCTAAAGTGAAAGTCAACGTGAGACTTGCTTCGAAGTAAGGCCTTGATCATCCTTGCAAAACGGGAGGCGTGCAGCAGCTCCATGAGGCCTTCATCGTTGTTCTGCTTTAGTTTCACGGTAGTAAGCCTTTCAAGACTCCTAGGGACCTTGCTTCAGCACCCGTTTCGGTACCAGAACACTGTGGAGAGCCAGGAAGCTCTGGTCCTGCGTGTATGCTGCGTGTCAACCTAGAAATTAGAGACTGATGGCACAAGGCTTGTTTTCCCATTAGGAAAGCTCCGTTCATGCGGCCTCGAAGCTACCTGAAAAGCATTGTTGTTGCCTGGGTTTTCGTCACTGCCGACATGGTTCTGAGAAGAAAATGAGTTTTCATGGAAGAAACCTTGTGCTTCCAGTTCCTTGTTGGAAGCTCACCCTGCTCTGCTCTATACCAAAAGTGAAAGCCAACGTGAGCCCTAGCCTCGAAGTAAGGCCCTGATTTGCCTTGCGAATGGGGAGGCGTGCAGCAGCTCCATGAGGCCTTCCTCACTGTTTTGCTTGAGTTTCACGGTAGTGAGCCTTTCAAGACTCCTAGGGACCTTGCTTCAGCACCCGTTTCAGTACCAGAATATTGAATAGACACAGGAAGCTCTAGTCCTGTTAAGCAACTTCCAGCCCCGTAGGCCTTTTGGAACACCCCAGTGTTGGCTAGAGAAAGGCAACACACTGCACTCTTCCTTGGCAGAGCCAGATTACCTCAGCTCCACACAGGATTCACGACCACACTTCTCGACTGTCCTCCATGCAGTGGATGTAACCTCATTCCCCTAGCTGAACTCTATTGAGAAAAACACTCTGCTTCTAATCCCGTTTCACTTTTTACACTTCGAGTCACGCATCCTCAAGGGGGTGGTCGGCTTGCATTCCAAGTACAATTTAAGCACAGTTCTTGGTGTAACACAGCAGGTCTTTTGAAGAGGCACAGGTCTCTAAGTCTCCCTCACGCATCCTTTGTTTAGGCACTTTGCTGCACGCAGAAAACCGGTCGTAGAAAAAAGTTGATTCAGGGGAAGCCCCAGTGGGGATCGTGAATCTCTTTTGACGTGGTAGCTTCAACATGTACTTCTGCCGAGTGTCAACCTGGAAATGGGAGACTGAAGGCACAAAGCTTGTTTTCCCGTTTTGAAAGCTCCATTCATGCGGCCTCGAAGCTACCTGAAAAGCACTGTTGTTACCGTGCTTTTCCTTACAGCCGGCATGGCACATAGAAGAAAATGAGTTTTCTCGAAAGAAACCTTGTGCTTCCAGTTCCTACTTGGAACCTCACCCTGCTCTGCTCTATACCAAACGTGAAAGTCAATGTGAACACTAGCCTCGAAGTAAGGCCCTGATTATGCTGGCAAAACGGGAGGCGTGCAGCAGCTCCATGAGGCCTTCATCGCTGTTCTGCTTTAGTTGAACGGTAGTCAGCTCTCCAAGACCCCTAGGGACTTTGCTTAAGCAACCGTTTCGGTACCAGAACACTGCGTAGAGCCAGGAAGCTTTGGTCTTGCGTGTATGCTGCGTGTCTACCTAGAAATTAGAGACTGATGGCACAAGGCTTGTTTTCCCATTAGGAAAGCTCCGTTCATGCGGCCTCGAAGCTACCGGAAAAGCATTGTTGTTGGCGGGGTTTTAGTCACTGCCGGCATGGTTCTGAGAAGAAAATGAGTTTTTTCGTAAGAAACCTTGTGCTTCCAGTTCCTTGTAGGAAGCTCACCCTGCTCTGCTCTATACCTAAAGTGAAAGTCAACGTGAGACTTGCTTCGAAGTAAGGCCTTGATTATCCTTGCAAAACGGGAGGCGTGCAGCAGCTCCATGAGGCCTTCATCGTTGTTCTGCTTTAGTTTCACGGTAGTAAGCCTTTCCAGACTCCTAGGGACCTTGCTTCAGCACCCGTTTCGGTACCAGAACACTGCGGAGAGCCAGGAAGCTCTGGTCCTGCGTGTATGCTGCGTGTCAACGTAGAAATTAGAGACTGATGGCACAAGGCTTGTTTTCCCATTAGGAAAACTTCGTTCATGCGGCCTCGAAGCTACCTGAAAAGCATTGTTGTTGCCTGGGTTTTCGTCACTGCCGACATGGTTCTGAGAAGAAAATGAGTTTTCATGGAAGAAACCCTGTGCTTCCAGTTACTTGTTGGAAGCTCACCCTGCTCTGCTCTATACCAAAAGTGAAAGCCAACGTGAGCCCTAGCCTCGAAGTAAGGCCCTGATTTGCCTTGCCAATGGGGAGGCGTGCAGCAGCTCCATGAGGCCTTCCTCACTGTTCTGCTTGAGTTTCACGGTAGTGAGCCTTTCAAGACTCCTAGGGACCTTGCTTCAGCACCCGTTTCAGTACCAGAATATTGAGTAGACACAGGAAGCTCTAGTCCTCTTAAGCAACTTCCAGCCCCGTAGGCCTTTTGGAACACCCCAGTGTTGGCTAGAGAAAGGCAACACACTGCACTCTTCCTTGGCAGAGCCAGATTACCTCAGCTCCACACAGGATTCACGACCACACTTCTCGACTGTCCTCCATGCAGTGGATGTAACCTCATTCCCCTAGCTGAACTCTATTGAGAAAAACACTCTGCTTCTAATCCCGTTTCACTTTTTACACTTCGAGTCACGCATCCTCAAGGGGGTGGTCGGCTTGCATTCCAAGTACAATTTAAGCACAGTTCTTGGTGTAACACAGCAGGTCTTTTGAAGAGGCACAGGTCTCTAAGTCTCCCTCGCGCATCCTTTGTTTAGGCACTTTGCTGCACGCAGAAAACCGGTCGTAGAAAAAAGTTGATTCAGGGGAAGCCCCAGTGGGGATCGTGAATCTCTTTTGACGTGGTAGCATCAACATGTACTTATGCTGCGTGTCAACCTGGAAATGGGAGACTGAAGGCACAAAGCTTGTTTTCCCGTTTTGAAAGCTCCATTCATGCGGCCTCGAAGCTACCTGAAAAGCACTGTTGTTACCGTGCTTTTCCTTACAGCCGGCATGGCACATAGAAGAAAATGAGTTTTCTCGAAAGAAACCTTGTGCTTCCAGTTCCTACTTGGAACCTCACCCTGCTCTGCTCTATACCAAACGTGAAAGTCAATGTGAGCACTAGCCTCGAAGTAAGGCCCTGATTATGCTGGCAAAACGGGAGGCGTGCAGCAGCTCCATGAGGCATTCATTGCTGTTCTGCTTTAGTTGAACGGTAGTCAGCTCTCCAAGACTCCTAGGGACTTTGCTTAAGCAACCGTTTTGGTACCAGAACACTGCGTAGAGCCAGGAAGCTTTGGTCCTGCGTGTATGCTGCGTGTCTACCTAGAAATTAGAGACTGATGGCACAAGGCTTGTTTTCCCATTAGGAAAGCTCCGTTCATGCGGCCTCGAAGCTACCGGAAAAGCATTGTTGTTGGCGGGGTTTTAGTCACTGCCGGCATGGTTCTGAGAAGAAAATGAGTTTTTTCGTAGAAACCTTGTGCTTCCAGTTCCTTGTAGGAAGCTCACCCTGCTCTGCTCTATACCTAAAGTGAAAGTCAACGTGAGACTTGCTTCGAAGTAAGGCCTTGATCATCCTTGCAAAACGGGAGGCGTGCAGCAGCTCCATGAGGCCTTCATCGTTGTTCTGCTTTAGTTTCACGGTAGTAAGCCTTTCAAGACTCCTAGAGACCTTGCTTCAGCACCCGTTTCGGTACCAGAACACTGCGGAGAGCCAGGAAGCTCTGCTCCTGCGTGTATGCTGCGTGTCAACCTAGAAATTAGAGACTGATGGCACAAGGCTTGTTTTCCCATTAGGAAAGCTCCGTTCATGCGGCCTCGAAGCTACCTGAAAAGCATTGTTGTTGCCTGGGTTTTCGTCACTGCCGACATGGTTCTGAGAAGAAAATGAGTTTTCATGGAAGAAACCTTGTGCTTCCAGTTCCTTGTTGGAAGCTCACCCTGCTCTGCTCTATACCAAAAGTGAAAGCCAAGGTGAGCCCTAGCCTCGAAGTAAGGCCCTGATTTGCCTTGCCAATGGGGAGGCGTGCAGCAGCTCCATGAGGCCTTCATCGTTGTTCTGCTTTAGTTTCACGGTAGTAAGCCTTTCAAGACTCCTAGGGACCTTGCTTCAGCACCCGTTTCGGTACCAGAACACTGCGGAGAGCCAGAAAGCTCTGGTCCTGCGTGTATGCTGCGTGTCAACCTAGAAATTAGAGACTGATGGCACAAGGCTTGTTTTCCCATTAGGAAAGCTCCGTTCATGCGGCCTCGAAGCTACCGGAAAAGCATTGTTGTTGGCGGGGTTTTAGTCACTGCCGGCATGGTTCTGAGAAGAAAATGAGTTTTTTCGTAGAAACCTTGTGCTTCCAGTTCCTTGTAGGAAGCTCACCCTGCTCTGCTCTATACCTAAAGTGAAAGTCAACGTGAGACTTGCTTCGAAGTAAGGCCTTGATTATCCTTGCAAAACGGGAGGCCTGCAGCAGCTCCATGAGGCCTTCATCGTTGTTCTGCTTTAGTTTCACGGTAGTAAGCCTTTCAAGACTCCTAGGGACCTTGCTTCAGCACCCGTTTCGGTACCAGAACACTGCGGAGAGCCAGAAAGCTCTGGTCCTGCGTGTATGCTGCGTGTCAACCTAGAAATTAGAGACTGATTGCACAAGGCTTGTTTTCCCATTAGGAAAGCTCCGTTCATGCGGCCTCGAAGCTACCGGAAAAGCATTGTTGTTGGCGGGGTTTTAGTCACTGCCGGCATGGTTCTGAGAAGAAAATGAGTTTTTTCGTAAGAAACCTTGTGCTTCCAGTTCCTTGTAGGAAGCTCACCCTGCTCTGCTCTATACCTATAGTGAAAGTCAACGTGAGACTTGCTTCGAAGTAAGGACTTGATTATCCTTGCAAAACGGGAGGCGTGCAGCAGCTCCATGAGGCCTTCATCGTTGTTCTGCTTTAGTTTCACGGTAGTAAGCCTTTCAAGACTGCTAGGGACCTTGCTTCAGCACCCGTTTTCGTACCAGAACACTGCGGAGAGCCAGGAAGCTCTGGTCCTGCGTGTATGCTGCGTATCAACCTAGAAATTAGAGACTGATGGCACAAGGCTTGTTTTCCCATTAGGAAAGCTCCGTTCATGCGGCCTGGAAGCTACCTGAAAAGCATTGTTGTTGCCTGGGTTTTCGTCACTGCTGACATGGTTCTGAGAAGAAAATGAGTTTTCATGCAAGAAACCTTGTGCTTCCAGTTCCTTGTTGGAAGCTCACCCTGCTCTGCTCTATACCAAAAGTGAAAGCCAACGTGAGCCCTAGCCTCCAAGTAAGGCCCTGATTTGCCTTGCCAATGGGGAGGCGTGCAGCAGCTCCATGAGGCCTTCCTCACTGTTCTGCTTGAGTTTCACGGTAGTAAGCCTTTCAAGACTCCTAGGGACCTTGCTTCAGCACCCGTTTCAGTACCAGAATATTGAGTAGACACAGGAAGCTCTAGTCCTGTTAAGCAACTTCCAGCCCCGTAGGCCTTTTGGAACACCCCAGTGTTGGCTAGAGAAAGGCAACACACTGCACTCTTCCTTGGCAGAGCCAGATTACCTCAGCTCCACACAGGATTCACGACCACACTTCTCGACTGTCCTCCATGCAGTGGATGTAACCTCATTCCCCTAGCTGAACTCTATTGAGAAAAACACTCTGCTTCTAATCCCGTTTCACTTTTTACACTTCGAGTCACGCATCCTCAAGGGGGTGGTCGGCTTGCATTCCAAGTACAATTTAAGCACAGTTCTTGGTGTAACACAGCAGGTCTTTTGAAGAGGCACAGGTCTCTAAGTCTCCCTCGCGCATCCTTTGTTTAGGCACTTTGCTGCATGCAGAAAACCGGTCGTAGAAAAAAGTTGATTCAGGGGAAGCCCCAGTGGGGATCGTGAATCTCTTTTGACGTGGTAGCATCAACATGTACTTATGCTGCGTGTCAACCTGGAAATGGGAGACTGAAGGCACAAAGCTTGTTTTCCCGTTTTGAAAGCTCCATTCATGCGGCCTCGAAGCTACCTGAAAAGCACTGTTGTTACCGTGCTTTTCCTTACAGCCGGCATGGCACATAGAAGAAAATGAGTTTTCTCGAAAGAAACCTTGTGCTTCCAGTTCCTACTTGGAACCTCACCCTGCTCTGCTCTATACCAAACGTGAAAGTCAATGTGAGCACTAGCCTCGAAGTAAGGCCCTGATTATGCTGGCAAAACGGGAGGCGTGCAGCAGCTCCATGAGGCCTTCATCGCTGTTCTGCTTTAGTTGAACGGTAGTCAGCTCTCCAAGACTCCTAGGGACTTTGCTTAAGCAACCGTTTCGGTACCAGAACACTGCGTAGAGCCAGGAAGCTTTGGTCCTGCGTGTATGCTGCGTGTCTACCTAGAAATTAGAGACTGATGGCTCAAGGCTTGTTTTCCCATTAGGAAAGCTCCGTTCATGCGGCCTCGAAGCAACCTGAAAAGCACTGTTGTTGCCTGGGTTTTCGTCACTGCCGACATGGTTCTGAGAAGAAAATGAGTTTTCATGGAAGAAACCTTGTGCTTCCAGTTCCTTTTTGGAAGCTCACCCTGCTCTGCTCTATACCAAAAGTGA
Source organism: Eubalaena glacialis (assembly GCF_028564815.1). Lineage (NCBI taxonomy): Eukaryota > Metazoa > Chordata > Mammalia > Artiodactyla > Balaenidae > Eubalaena > Eubalaena glacialis. The sequence continues at coordinate 46,526,040 of NC_083731.1, forward strand.
AAGCCAACGTGAGCCCTAGCCTCGAAGTAAGGCCCTGATTTGCCTTGCGAATGGGGAGGCGTGCAGCAGCTCCATGAGGCCTTCCTCACTGTTCTGCTTGAGTTTCACGGTAGTAAGCCTTTCAAGACTCCTAGGGACCTTGCTTCAGCACCCGTTTCAGTACCAGAATATTGAGTAGACACAGGAAGCTCTAGTCCTGTTAAGCAACTTCCAGCCCCGTAGGCCTTTTGGAACACCCCAGTGTTGGCTAGAGAAAGGCAACACACTGCACTCTTCCTTGGCAGAGCCAGATTACCTCAGCTCCACACAGGTTTCACGACCCATTTCTCGACTGTCCTCTATGCAGTGGATGTAACCTCATTCCCCTAGCTGAACTCTATTGAGAAAAACACTCTGCTTCTAATCCCGTTTCACTTTTTACACTTCGAGTCACGCATCCTGAAGCAGGTGGTCGGCTTGCATTCCAAGTACAATTTAAGCACAGTTCTTGGTGTAACACAGCAGGTCTTTTGAAGAGGCACAGGTCTCTAAGTCTCCCTCGCGCATCCTTTGTTTAGGCACTTTGCTGCACGCAGAAAACCGGTCGTAGAAAAAAGTTGATTCAGGGGAAGCCCCAGTGGGGATCGTGAATCTCTTTTGACGTGGTAGCATCAACATGTACTTATGCTGCGTGTCAACCTGGAAATGGGAGACTGAAGGCACAAAGCTTGTTTTTCCGTTTTGAAAGCTCCATTCATGCGGCCTCGAAGCTACCTGAAAAGCACTGTTGTTACCGTGCTTTTCCTTACAGCCGGCATGGCACATAGAAGAAAATGAGTTTTCTCGAAAGAAACCTTGTGCTTCCAGTTCCTACTTGGAACCTCACCCTGCTCTGCTCTATACCAAACGTGAAAGTCAATGTGAACACTAGCCTCGAAGTAAGGCCCTGATTATGCTGGCAAAACGGGAGGCGTGCAGCAGCTCCATGAGGCCTTCATCGCTGTTCTGCTTTAGTTGAACGGTAGTCAGCTCTCCAAGACTCCTAGGGACTTTGCTTAAGCAACCGTTTCAGTACCAGAACACTGCGTAGAGCCAGGAAGCTTTGGTCCTGCGTGTATGCTGCGTGTCTACCTAGAAATTAGAGACTGATGGCACAAGGCTTGTTTTCCCATTAGGAAAGCTCCGTTCATGCGGCCTCGAAGCTACCGGAAAAGCATTGTTGTTGGCGGGGCTTTAGTCACTGCCGGCATGGTTCTGAGAAGAAAATGAGTTTTTTCGTAGAAACCTTGTGCTTCCAGTTCCTTGTAGGAAGCTCACCCTGCTCTGCTCTATACCTAAAGTGAAAGTCAACGTGAGACTTGCTTCGAAGTAAGGCCTTGATCATCCTTGCAAAACGGGAGGCGTGCAGCAGCTCCATGAGGCCTTCATCGTTGTTCTGCTTTAGTTTCACGGTAGTAAGCCTTTCAAGACTCCTAGGGACCTTGCTTCAGCACCCGTTTCGGTACCAGAACACTGTGGAGAGCCAGGAAGCTCTGGTCCTGCGTGTATGCTGCGTGTCAACCTAGAAATTAGAGACTGATGGCACAAGGCTTGTTTTCCCATTAGGAAAGCTCCGTTCATGCGGCCTCGAAGCTACCTGAAAAGCATTGTTGTTGCCTGGGTTTTCGTCACTGCCGACATGGTTCTGAGAAGAAAATGAGTTTTCATGGAAGAAACCTTGTGCTTCCAGTTCCTTGTTGGAAGCTCACCCTGCTCTGCTCTATACCAAAAGTGAAAGCCAACGTGAGCCCTAGCCTCGAAGTAAGGCCCTGATTTGCCTTGCGAATGGGGAGGCGTGCAGCAGCTCCATGAGGCCTTCCTCACTGTTTTGCTTGAGTTTCACGGTAGTGAGCCTTTCAAGACTCCTAGGGACCTTGCTTCAGCACCCGTTTCAGTACCAGAATATTGAATAGACACAGGAAGCTCTAGTCCTGTTAAGCAACTTCCAGCCCCGTAGGCCTTTTGGAACACCCCAGTGTTGGCTAGAGAAAGGCAACACACTGCACTCTTCCTTGGCAGAGCCAGATTACCTCAGCTCCACACAGGATTCACGACCACACTTCTCGACTGTCCTCCATGCAGTGGATGTAACCTCATTCCCCTAGCTGAACTCTATTGAGAAAAACACTCTGCTTCTAATCCCGTTTCACTTTTTACACTTCGAGTCACGCATCCTCAAGGGGGTGGTCGGCTTGCATTCCAAGTACAATTTAAGCACAGTTCTTGGTGTAACACAGCAGGTCTTTTGAAGAGGCACAGGTCTCTAAGTCTCCCTCACGCATCCTTTGTTTAGGCACTTTGCTGCACGCAGAAAACCGGTCGTAGAAAAAAGTTGATTCAGGGGAAGCCCCAGTGGGGATCGTGAATCTCTTTTGACGTGGTAGCTTCAACATGTACTTCTGCCGAGTGTCAACCTGGAAATGGGAGACTGAAGGCACAAAGCTTGTTTTCCCGTTTTGAAAGCTCCATTCATGCGGCCTCGAAGCTACCTGAAAAGCACTGTTGTTACCGTGCTTTTCCTTACAGCCGGCATGGCACATAGAAGAAAATGAGTTTTCTCGAAAGAAACCTTGTGCTTCCAGTTCCTACTTGGAACCTCACCCTGCTCTGCTCTATACCAAACGTGAAAGTCAATGTGAACACTAGCCTCGAAGTAAGGCCCTGATTATGCTGGCAAAACGGGAGGCGTGCAGCAGCTCCATGAGGCCTTCATCGCTGTTCTGCTTTAGTTGAACGGTAGTCAGCTCTCCAAGACCCCTAGGGACTTTGCTTAAGCAACCGTTTCGGTACCAGAACACTGCGTAGAGCCAGGAAGCTTTGGTCTTGCGTGTATGCTGCGTGTCTACCTAGAAATTAGAGACTGATGGCACAAGGCTTGTTTTCCCATTAGGAAAGCTCCGTTCATGCGGCCTCGAAGCTACCGGAAAAGCATTGTTGTTGGCGGGGTTTTAGTCACTGCCGGCATGGTTCTGAGAAGAAAATGAGTTTTTTCGTAAGAAACCTTGTGCTTCCAGTTCCTTGTAGGAAGCTCACCCTGCTCTGCTCTATACCTAAAGTGAAAGTCAACGTGAGACTTGCTTCGAAGTAAGGCCTTGATTATCCTTGCAAAACGGGAGGCGTGCAGCAGCTCCATGAGGCCTTCATCGTTGTTCTGCTTTAGTTTCACGGTAGTAAGCCTTTCCAGACTCCTAGGGACCTTGCTTCAGCACCCGTTTCGGTACCAGAACACTGCGGAGAGCCAGGAAGCTCTGGTCCTGCGTGTATGCTGCGTGTCAACGTAGAAATTAGAGACTGATGGCACAAGGCTTGTTTTCCCATTAGGAAAACTTCGTTCATGCGGCCTCGAAGCTACCTGAAAAGCATTGTTGTTGCCTGGGTTTTCGTCACTGCCGACATGGTTCTGAGAAGAAAATGAGTTTTCATGGAAGAAACCTTGTGCTTCCAGTTCCTTGTTGGAAGCTCACCCTGCTCTGCTCTATACCAAAAGTGAAAGCCAACGTGAGCCCTAGCCTCGAAGTAAGGCCCTGATTTGCCTTGCCAATGGGGAGGCGTGCAGCAGCTCCATGAGGCCTTCCTCACTGTTCTGCTTGAGTTTCACGGTAGTGAGCCTTTCAAGACTCCTAGGGACCTTGCTTCAGCACCCGTTTCAGTACCAGAATATTGAGTAGACACAGGAAGCTCTAGTCCTGTTAAGCAACTTCCAGCCCCGTAGGCCTTTTGGAACACCCCAGTGTTGGCTAGAGAAAGGCAACACACTGCACTCTTCCTTGGCAGAGCCAGATTACCTCAGCTCCACACAGGATTCACGACCACACTTCTCGACTGTCCTCCATGCAGTGGATGTAACCTCATTCCCCTAGCTGAACTCTATTGAGAAAAACACTCTGCTTCTAATCCCGTTTCACTTTTTACACTTCGAGTCACGCATCCTCAAGGGGGTGGTCGGCTTGCATTCCAAGTACAATTTAAGCACAGTTCTTGGTGTAACACAGCAGGTCTTTTGAAGAGGCACAGGTCTCTAAGTCTCCCTCGCGCATCCTTTGTTTAGGCACTTTGCTGCACGCAGAAAACCGGTCGTAGAAAAAAGTTGATTCAGGGGAAGCCCCAGTGGGGATCGTGAATCTCTTTTGACGTGGTAGCATCAACATGTACTTATGCTGCGTGTCAACCTGGAAATGGGAGACTGAAGGCACAAAGCTTGTTTTCCCGTTTTGAAAGCTCCATTCATGCGGCCTCGAAGCTACCTGAAAAGCACTGTTGTTACCGTGCTTTTCCTTACAGCCGGCATGGCACATAGAAGAAAATGAGTTTTCTCGAAAGAAACCTTGTGCTTCCAGTTCCTACTTGGAACCTCACCCTGCTCTGCTCTATACCAAACGTGAAAGTCAATGTGAGCACTAGCCTCGAAGTAAGGCCCTGATTATGCTGGCAAAACGGGAGGCGTGCAGCAGCTCCATGAGGCATTCATTGCTGTTCTGCTTTAGTTGAACGGTAGTCAGCTCTCCAAGACTCCTAGGGACTTTGCTTAAGCAACCGTTTTGGTACCAGAACACTGCGTAGAGCCAGGAAGCTTTGGTCCTGCGTGTATGCTGCGTGTCTACCTAGAAATTAGAGACTGATGGCACAAGGCTTGTTTTCCCATTAGGAAAGCTCCGTTCATGCGGCCTCGAAGCTACCGGAAAAGCATTGTTGTTGGCGGGGTTTTAGTCACTGCCGGCATGGTTCTGAGAAGAAAATGAGTTTTTTCGTAGAAACCTTGTGCTTCCAGTTCCTTGTAGGAAGCTCACCCTGCTCTGCTCTATACCTAAAGTGAAAGTCAACGTGAGACTTGCTTCGAAGTAAGGCCTTGATCATCCTTGCAAAACGGGAGGCGTGCAGCAGCTCCATGAGGCCTTCATCGTTGTTCTGCTTTAGTTTCACGGTAGTAAGCCTTTCAAGACTCCTAGAGACCTTGCTTCAGCACCCGTTTCGGTACCAGAACACTGCGGAGAGCCAGGAATCTCTGGTCCTGCGTGTATGCTGCGTGTCAACCTAGAAATTAGAGACTGATGGCACAAGGCTTGTTTTCCCATTAGGAAAGCTCCGTTCATGCGGCCTCGAAGCTACCTGAAAAGCATTGTTGTTGCCTGGGTTTTCGTCACTGCCGACATGGTTCTGAGAAGAAAATGAGTTTTCATGGAAGAAACCTTGTGCTTCCAGTTCCTTGTTGGAAGCTCACCCTGCTCTGCTCTATACCAAAAGTGAAAGCCAAGGTGAGCCCTAGCCTCGAAGTAAGGCCCTGATTTGCCTTGCCAATGGGGAGGCGTGCAGCAGCTCCATGAGGCCTTCATCGTTGTTCTGCTTTAGTTTCACGGTAGTAAGCCTTTCAAGACTCCTAGGGACCTTGCTTCAGCACCCGTTTCGGTACCAGAACACTGCGGAGAGCCAGAAAGCTCTGGTCCTGCGTGTATGCTGCGTGTCAACCTAGAAATTAGAGACTGATGGCACAAGGCTTGTTTTCCCATTAGGAAAGCTCCGTTCATGCGGCCTCGAAGCTACCGGAAAAGCATTGTTGTTGGCGGGGTTTTAGTCACTGCCGGCATGGTTCTGAGAAGAAAATGAGTTTTTTCGTAGAAACCTTGTGCTTCCAGTTCCTTGTAGGAAGCTCACCCTGCTCTGCTCTATACCTAAAGTGAAAGTCAACGTGAGACTTGCTTCGAAGTAAGGCCTTGATTATCCTTGCAAAACGGGAGGCCTGCAGCAGCTCCATGAGGCCTTCATCGTTGTTCTGCTTTAGTTTCACGGTAGTAAGCCTTTCAAGACTCCTAGGGACCTTGCTTCAGCACCCGTTTCGGTACCAGAACACTGCGGAGAGCCAGAAAGCTCTGGTCCTGCGTGTATGCTGCGTGTCAACCTAGAAATTAGAGACTGATTGCACAAGGCTTGTTTTCCCATTAGGAAAGCTCCGTTCATGCGGCCTCGAAGCTACCGGAAAAGCATTGTTGTTGGCGGGGTTTTAGTCACTGCCGGCATGGTTCTGAGAAGAAAATGAGTTTTTTCGTAAGAAACCTTGTGCTTCCAGTTCCTTGTAGGAAGCTCACCCTGCTCTGCTCTATACCTATAGTGAAAGTCAACGTGAGACTTGCTTCGAAGTAAGGACTTGATTATCCTTGCAAAACGGGAGGCGTGCAGCAGCTCCATGAGGCCTTCATCGTTGTTCTGCTTTAGTTTCACGGTAGTAAGCCTTTCAAGACTGCTAGGGACCTTGCTTCAGCACCCGTTTTCGTACCAGAACACTGCGGAGAGCCAGGAAGCTCTGGTCCTGCGTGTATGCTGCGTATCAACCTAGAAATTAGAGACTGATGGCACAAGGCTTGTTTTCCCATTAGGAAAGCTCCGTTCATGCGGCCTGGAAGCTACCTGAAAAGCATTGTTGTTGCCTGGGTTTTCGTCACTGCTGACATGGTTCTGAGAAGAAAATGAGTTTTCATGCAAGAAACCTTGTGCTTCCAGTTCCTTGTTGGAAGCTCACCCTGCTCTGCTCTATACCAAAAGTGAAAGCCAACGTGAGCCCTAGCCTCGAAGTAAGGCCCTGATTTGCCTTGCCAATGGGGAGGCGTGCAGCAGCTCCATGAGGCCTTCCTCACTGTTCTGCTTGAGTTTCAGGGTAGTAAGCCTTTCAAGACTCCTAGGGACCTTGCTTCAGCACCCGTTTCAGTACCAGAATATTGAGTAGACACAGGAAGCTCTAGTCCTGTTAAGCAACTTCCAGCCCCGTAGGCCTTTTGGAACACCCCAGTGTTGGCTAGAGAAAGGCAACACACTGCACTCTTCCTTGGCAGAGCCAGATTACCTCAGCTCCACACAGGATTCACGACCACATTTCTCGACTGTCCTCCATGCAGTGGATGTAACCTCATTCCCCTAGCTGAACTCTATTGAGAAAAACACTCTGCTTCTAATCCCGTTTCACTTTTTACACTTCGAGTCACGCATCCTCAAGGGGGTGGTCGGCTTGCATTCCAAGTACAATTTAAGCACAGTTCTTGGTGTAACACAGCAGGTCTTTTGAAGAGGCACAGGTCTCTAAGTCTCCCTCGCGCATCCTTTGTTTAGGCACTTTGCTGCATGCAGAAAACCGGTCGTAGAAAAAAGTTGATTCAGGGGAAGCCCCAGTGGGGATCGTGAATCTCTTTTGACGTGGTAGCATCAACATGTACTTATGCTGCGTGTCAACCTGGAAATGGGAGACTGAAGGCACAAAGCTTGTTTTCCCGTTTTGAAAGCTCCATTCATGCGGCCTCGAAGCTACCTGAAAAGCACTGTTGTTACCGTGCTTTTCCTTACAGCCGGCATGGCACATAGAAGAAAATGAGTTTTCTCGAAAGAAACCTTGTGCTTCCAGTTCCTACTTGGAACCTCACCCTGCTCTGCTCTATACCAAACGTGAAAGTCAATGTGAGCACTAGCCTCGAAGTAAGGCCCTGATTATGCTGGCAAAACGGGAGGCGTGCAGCAGCTCCATGAGGCCTTCATCGCTGTTCTGCTTTAGTTGAACGGTAGTCAGCTCTCCAAGACTCCTAGGGACTTTGCTTAAGCAACCGTTTCGGTACCAGAACACTGCGTAGAGCCAGGAAGCTTTGGTCCTGCGTGTATGCTGCGTGTCTACCTAGAAATTAGAGACTGATGGCTCAAGGCTTGTTTTCCCATTAGGAAAGCTCCGTTCATGCGGCCTCGAAGCTACCTGAAAAGCATTGTTGTTGCCTGGGTTTTCGTCACTGCCGACATGGTTCTGAGAAGAAAATGAGTTTTTTCGTTAGAAACCTTGTGCTTCCAGTTCCTTGTAGGAAGCTCACCCTGCTCTGCTCTATACCTAAAGTGAAAGTCAACGTGAGACTTGCTTCGAAGTAAGGCCTTGATTATCCTTGCAAAACGGGAGGCGTGCAGCAGCTCCATGATGCCTTCATCGTTGTTCTGCTTTAGTTTCACGGTAGTAAGCCTTTCAAGACTCCTAGGGACCTTGCTTCAGCCCCCGTTTCGGTACCAGAACACTGCGGAGAGCCAGGAAGCTCTGGTCCTGCGTGTATGCTGCGTGTCAACCTAGAAATTAGAGACTGATGGCACAAGGCTTGTTTTCCCATTAGGAAAGCTCCGTTCATGCGGCCTCGAAGCTACCTGAAAATCATTGTTGTTGCCTGGGTTTTCGTCACTGCCGACATGGTTCTGAGAAGAAAATGAGTTTTCATGGAAGAAACCTTGTGCTTCCAGTTCCTTGTTGGAAGCTCACCCTGCTCTGCTCTATACCAAAAGTGAAAGACAACGTGAGCCCTAGCCTCGAAGTAAGGCCCTGATTTGCCTTGCCAATGGGGAGGCGTGCAGCAGCTCCATGAGGCCTTCCTCACTCTTCTGCTTGAGTTTCACGGTAGTGAGCCTTTCAAGACTCCTAGGGACCTTGCTTCAGCACCCGTTTCAGTACCAGAATATTGAGTAGACACAGGAAGCTCTAGTCCTGTTAAGCAACTTCCAGCCCCGTAGGCCTTTTGGAACACCCCAGTGTTGGCTAGAGAAAGGCAACACACTGCACTCTTCCTTGGCAGAGCCAGATTACCTCAGCTCCACACAGGATTCACGACCACACTTCTCGACTGTCCTCCATGCAGTGGATGTAACCTCATTCCCCTAGCTGAACTCTATTGAGAAAAACACTCTGCTTCTAATCCCGTTTCACTTTTTACACTTCGAGTCACGCATCCTCAAGGGGGTGGTCGGCTTGCATTCCAAGTACAATTTAAGCACAGTTCTTGGTGTAACACAGCAGGTCTTTTGAAGAGGCACAGGTCTCTAAGTCTCCCTCGCGCATCCTTTGTTTAGGCACTTTGCTGCACGCAGAAAACCGGTCGTAGAAAAAAGTTGATTCAGGGGAAGCCCCAGTGGGGATCGTGAATCTCTTTTGACGTGGTAGCATCAACATGTACTTATGCTGCGTGTCAACCTGGAAATGGGAGACTGAAGGCACAAAGCTTGTTTTCCCGTTTTGAAAGCTCCATTCATGCGGCCTCGAAGCTACCTGAAAAGCACTGTTGTTACCGTGCTTTTCCTTACAGCCGGCATGGCACATAGAAGAAAATGAGTTTTCTCGAAAGAAACCTTGTGCTTCCAGTTCCTACTTGGAACCTCACCCTGCTCTGCTCTATACCAAACGTGAAAGTCAATGTGAGCACTAGCCTCGAAGTAAGGCCCTGATTATGCTGGCAAAACGGGAGGCGTGCAGCAGCTCCATGAGGCCTTCATCGCTGTTCTGCTTTAGTTGAACGGTAGTCAGCTCTCCAAGACTCCTAGGGACTTTGCTTAAGCAACCGTTTCGGTACCAGAACACTGCGTACAGCCAGGAAGCTTTGGTCCTGCGTGTATGCTGCGTGTCTACCTAGAAATTAGAGACTGATGGCACAAGGCTTGTTTTCCCATTAGGAAAGCTCCGTTCATGCGGCCTCGAAGCTACCGGAAAAGCATTGTTGTTGGCGGGGTTTTAGTCACTGCCGGCATGGTTCTGAGAAGAAAATGAGTTTTTTCTTAGAAACCTTGTGCTTCCAGTTCCTTGTAGGAAGCTCACCCTGCTCTGCTCTATACCTAAAGTGAAAGTCAACGTGAGACTTGCTTCGAAGTAAGGCCTTGATTATCCTTGCAAAACGGGAGGCGTGCAGCAGCTCCATGATGCCTTCATCGTTGTTCTGCTTTAGTTTCACGGTAGTAAGCCTTTCAAGACTCCTAGGGACCTTGCTTCAGCCCCCGTTTCGGTACCAGAACACTGCGGAGAGCCAGGAAGCTCTGGTCCTGCGTGTATGCTGCGTGTCAACCTAGAAATTAGAGACTGATGGCACAAGGCTTGTTTTCCCATTAGGAAAGCTCCGTTCATGCGGCCTCGAAGCTACCTGAAAATCATTGTTGTTGCCTGGGTTTTCGTCACTGCCGACATGGTTCTGAGAAGAAAATGAGTTTTCATGGAAGAAACCTTGTGCTTCCAGTTCCTTGTTGGAAGCTCACCCTGCTCTGCTCTATACCAAAAGTGAAAGACAACGTGAGCCCTAGCCTCGAAGTAAGGCCCTGATTTGCCTTGCCAATGGGGAGGCGTGCAGCAGCTCCATGAGGCCTTCCTCACTCTTCTGCTTGAGTTTCACGGTAGTGAGCCTTTCAAGACTCCTAGGGACCTTGCTTCAGCACCCGTTTCAGTACCAGAATATTGAGTAGACACAGGAAGCTCTAGTCCTGTTAAGCAACTTCCAGCCCCGTAGGCCTTTTGGAACACCCCAGTGTTGGCTAGAGAAAGGCAACACACTGCACTCTTCCTTGGCAGAGCCAGATTACCTCAGCTCCACACAGGATTCACGACCACACTTCTCGACTGTCCTCCATGCAGTGGATGTAACCTCATTCCCCTAGCTGAACTCTATTGAGAAAAACACTCTGCTTCTAATCCCGTTTCACTTTTTACACTTCGAGTCACGCATCCTCAAGGGGGTGGTCGGCTTGCATTCCAAGTACAATTTAAGCACAGTTCTTGGTGTAACACAGCAGGTCTTTTGAAGAGGCACAGGTCTCTAAGTCTCCCTCGCGCATCCTTTGTTTAGGCACTTTGCTGCACGCAGAAAACCGGTCGTAGAAAAAAGTTGATTCAGGGGAAGCCCCAGTGGGGATCGTGAATCTCTTTTGACGTGGTAGCATCAACATGTACTTATGCTGCGTGTCAACCTGGAAATGGGAGACTGAAGGCACAAAGCTTGTTTTCCCGTTTTGAAAGCTCCATTCATGCGGCCTCGAAGCTACCTGAAAAGCACTGTTGTTACCGTGCTTTTCCTTACAGCCGGCATGGCACATAGAAGAAAATGAGTTTTCTCGAAAGAAACCTTGTGCTTCCAGTTCCTACTTGGAACCTCACCCTGCTCTGCTCTATACCAAACGTGAAAGTCAATGTGAGCACTAGCCTCGAAGTAAGGCCCTGATTATGCTGGCAAAACGGGAGGCGTGCAGCAGCTCCATGAGGCCTTCATCGCTGTTCTGCTTTAGTTGAACGGTAGTCAGCTCTCCAAGACTCCTAGGGACTTTGCTTAAGCAACCGTTTCGGTACCAGAACACTGCGTACAGCCAGGAAGCTTTGGTCCTGCGTGTATGCTGCGTGTCTACCTAGAAATTAGAGACTGATGGCACAAGGCTTGTTTTCCCATTAGGAAAGCTCCGTTCATGCGGCCTCGAAGCTACCGGAAAAGCATTGTTGTTGGCGGGGTTTTAGTCACTGCCGGCATGGTTCTGAGAAGAAAATGAGTTTTTTCGTTAGAAACCTTGTGCTTCCAGTTCCTTGTAGGAAGCTCACCCTGCTCTGCTCTATACCTAAAGTGAAAGTCAACGTGAGACTTGCTTCGAAGTAAGGCCTTGATTATCCTTGCAAAACGGGAGGCGTGCAGCAGCTCCATGAGGCCTTCATCGTTGTTCTGCTTTAGTTTCACGGTAGTAAGCCTTTCAAGACTCCTAGGGACCTTGCTTCAGCACCCGTTTCGGTACCAGAACACTGCGGAGAGCCAGGAAGCTCTGGTCCTGCGTGTATGCTGCGTGTCAACCTAGAAATTAGAGACTGATGGCACAAGGCTTGTTTTCCCATTAGGAAAGCTCCGTTCATGAGGCCTCGAAGCTACCTGAAAAGCATTGTTGTTGCCTGGGTTTTCGTCACTGCCGACATGGTTCTGAGAAGAAAATGAGTTTTCATGGAAGAAACCTTGTGCTTCCAGTTCCTTGTTGGAAGCTCACCCTGCTCTGCTCTATACCAAAAGTGAAAGCCAACGTGAGCCCTAGCCTCGAAGTAAGGCCCTGATTTGCCTTGCCAATGGGGAGGCGTGCAGCAGCTCCATGAGGCCTTCCTCACTGTTCTGCTTGAGTTTCACGGTAGTAAGCCTTTCAAGACTCCTAGGGACCTTGCTTCAGCACCCGTTTCAGTACCAGAATATTGAGTAGACACAGGAAGCTCTAGTCCTGTTAAGCAACTTCCAGCCCCGTAGGCCTTTTGGAACACCCCAGTGTTGGCTAGAGAAAGGCAACACACTGCACTCTTCCTTGGCAGAGCCAGATTACCTCAGCTCCACACAGGATTCACGACCACACTTCTCGACTGTCCTCCATGCAGTGGATGTAACCTCATTCCCCTAGCTGAACTCTATTGAGAAAAACACTCTGCTTCTAATCCCGTTTCACTTTTTACACTTCGAGTCACGCATCCTCAAGGGGGTGGTCGGCTTGCATTCCAAGTACAATTTAAGCACAGTTCTTGGTGTAACACAGCAGGTCTTTTGAAGAGGCACAGGTCTCTAAGTCTCCCTCGCGCATCCTTTGTTTAGGCACTTTGCTGCACGCAGAAAACCGGTCGTAGAAAAAAGTTGATTCAGGGGAAGCCCCAGTGGGGATCGTGAATCTCTTTTGACGTGGTAGCATCAACATGTACTTATGCTGCGTGTCAACCTGGAAATGGGAGACTGAAGGCACAAAGCTTGTTTTCCCGTTTTGAAAGCTCCATTCATGCGGCCTCAAAGCTACCTGAAAAGCACTGTTGTTACCGTGCTTTTCCTTACAGCCGGCATGGCACATAGAAGAAAATGAGTTTTCTCGAAAGAAACCTTGTGCTTCCAGTTCCTACTTGGAACCTCACCCTGCTCTGCTCTATACCAAACGTGAAAGTCAATGTGAGCACTAGCCTCGAAGTAAGGCCCTGATTATGCTGGCAAAACGGGAGGCGTGCAGCAGCTCCATGAGGCCTTCATCGCTGTTCTGCTTTAGTTGAACGGTAGTCAGCTCTCCAAGACTCCTAGGGACTTTGCTTAAGCAACCGTTTCGGTACCAGAACACTGCGTAGAGCCAGGAAGCTTTGGTCCTGCGTGTATGCTGCGTGTCTACCTAGAAATTAGAGACTGATGGCACAAGGCTTGTTTTCCCATTAGGAAAGCTCCGTTCATGCGGCCTCGAAGCTACCGGAAAAGCATTGTTGTTGGCGGGGTTTTAGTCACTGCCGGCATGGTTCTGAGAAGAAAATGAGTTTTTTCGTTAGAAACCTTGTGCTTCCAGTTCCTTGTAGGAAGCTCACCCTGCTCTGCTCTATACCTAAAGTGAAAGTCAACGTGAGACTTGCTTCGAAGTAAGGCCTTGATTATCCTTGCAAAACGGGAGGCGTGCAGCAGCTCCATGAGGCCTTCATCGTTGTTCTGCTTTAGTTTCACGGTAGTAAGCCTTTCAAGACTCCTAGGGACCTTGCTTCAGCACCCGTTTCGGTACCAGAACACTGCGGAGAGCCAGGAAGCTCTGGTCCTGCGTGTATGCTGTGTGTCAACCTAGAAATTAGAGACTGATGGCACAAGGCTTGTTTTCCCATTAGGAAAGCTCCGTTCATGAGGCCTCGAAGCTACCTGAAAAGCATTGTTGTTGCCTGGGTTTTCGTCACTGCCGACATGGTTCTGAGAAGAAAATGAGTTTTCATGAAAGAAACCTTGTGCTTCCAGTTCCTTGTTGGAAGCTCACCCTGCTCTGCTCTATACCAAAAGTGAAAGCCAACGTGAGCCCTAGCCTCGAAGTAAGGCCCTGATTTGCCTTGCCAATGGGGAGGCGTGCAGCAGCTCCATGAGGCCTTCCTCACTCTTCTGCTTGAGTTTCACGGTAGTGAGCCTTTCAAGACTCCTAGGGACCTTGCTTCAGCACCCGTTTCCATACCAGAATATTGAATAGACACAGGAAGCTCTAGTCCTGTTAAGCAACTTCCAGCCCCGTAGGCCTTTTGGAACACCCCAGTGTTGGCTAGAGAAAGGCAACACACTGCACTCTTCCTTGGCAGAGCCAGATTACCTCAGCTCCACACAGGATTCACGACCACACTTCTCGACTGTCCTCCATGCAGTGGATGTAACCTCATTCCCCTAGCTGAACTCTATTGAGAAAAACACTCTGCTTCTAATCCCGTTTCACTTTTTACACTTCGAGTCACGCATCCTCAAGGGGGTGGTCGGCTTGCATTCCAAGTACAATTTAAGCACAGTTCTTGGTGTAACACAGCAGGTCTTTTGAAGAGGCACAGGTCTCTAAGTCTCCCTCGCGCATCCTTTGTTTAGGCACTTTGCTGCACGCAGAAAACCGGTCGTAGAAAAAAGTTGATTCAGGGGAAGCCCCAGTGGGGACCGTGAATCTCTTTTGACGTGGTAGCATCAACATGTACTTATGCTGCGTGTCAACCTGGAAATGGGAGACTGAAGGCACAAAGCTTGTTTTCCCGTTTTGAAAGCTCCATTCATGCGGCCTCGAAGCTACCTGAAAAGCACTGTTGTTACCGTGCTTTTCCTTACAGCCGGCATGGCACATAGAAGAAAATGAGTTTTCTCGAAAGAAACCTTGTGCTTCCAGTTCCTACTTGGAACCTCACCCTGCTCTGCTCTATACCAAACGTGAAAGTCAATGTGAGCACTAGCCTCGAAGTAAGGCCCTGATTATGCTGGCAAAACGGGAGGCGTGCAGCAGCTCCATGAGGCCTTCATCGCTGTTCTGCTTTAGTTGAACGGTAGTCAGCTCTCCAAGACTCCTAGGGACTTTGCTTAAGCAACCGTTTCGGTACCAGAACACTGCGTAGAGCCAGGAAGCTTTGGTCCTGCGTGTATGCTGCGTGTCTACCTAGAAATTAGAGACTGATGGCACAAGGCTTGTTTTCCCATTAGGAAAGCTCCGTTCATGCGGCCTCGAAGCTACCGGAAAAGCATTGTTGTTGCCTGGGTTTTCGTCACTGCCGACATGGTTCTGAGAAGAAAATGAGTTTTTTCGTTAGAAACCTTGTGCTTCCAGTTCCTTGTAGGAAGCTCACCATGCTCTGCTCTATACCTAAAGTGAAAGTCAACGTGAGACTTGCTTCGAAGTAAGGCCTTGATTATCCTTGCAAAACGGGAGGCGTGCAGCAGCTCCATGAGGCCTTCATCGTTGTTCTGCTTTAGTTTCACGGTAGTAAGCCTTTCAAGACTCCTAGGGACCTTGCTTCAGCACCCGTTTCGGTACCAGAACACTGCGGAGAGCCAGAAAGCTCTGGTCCTGCGTGTATGCTGCGTGTCAACCTAGAAATTAGAGACTGATGGCACAAGGCTTGTTTTCCCATTAGGAAAGCTCCGTTCATGAGGCCTCGAAGCTACCTGAAAAGCATTGTTGTTGCCTGGGTTTTCGTCACTGCCGACATGGTTCTGAGAAGAAAATGAGTTTTCATGGAAGAAACCTTGTGCTTCCAGTTCCTTGTTGGAAGCTCACCCTGCTCTGCTCTATACCAAAAGTGAAAGCCAACGTGAGCCCTAGCCTCGAAGTAAGGCCCTGATTTGCCTTGCCAATGGGGAGGCGTGCAGCAGCTCCATGAGGCCTTCCTCACTGTTCTGCTTGAGTTTCACGGTAGTAAGCCTTTCAAGACTCCTAGGGACCTTGCTTCAGCACCCGTTTCAGTACCAGAATATTGAGTAGACACAGGAAGCTCTAGTCCTGTTAAGCAACTTCCAGCCCCGTAGGCCTTTTGGAACACCCCAGTGTTGGCTAGAGAAAGGCAACACACTGCACTCTTCCTTGGCAGAGCCAGATTACCTCAGCTCCACACAGGATTCACGACCACACTTCTCGACTGTCCTCCATGCAGTGGATGTAACCTCATTCCCCTAGCTGAACTCTATTGAGAAAAACACTCTGCTTCTAATCCCGTTTCACTTTTTACACTTCGAGTCACGCATCCTCAAGGGGGTGGTCGGCTTGCATTCCAAGTACAATTTAAGCACAGTTCTTGGTGTAACACAGCAGGTCTTTTGAAGAGGCACAGGTCTCTAAGTCTCCCTCGCGCATCCTTTGTTTAGGCACTTTGCTGCACGCAGAAAACCGGTCGTAGAAAAAAGTTGATTCAGGGGAAGCCCCAGTGGGGATCGTGAATCTCTTTTGACGTGGTAGCATCAACATGTACTTATGCTGCGTGTCAACCTGGAAATGGGAGACTGAAGGCACAAAGCTTGTTTTCCCGTTTTGAAAGCTCCATTCATGCGGCCTCGAAGCTACCTGAAAAGCACTGTTGTTACCGTGCTTTTCCTTACAGCCGGCATGGCACATAGAAGAAAATGAGTTTTCTCGAAAGAAACCTTGTGCTTCCAGTTCCTACTTGGAACCTCACCCTGCTCTGCTCTATACCAAACGTGAAAGTCAATGTGAGCACTAGCCTCGAAGTAAGGCCCTGATTATGCTGGCAAAACGGGAGGCGTGCAGCAGCTCCATGAGGCCTTCATCGCTGTTCTGCTTTAGTTGAACGGTAGTCAGCTCTCCAAGACTCCTAGGGACTTTGCTTAAGCAACCGTTTCGGTACCAGAACACTGCGTAGAGCCAGGAAGCTTTGGTCCTGCGTGTATGCTGCGTGTCTACCTAGAAATTAGAGACTGATGGCACAAGGCTTGTTTTCCCATTAGGAAAGCTCCGTTCATGCGGCCTCGAAGCTACCGGAAAAGCATTGTTGTTGGCGGGGTTTTAGTCACTGCCGGCATGGTTCTGAGAAGAAAATGAGTTTTTTCGTTAGAAACCTTGTGCTTCCAGTTCCTTGTAGGAAGCTCACCCTGCTCTGCTCTATACCTAAAGTGAAAGTCAACGTGAGACTTGCTTCGAAGTAAGGCCTTGATTATCCTTGCAAAACGGGAGGCGTGCAGCAGCTCCATGAGGCCTTCATCGTTGTTCTGCTTTAGTTTCACGGTAGTAAGCCTTTCAAGACTCCTAGGGACCTTGCTTCAGCACCCGTTTCGGTACCAGAACACTGCGGAGAGCCAGGAAGCTCTGGTCCTGCGTGTATGCTGTGTGTCAACCTAGAAATTAGAGACTGATGGCACAAGGCTTGTTTTCCCATTAGGAAAGCTCCGTTCATGAGGCCTCGAAGCTACCTGAAAAGCATTGTTGTTGCCTGGGTTTTCGTCACTGCCGACATGGTTCTGAGAAGAAAATGAGTTTTCATGAAAGAAACCTTGTGCTTCCAGTTCCTTGTTGGAAGCTCACCCTGCTCTGCTCTATACCAAAAGTGAAAGCCAACGTGAGCCCTAGCCTCGAAGTAAGGCCCTGATTTGCCTTGCCAATGGGGAGGCGTGCAGCAGCTCCATGAGGCCTTCCTCACTGTTCTGCTTGAGTTTCACGGTAGTAAGCCTTTCAAGACTCCTAGGGACCTTGCTTCAGCACCCGTTTCAGTACCAGAATATTGAGTAGACACAGGAAGCTCTAGTCCTGTTAAGCAACTTCCAGCCCCGTAGGCCTTTTGGAACACCCCAGTGTTGGCTAGAGAAAGGCAACACACTGCACTCTTCCTTGTCAGAGCCAGATTACCTCAGCTCCACACAGGATTCACGACCACACTTCTCGACTGTCCTCCATGCAGTGGATGTAACCTCATTCCCCTAGCTGAACTCTATTGAGAAAAACACTCTGCTTCTAATCCCGTTTCACTTTTTACACTTCGAGTCACGCATCCTCAAGGGGGTGGTCGGCTTGCATTCCAAGTACAATTTAAGCACAGTTCTTGGTGTAACACAGCAGGTCTTTTGAAGAGGCACAGGTCTCTAAGTCTCCCTCGCGCATCCTTTGTTTAGGCACTTTGCTGCACGCAGAAAACCGGTCGTAGAAAAAAGTTGATTCAGGGGAAGCCCCAGTGGGGATCGTGAATCTCTTTTGACGTGGTAGCATCAACATGTACTTATGCTGCGTGTCAACCTGGAAATGGGAGACTGAAGGCACAAAGCTTGTTTTCCCGTTTTGAAAGCTCCATTCATGCGGCCTCGAAGCTACCTGAAAAGCACTGTTGTTACCGTGCTTTTCCTTACAGCCGGCATGGCACATAGAAGAAAATGAGTTTTCTCGAAAGAAACCTTGTGCTTCCAGTTCCTACTTGGAACCTCACCCTGCTCTGCTCTATACCAAACGTGAAAGTCAATGTGAGCACTAGCCTCGAAGTAAGGCCCTGATTATGCTGGCAAAACGGGAGGCGTGCAGCAGCTCCATGAGGCCTTCATCGCTGTTCTGCTTTAGTTGAACGGTAGTCAGCTCTCCAAGACTCCTAGGGACTTTGCTTAAGCAACCGTTTCGGTACCAGAACACTGCGTAGAGCCAGGAAGCTTTGGTCCTGCGTGTATGCTGCGTGTCTACCTAGAAATTAGAGACTGATGGCACAAGGCTTGTTTTCCCATTAGGAAAGCTCCGTTCATGCGGCCTCGAAGCTACCTGAAAAGCATTGTTGTTGCCTGGGTTTTCGTCACTGCCGACATGGTTCTGAGAAGAAAATGAGTTTTTTCGTTAGAAACCTTGTGCTTCCAGTTCCTTGTAGGAAGCTCACCCTGCTCTGCTCTATACCTAAAGTGAAAGTCAACGTGAGACTTGCTTCGAAGTAAGGCCTTGATTATCCTTGCAAAACGGGAGGCGTGCAGCAGCTCCATGAGGCCTTCATCGTTGTTCTGCTTGAGTTTCACGGTAGTAAGCCTTTCAAGACTCCTAGGGACCTTGCTTCAGCACCCGTTTCGGTACCAGAACACTGCGGAGAGTCAGGAAGCTCTGGTCCTGCGTGTATGCTGCGTGTCAACCTAGAAATTAGAGACTGATGGCACAAGGCTTGTTTTCCCATTAGGAAAGCTCCGTTCATGAGGCCTCGAAGCTACCTGAAAAGCATTGTTGTTGCCTGGGTTTTCGTCACTGCCGACATGGTTCTGAGAAGAAAATGAGTTTTCATGGAAGAAACCTTGTGCTTCCAGTTCCTTGTTGGAAGCTCACCCTGCTCTGCTCTATACCAAAAGTGAAAGCCAAGGTGAGCCCTAGCCTCGAAGTAAGGCCCTGATTTGCCTTGCCAATGGGGAGGCGTGCAGCAGCTCCATGAGGCCTTCCTCACTGTTCTGCTTGAGTTTCACGGTAGTGAGCCTTTCAAGACTCCTAGGGACCTTGCTTCAGCACCCGTTTCCATACCAGAATATTGAATAGACACAGGAAGCTCTAGTCCTGTTAAGCAACTTCCAGCCCCGTAGGCCTTTTGGAACACCCCAGTGTTGGCTAGAGAAAGGCAACACACTGCACTCTTCCTTGGCAGAGCCAGATTACCTCAGCTCCACACAGGATTCACGACCACACTTCTCGACTGTCCTCCATGCAGTGGATGTAACCTCATTCCCCTAGCTGAACTCTATTGAGAAAAACACTCTGCTTCTAATCCCGTTTCACTTTTTACACTTCGAGTCACGCATCCTCAAGGGGGTGGTCGGCTTGCATTCCAAGTACAATTTAAGCACAGTTCTTGGTGTAACACAGCAGGTCTTTTGAAGAGGCACAGGTCTCTAAGTCTCCCTCGCGCATCCTTTGTTTAGGCACTTTGCTGCACGCAGAAAACCAGTCGTAGAAAAAAGTTGATTCAGGGGAAGCCCCAGTGGGGATCGTGAATCTCTTTTGACGTGGTAGCATCAACATGTACTTCTGCCGAGTGTCAACCTGGAAATGGGAGACTGAAGGCACAAAGCTTGTTTTCCCGTTTTGAAAGCTCCATTCATGCGGCCTCGAAGCTACCTGAAAAGCACTGTTGTTACCGTGCTTTTCCTTACAGCCGGCATGGCACATAGAAGAAAATGAGTTTTCTCGAAAGAAACCTTGTGCTTCCAGTTCCTACTTGGAACCTCACCCTGCTCTGCTCTATACCAAACGTGAAAGTCAATGTGAGCACTAGCCTCGAAGTAAGGCCCTGATTATGCTGGCAAAACGGGAGGCGTGCAGCAGCTCCATGAGGCCTTCATCACTGTTCTGCTTTAGTTGAACGGTAGTCAGCTCTCCAAGACTCCTAGGGACTTTGCTTAAGCAACCGTTTCGGTACCAGAACACTGCGTAGAGCCAGGAAGCTTTGGTCCTGCGTGTATGCTGCGTGTCTATCTAGAAATTAGAGACTGATGGCACAAGGCTTGTTTTCCCATTAGGAAAGCTCCGTTCATGCGGCCTCGAAGCTACCGGAAAAGCATTGTTGTTGGCGGGGTTTTAGTCACTGCCGGCATGGTTCTGAGAAGAAAATGAGTTTTTTCGTTAGAAACCTTGTGCTTCCAGTTCCTTGTAGGAAGCTCACCCTGCTCTGCTCTATACCTAAAGTGAAAGTCAACGTGAGACTTGCTTCGAAGTAAGGCCTTGATTATCCTTGCAAAACGGGAGGCGTGCAGCAGCTCCATGATGCCTTCATCGTTGTTCTGCTTTAGTTTCACGGTAGTAAGCCTTTCAAGACTCCTAGGGACCTTGCTTCAGCACCCGTTTCGGTACCAGAACACTGCGGAGAGCCAGGAAGCTCTGGTCCTGCGTGTATGCTGCGTGTCAACCTAGAAATTAGAGACTGATGGCACAAGGCTTGTTTTCCCATTAGGAAAGCTCCGTTCATGCGGCCTCGAAGCTACCTGAAAAGCATTGTTGTTGCCTGGGTTTTCGTCACTGCCGACATGGTTCTGAGAAGAAAATGAGTTTTCATGGAAGAAACCTTGTGCTTCCAGTTCCTTTTTGGAAGCTCACCCTGCTCTGCTCTATACCAAAAGTGAAAGCCAAGGTGAGCCCTAGCCTCGAAGTAAGGCCCTGATTTGCCTTGCCAATGGGGAGGCGTGCAGCAGCTCCATGAGGCCTTCCTCACTGTTCTGCTTGAGTTTCACGGTAGTGAGCCTTTCAAGACTCCTAGGGACCTTGCTTCAACACCCGTTTCAGTACCAGAATATTGAGTAGACACAGGAAGCTCTAGTCCTGTTAAGCAACTTCCAGCCCCGTAGGCCTTTTGGAACACCCCAGTGTTGGCTAGAGAAAGGCAACACACTGCACTCTTCCTTGGCAGAGCCAGATTACCTCAGCTCCACACAGGATTCACGACCACACTTCTCGACTGTCCTCCATGCAGTGGATGTAACCTCATTCCCCTAGCTGAACTCTATTGAGAAAAACACTCTGCTTCTAATCCCGTTTCACTTTTTACACTTCGAGTCACGCATCCTCAAGGGGGTGGTCGGCTTGCATTCCAAGTACAATTTAAGCACAGTTCTTGGTGTAACACAGCAGGTCTTTTGAAGAGGCACAGGTCTCTAAGTCTCCCTCGCGCATCCTTTGTTTAGGCACTTTGCTGCACGCAGAAAACCGGTCGTAGAAAAAAGTTGATTCAGGGGAAGCCCCAGTGGGGATCGTGAATCTCTTTTGACGTGGTAGCATCAACATGTACTTCTGCCGAGTGTCAACCTGGAAATGGGAGACTGAAGGCACAAAGCTTGTTTTCCCGTTTTGAAAGCTCCATTCATGCGGCCTCGAAGCTACCTGAAAAGCACTGTTGTTACCGTGCTTTTCCTTACAGCCGGCATGGCACATAGAAGAAAATGAGTTTTCTCGAAAGAAACCTTGTGCTTCCAGTTCCTACTTGGAACCTCACCCTGCTCTGCTCTATACCAAACGTGAAAGTCAATGTGAGCACTAGCCTCGAAGTAAGGCCCTGATTATGCTGGCAAAACGGGAGGCGTGCAGCAGCTCCATGAGGCCTTCATCACTGTTCTGCTTTAGTTGAACGGTAGTCAGCTCTCCAAGACTCCTAGGGACTTTGCTTAAGCAACCGTTTCGGTACCAGAACACTGCGTAGAGCCAGGAAGCTTTGGTCCTGCGTGTATGCTGCGTGTCTATCTAGAAATTAGAGACTGATGGCACAAGGCTTGTTTTCCCATTAGGAAAGCTCCGTTCATGCGGCCTCGAAGCTACCGGAAAAGCATTGTTGTTGGCGGGGTTTTAGTCACTGCCGGCATGGTTCTGAGAAGAAAATGAGTTTTTTCGTTAGAAACCTTGTGCTTCCAGTTCCTTGTAGGAAGCTCACCCTGCTCTGCTCTATACCTAAAGTGAAAGTCAACGTGAGACTTGCTTCGAAGTAAGGCCTTGATTATCCTTGCAAAACGGGAGGCGTGCAGCAGCTCCATGATGCCTTCATCGTTGTTCTGCTTTAGTTTCACGGTAGTAAGCCTTTCAAGACTCCTAGGGACCTTGCTTCAGCACCCGTTTCAGTACCAGAACACTGCGGAGAGCCAGGAAGCTCTGGTCCTGCGTGTATGCTGCGTGTCAACCTAGAAATTAGAGACTGATGGCACAAGGCTTGTTTTCCCATTAGGAAAGCTCCGTTCATGCGGCCTCGAAGCTACCTGAAAATCATTGTTGTTGCCTGGGTTTTCGTCACTGCCGACATGGTTCTGAGAAGAAAATGAGTTTTCATGGAAGAAACCTTGTGCTTCCAGTTCCTTTTTGGAAGCTCACCCTGCTCTGCTCTATACCAAAAGTGAAAGCCGACGTGAGCCCTAGCCTCGAAGTAAGGCCCTGATTTGCCTTGCCAATGGGGAGGCGTGCAGCAGCTCCATGAGGCCTTCCTCACTCTTCTGCTTGAGTTTCACGGTAGTGAGCCTTTCAAGACTCCTAGGGACCTTGCTTCAGCACCCGTTTCCGTACCAGAATATTGAGGAGACACAGGAAGCTCTAGTCCTGTTAAGCAACTTCCAGCCCCGTAGGCCTTTTGGAACACCCCAGTGTTGGCTAGAGAAAGGCAACACACTGCACTCTTCCTTGGCAGAGCCAGATTACCTCAGCTCCACACAGGATTCACGACCACACTTCTCGACTGTCCTCCATGCAGTGGATGTAACCTCATTCCCCTAGCTGAACTCTATTGAGAAAAACACTCTGCTTCTAATCCCGTTTCACTTTTTACACTTCGAGTCACGCATCCTCAAGGGGGTGGTCGGCTTGCATTCCAAGTACAATTTAAGCACAGTTCTTGGTGTAACACAGCAGGTCTTTTGAAGAGGCACAGGTCTCTAAGTCTCCCTCGCGCATCCTTTGTTTAGTCACTTTGCTGCACGCAGAAAACCGGTCGTAGAAAAAAGTTGATTCAGGGGAAGCCCCAGTGGGGATCGTGAATCTCTTTTGACGTGGTAGCATCAACATGTACTTATGCTGCGTGTCAACCTGGAAATGGGAGACTGAAGGCACAAAGCTTGTTTTCCCGTTTTGAAAGCTCCATTCATGCGGCCTCGAAGCTAGCTGAAAAGCACTGTTGTTACCGTGCTTTTCCTTACAGCCGGCATGGCACATAGAAGAAAATGAGTTTTCTCGAAAGAAACCTTGTGCTTCCAGTTCCTACTTGGAACCTCACCCTGCTCTGCTCTATACCAAACGTGAAAGTCAATGTGAGCACTAGCCTCGAAGTAAGGCCCTGATTATGCTGGCAAAACGGGAGGCGTGCAGCAGCTCCATGAGGCCTTCATCGCTGTTCTGCTTTAGTTGAACGGTAGTCAGCTCTCCAAGACTCCCAGGGACTTTGCTTAAGCAACCGTTTCGGTACCAGAACACTGCGTAGAGCCAGGAAGCTTTGGTCCTGCGTGTATGCTGCGTGTCAACCTAGAAATTAGAGACTGATGGCACAAGGCTTGTTTTCCCATTAGGAAAGCTCCGTTCATGCGGCCTCGAAGCTACCTGAAAATCATTGTTGTTGCCTGGGTTTTCGTCACTGCCGACATGGTTCTGAGAAGAAAATGAGTTTTCATGGAAGAAACCTTGTGCTTCCAGTTCCTTTTTGGAAGCTCACCCTGCTCTGCTCTATACCAAAAGTGAAAGCCAACGTGAGCCCTAGCCTCGATGTAAGGCCCTGATTTGCCTTGCGAATGGGGAGGCGTGCAGCAGCTCCATGAGGCCTTCCTCACTCTTCTGCTTGAGTTTCACGGTAGTGAGCCTTTCAAGACTCCTAGGGACCTTGCTTCAGCACCCGTTTCAGTACCAGAATATTGAGTAGACACAGGAAGCTCTAGTCCTGTTAAGCAACTTCCAGCCCCGTAGGCCTTTTGGAACACCCCAGTGTTGGCTAGAGAAAGGCAACACACTGCACTCTTCCTTGGCAGAGCCAGATTACCTCAGCTCCACACAGGATTCACGACCACACTTCTCGACTGTCCTCCATGCAGTGGATGTAACCTCATTCCCCTAGCTGAACTCTATTGAGAAAAACACTCTGCTTCTAATCCCGTTTCACTTTTTACACTTCGAGTCACGCATCCTCAAGGGGGTGGTCGGCTTGCATTCCAAGTACAATTTAAGCACAGTTCTTGGTGTAACACAGCAGGTCTTTTGAAGAGGCACAGGTCTCTAAGTCTCCCTCGCGCATCCTTTGTTTAGGCACTTTGCTGCACGCAGAAAACCGGTCGTAGAAAAAAGTTGATTCAGGGGAAGCCCCAGTGGGGATCGTGAATCTCTTTTGACGTGGTAGCATCAACATGTACTTATGCTGCGTGTCAACCTGGAAATGGGAGACTGAAGGCACAAAGCTTGTTTTCCCGTTTTGAAAGCTCCATTCATGCGGCCTCGAAGCTACCTGAAAAGCACTGTTGTTACCGTGCTTTTCCTTACAGCCGGCATGGCACATAGAAGAAAATGAGTTTTCTCGAAAGAAACCTTGTGCTTCCAGTTCCTACTTGGAACCTCACCCTGCTCAGCTCTATACCAAACGTGAAAGTCAATGTGAGCACTAGCCTCGAAGTAAGGCCCTGATTATGCTGGCAAAACGGGAGGGGTGCAGCAGCTCCATGAGGCCTTCATCGCTGTTCTGCTTTAGTTGAACGGTAGTCAGCTCTCCAAGACTCCTAGGGACATTGCTTGAGCAACCGTTTCGGTACCAGAACACTGCGTAGAGCCAGGAAGCTTTGGTCATGCGTGTATGCTGCGTGTCTACCTAGAAATTAGAGACTGATGGCACAAGGCTTGTTTTCCCATTAGGAAAGCTCCGTTCATGCGGCCTCGAAGCTACCTGAAAAGCATTGTTGTTGCCTGGGTTTTCGTCACTGCCGACATGGTTCTGAGAAGAAAATGAGTTTTCATGGAAGAAACCTTGTGCTTCCAGTTCCTTGTTGGAAGCTCACCCTGCTCTGCTCTATACCAAAAGTGAAAGCCAACGTGAGCCCTAGCCTCGAAGTAAGGCCCTGATTTGCCTTGCCAATGGGGAGGCGTGCAGCAGCTCCATGAGGCCTTCCTCACTGTTCTGCTTGAGTTTCACGGTAGTAAGCCTTTCAAGACTCCTAGGGACCTTGCTTCAGCACCCGTTTCAGTACCAGAATATTGAGGAGACACAGGAAGCTCTAGTCCTGTTAAGCAACTTCCAGCCCCGTAGGCCTTTTGGAACACCCCAGTGTTGGCTAGAGAAAGGCAACACACTGCACTCTTCCTTGGCAGAGCCAGATTACCTCAGCTCCACACAGGATTCACGACCACACTTCTCGACTGTCCTCCATGCAGTGGATGTAACCTCATTCCCCTAGCTGAACTCTATTGAGAAAAACACTCTGCTTCTAATCCCGTTTCACTTTTTACACTTCGAGTCACGCATCCTCAAGGGGGTGGTCGGCTTGCATTCCAAGTACAATTTAAACACAGTTCTTGGTGTAACACAGCAGGTCTTTTGAAGAGGCACAGGTCTCTAAGTCTCCCTCGCGCATCCTTTGTTTAGGCACTTTGCTGCACGCAGAAAACCGGTCGTAGAAAAAAGTTGATTCAGGGGAAGCCCCAGTGGGGATCGTGAATCTCTTTTGACGTGGTAGCATCAACATGTACTTCTGCCGAGTGTCAACCTGGAAATGGGAGACTGAAGGCACAAAGCTTGTTTTCCCGTTTTGAAAGCTCCATTCATGCGGCCTCGAAGCTACCTGAAAAGCACTGTTGTTACCGTGCTTTTCCTTACAGCCGGCATGGCACATAGAAGAAAATGAGTTTTCTCGAAAGAAACCTTGTGCTTCCAGTTCCTACTTGGAACCTCACCCTGCTCTGCTCTATACCAAACGTGAAAGTCAATGTGAGCACTAGCCTCGAAGTAAGGCCCTGATTATGCTGGCAAAACGGGAGGCGTGCAGCAGCTCCATGAGGCCTTCATCACTGTTCTGCTTTAGTTGAACGGTAGTCAGCTCTCCAAGACTCCTAGGGACTTTGCTTAAGCAACCGTTTCGGTACCAGAACACTGCGTAGAGCCAGGAAGCTTTGGTCCTGCGTGTATGCTGCGTGTCTATCTAGAAATTAGAGACTGATGGCACAAGGCTTGTTTTCCCATTAGGAAAGCTCCGTTCATGCGGCCTCGAAGCTACCGGAAAAGCATTGTTGTTGGCGGGGTTTTAGTCACTGCCGGCATGGTTCTGAGAAGAAAATGAGTTTTTTCGTTAGAAACCTTGTGCTTCCAGTTCCTTGTAGGAAGCTCACCCTGCTCTGCTCTATACCTAAAGTGAAAGTCAACGTGAGACTTGCTTCGAAGTAAGGCCTTGATTATCCTTGCAAAACGGGAGGCGTGCAGCAGCTCCATGATGCCTTCATCGTTGTTCTGCTTTAGTTTCACGGTAGTAAGCCTTTCAAGACTCCTAGGGACCTTGCTTCAGCACCCGTTTCGGTACCAGAACACTGCGGAGAGCC
Organism: Eubalaena glacialis; assembly: GCF_028564815.1. Taxonomy (NCBI): domain Eukaryota; kingdom Metazoa; phylum Chordata; class Mammalia; order Artiodactyla; family Balaenidae; genus Eubalaena; species Eubalaena glacialis. The sequence goes on from NC_083731.1 coordinate 46,552,542, forward strand.
AGGAAGCTCTGGTCCTGCGTGTATGCTGCGTGTCAACCTAGAAATTAGAGACTGATGGCACAAGGCTTGTTTTCCCATTAGGAAAGCTCCGTTCATGCGGCCTCGAAGCTACCTGAAAAGCATTGTTGTTGCCTGGGTTTTCGTCACTGCCGACATGGTTCTGAGAAGAAAATGAGTTTTCATGGAAGAAACCTTGTGCTTCCAGTTCCTTTTTGGAAGCTCACCCTGCTCTGCTCTATACCAAAAGTGAAAGCCAAGGTGAGCCCTAGCCTCGAAGTAAGGCCCTGATTTGCCTTGCCAATGGGGAGGCGTGCAGCAGCTCCATGAGGCCTTCCTCACTGTTCTGCTTGAGTTTCACGGTAGTGAGCCTTTCAAGACTCCTAGGGACCTTGCTTCAACACCCGTTTCAGTACCAGAATATTGAGTAGACACAGGAAGCTCTAGTCCTGTTAAGCAACTTCCAGCCCCGTAGGCCTTTTGGAACACCCCAGTGTTGGCTAGAGAAAGGCAACACACTGCACTCTTCCTTGGCAGAGCCAGATTACCTCAGCTCCACACAGGATTCACGACCACACTTCTCGACTGTCCTCCATGCAGTGGATGTAACCTCATTCCCCTAGCTGAACTCTATTGAGAAAAACACTCTGCTTCTAATCCCGTTTCACTTTTTACACTTCGAGTCACGCATCCTCAAGGGGGTGGTCGGCTTGCATTCCAAGTACAATTTAAGCACAGTTCTTGGTGTAACACAGCAGGTCTTTTGAAGAGGCACAGGTCTCTAAGTCTCCCTCGCGCATCCTTTGTTTAGGCACTTTGCTGCACGCAGAAAACCGGTCGTAGAAAAAAGTTGATTCAGGGGAAGCCCCAGTGGGGATCGTGAATCTCTTTTGACGTGGTAGCATCAACATGTACTTCTGCCGAGTGTCAACCTGGAAATGGGAGACTGAAGGCACAAAGCTTGTTTTCCCGTTTTGAAAGCTCCATTCATGCGGCCTCGAAGCTACCTGAAAAGCACTGTTGTTACCGTGCTTTTCCTTACAGCCGGCATGGCACATAGAAGAAAATGAGTTTTCTCGAAAGAAACCTTGTGCTTCCAGTTCCTACTTGGAACCTCACCCTGCTCTGCTCTATACCAAACGTGAAAGTCAATGTGAGCACTAGCCTCGAAGTAAGGCCCTGATTATGCTGGCAAAACGGGAGGCGTGCAGCAGCTCCATGAGGCCTTCATCACTGTTCTGCTTTAGTTGAACGGTAGTCAGCTCTCCAAGACTCCTAGGGACTTTGCTTAAGCAACCGTTTCGGTACCAGAACACTGCGTAGAGCCAGGAAGCTTTGGTCCTGCGTGTATGCTGCGTGTCTATCTAGAAATTAGAGACTGATGGCACAAGGCTTGTTTTCCCATTAGGAAAGCTCCGTTCATGCGGCCTCGAAGCTACCGGAAAAGCATTGTTGTTGGCGGGGTTTTAGTCACTGCCGGCATGGTTCTGAGAAGAAAATGAGTTATTTCGTTAGAAACCTTGTGCTTCCAGTTCCTTGTAGGAAGCTCACCCTGCTCTGCTCTATACCTAAAGTGAAAGTCAACGTGAGACTTGCTTCGAAGTAAGGCCTTGATTATCCTTTCAAAACGGGAGGCGTGCAGCAGCTCCATGATGCCTTCATCGTTGTTCTGCTTTAGTTTCACGGTAGTAAGCCTTTCAAGACTCCTAGGGACCTTGCTTCAGCACCCGTTTCAGTACCAGAACACTGCGGAGAGCCAGGAAGCTCTGGTCCTGCGTGTATGCTGCGTGTCAACCTAGAAATTAGAGACTGATGGCACAAGGCTTGTTTTCCCATTAGGAAAGCTCCGTTCATGCGGCCTCGAAGCTACCTGAAAATCATTGTTGTTGCCTGGGTTTTCGTCACTGCCGACATGGTTCTGAGAAGAAAATGAGTTTTCATGGAAGAAACCTTGTGCTTCCAGTTCCTTTTTGGAAGCTCACCCTGCTCTGCTCTATACCAAAAGTGAAAGCCGACGTGAGCCCTAGCCTCGAAGTAAGGCCCTGATTTGCCTTGCCAATGGGGAGGCGTGCAGCAGCTCCATGAGGCCTTCCTCACTCTTCTGCTTGAGTTTCACGGTAGTGAGCCTTTCAAGACTCCTAGGGACCTTGCTTCAGCACCCGTTTCCGTACCAGAATATTGAGGAGACACAGGAAGCTCTAGTCCTGTTAAGCAACTTCCAGCCCCGTAGGCCTTTTGGAACACCCCAGTGTTGGCTAGAGAAAGGCAACACACTGCACTCTTCCTTGGCAGAGCCAGATTACCTCAGCTCCACACAGGATTCACGACCACACTTCTCGACTGTCCTCCATGCAGTGGATGTAACCTCATTCCCCTAGCTGAACTCTATTGAGAAAAACACTCTGCTTCTAATCCCGTTTCACTTTTTACACTTCGAGTCACGCATCCTCAAGGGGGTGGTCGGCTTGCATTCCAAGTACAATTTAAGCACAGTTCTTGGTGTAACACAGCAGGTCTTTTGAAGAGGCACAGGTCTCTAAGTCTCCCTCGCGCATCCTTTGTTTAGTCACTTTGCTGCACGCAGAAAACCGGTCGTAGAAAAAAGTTGATTCAGGGGAAGCCCCAGTGGGGATCGTGAATCTCTTTTGACGTGGTAGCATCAACATGTACTTATGCTGCGTGTCAACCTGGAAATGGGAGACTGAAGGCACAAAGCTTGTTTTCCCGTTTTGAAAGCTCCATTCATGCGGCCTCGAAGCTACCTGAAAAGCACTGTTGTTACCGTGCTTTTCCTTACAGCCGGCATGGCACATAGAAGAAAATGAGTTTTCTCGAAAGAAACCTTGTGCTTCCAGTTCCTACTTGGAACCTCACCCTGCTCTGCTCTATACCAAACGTGAAAGTCAATGTGAGCACTAGCCTCGAAGTAAGGCCCTGATTATGCTGGCAAAACGGGAGGCGTGCAGCAGCTCCATGAGGCCTTCATCGCTGTTCTGCTTTAGTTGAACGGTAGTCAGCTCTCCAAGACTCCCAGGGACTTTGCTTAAGCAACCGTTTCGGTACCAGAACACTGCGTAGAGCCAGGAAGCTTTGGTCCTGCGTGTATGCTGCGTGTCAACCTAGAAATTAGAGACTGATGGCACAAGGCTTGTTTTCCCATTAGGAAAGCTCCGTTCATGCGGCCTCGAAGCTACCTGAAAATCATTGTTGTTGCCTGGGTTTTCGTCACTGCCGACATGGTTCTGAGAAGAAAATGAGTTTTCATGGAAGAAACCTTGTGCTTCCAGTTCCTTTTTGGAAGCTCACCCTGCTCTGCTCTATACCAAAAGTGAAAGCCAACGTGAGCCCTAGCCTCGATGTAAGGCCCTGATTTGCCTTGCGAATGGGGAGGCGTGCAGCAGCTCCATGAGGCCTTCCTCACTCTTCTGCTTGAGTTTCACGGTAGTGAGCCTTTCAAGACTCCTAGGGACCTTGCTTCAGCACCCGTTTCAGTACCAGAATATTGAGTAGACACAGGAAGCTCTAGTCCTGTTAAGCAACTTCCAGCCCCGTAGGCCTTTTGGAACACCCCAGTGTTGGCTAGAGAAAGGCAACACACTGCACTCTTCCTTGGCAGAGCCAGATTACCTCAGCTCCACACAGGATTCACGACCACACTTCTCGACTGTCCTCCATGCAGTGGATGTAACCTCATTCCCCTAGCTGAACTCTATTGAGAAAAACACTCTGCTTCTAATCCCGTTTCACTTTTTACACTTCGAGTCACGCATCCTCAAGGGGGTGGTCGGCTTGCATTCCAAGTACAATTTAAACACAGTTCTTGGTGTAACACAGCAGGTCTTTTGAAGAGGCACAGGTCTCTAAGTCTCCCTCGCGCATCCTTTGTTTAGGCACTTTGCTGCACGCAGAAAACCGGTCGTAGAAAAAAGTTGATTCAGGGGAAGCCCCAGTGGGGATCGTGAATCTCTTTTGACGTGGTAGCATCAACATGTACTTATGCTGCGTGTCAACCTGGAAATGGGAGACTGAAGGCACAAAGCTTGTTTTCCCGTTTTGAAAGCTCCATTCATGCGGCCTCGAAGCTACCTGAAAAGCACTGTTGTTACCGTGCTTTTCCTTACAGCCGGCATGGCACATAGAAGAAAATGAGTTTTCTCGAAAGAAACCTTGTGCTTCCAGTTCCTACTTGGAACCTCACCCTGCTCTGCTCTATACCAAACGTGAAAGTCAATGTGAGCACTAGCCTCGAAGTAAGGCCCTGATTATGCTGGCAAAACGGGAGGCGTGCAGCAGCTCCATGAGGCCTTCATCGCTGTTCTGCTTTAGTTGAACGGTAGTCAGCTCTCCAAGACTCCTAGGGACTTTGCTTAAGCAACCGTTTCGGTACCAGAACACTGCGTAGAGCCAGGAAGCTTTGGTCATGCGTGTATGCTGCGTGTGTACCTAGAAATTAGAGACTGATGGCACAAGGCTTGTTTTCCCATTAGGAAAGCTCCGTTCATGCGGCCTCGAAGCTACCGGAAAAGCATTGTTGTTGGCGGGGTTTTAGTCACTGCCGGCATGGTTCTGAGAAGAAAATGAGTTTTTTCGTTAGAAACCTTGTGCTTCCAGTTCCTTGTAGGAAGCTCACCCTGCTCTGCTCTATACCTAAAGTGAAAGTCAACGTGAGACTTGCTTCGAAGTAAGGCCTTGATTATCCTTGCAAAACGGGAGGCGTGCAGCAGCTCCATGAGGCCTTCATCGTTGTTCTGCTTAAGTTTCACGGTAGTAAGCCTTTCAAGACTCCTAGGGACCTTGCTTCAGCACCCGTTTCAGTACCAGAACACTGCGGAGAGCCAGGAAGCTCTGGTCCTGCGTGTATGCTGCGTGTCAACCTAGAAATTAGAGACTGATGGCACAAGGCTTGTTTTCCCATTAGGAAAGCTCCGTTCATGCGGCCTCGAAGCTACCTGAAAATCATTGTTGTTGCCTGGGTTTTCGTCACTGCCGACATGGTCCTGAGAAGAAAATGAGTTTTCATGGAAGAAACCTTGTGCTTCCAGTTCCTTTTTGGAAGCTCACCCTGCTCTGCTCTATACCAAAAGTGAAAGCCAACGTGAGCCCTAGCCTCGAAGTAAGGCCCTGATTTGCCTTGCCAATGGGGAGGCGTGCAGCAGCTCCATGAGGCCTTCCTCACTGTTCTGCTTGAGTTTCACGGTAGTGAGCCTTTCAAGACTCCTAGGGACCTTGCTTCAGCACCCGTTTCAGTACCAGAATATTGAGTAGACACAGGAAGCTCTAGTCCTGTTAAGCAACTTCCAGCCCCGTAGGCCTTTTGGAACACCCCAGTGTTGGCTAGAGAAAGGCAACACACTGCACTCTTCCTTGGCAGAGCCAGATTACCTCAGCTCCACACAGGATTCACGACCACACTTCTCGACTGTCCTCCATGCAGTGGATGTAACCTCATTCCCCTAGCTGAACTCTATTGAGAAAAACACTCTGCTTCTAATCCCGTTTCACTTTTTACACTTCGAGTCACGCATCCTCAAGGGGGTGGTCGGCTTGCATTCCAAGTACAATTTAAGCACAGTTCTTGGTGTAACACAGCAGGTCTTTTGAAGAGGCACAGGTCTCTAAGTCTCCCTCGCGCATCCTTTGTTTAGGCACTTTGCTGCACGCAGAAAACTGGTCGTAGAAAAAAGTTGATTCAGGGGAAGCCCCAGTGGGGATCGTGAATCTCTTTTGACGTGGTAGCATCAACATGTACTTATGCTGCGTGTCAACCTGGAAATGGGAGACTGAAGGCACAAAGCTTGTTTTCCCGTTTTGAAAGCTCCATTCATGCGGCCTCGAAGCTACCTGAAAAGCACGGTTGTTACCGTGCTTTTCCTTACAGCCGGCATGGCACATAGAAGAAAATGAGTTTTCTCGAAAGAAACCTTGTGCTTCCAGTTCCTACTTGGAACCTCACCCTGCTCTGCTCTATACCAAACGTGAAAGTCAATGTGAGCACTAGCCTCGAAGTAAGGCCCTGATTATGCTGGCAAAACGGGAGGCGTGCAGCAGCTCCATGAGGCCTTCATCGCTGTTCTGCTTTAGTTGAACGGTAGTCAGCTCTCCAAGACTCCTAGGGACTTTGCTTAAGCAACCGTTTCGGTACCAGAACACTGCGTAGAGCCAGGAAGCTTTGGTCCTGCGTGTATGCTGCGTGTGTACCTAGAAATTAGAGACTGATGGCACAAGGCTTGTTTTCCCATTAGGAAAGCTCCGTTCATGCGGCCTCGAAGCTACCGGAAAAGCATTGTTGTTGGCGGGGTTTTAGTCACTGCCGGCATGGTTCTGAGAAGAAAATGAGTTTTTTCGTAAAAAACCTTGTGCTTCCAGTTCCTTGTAGGAAGCTCACCCTGCTCTGCTCTATACCTAAAGTGAAAGTCAACGTGAGACTTGCTTCGAAGTAAGGCCTTGATTATCCTTGCAAAACGGGAGGCGTGCAGCAGCTCCATGAGGCCTTCATCGTTGTTCTGCTTTAGTTTCACGGTAGTAAGCCTTTCAAGACTCCTAGGGACCTTGCTTCAGCACCCGTTTCGGTACCAGAACACTGCGGAGAGCCAGGAAGCTCTGGTCCTGCGTGTATGCTGTGTGTCAACCTAGAAATTAGAGACTGATGGCACAAGGCTTGTTTTCCCATTAGGAAAGCTCCGTTCATGAGGCCTCGAAGCTACCTGAAAAGCATTGTTGTTGCCTGGGTTTTCGTCACTGCCGACATGGTTCTGAGAAGAAAATGAGTTTTCATGGAAGAAACCTTGTGCTTCCAGTTCCTTGTTGGAAGCTCACCCTGCTCTGCTCTATACCAAAAGTGAAAGCCAAGGTGAGCCCTAGCCTCGAAGTAAGGCCCTGATTTGCCTTGCCAATGGGGAGGTGTGCAGCAGCTCCATGAGGCCTTCCTCACTGTTCTGCTTGAGTTTCACGGTAGTGAGCCTTTCAAGACTCCTAGGGACCTTGCTTCAGCACCCGTTTCAGTACCAGAATATTGAGGAGACACAGGAAGCTCTAGTCCTGTTAAGCAACTTCCAGCCCCGTAGGCCTTTTGGAACACCCCAGTGTTGGCTAGAGAAAGGCAACACACTGCACTCTTCCTTGGCAGAGCCAGATTACCTCAGCTCCACACAGGATTCACGACCACACTTCTCGACTGTCCTCCATGCAGTGGATGTAACCTCATTCCCCTAGCTGAACTCTATTGAGAAAAACACTCTGCTTCTAATCCCGTTTCACTTTTTACACTTCGAATCACGCATCCTCAAGGGGGTGGTCGGCTTGCATTCCAAGTACAATTTAAGCACAGTTCTTGGTGTAACACAGCAGGTCTTTTGAAGAGGCACAGGTCTCTAAGTCTCCCTCGCGCATCCTTTGTTTAGGCACTTTGCTGCACACAGAAAACCGGTCGTAGAAAAAAGTTGATTCAGGGGAAGCCCCAGTGGGGATCGTGAATCTCTTTTGACGTGGTAGCATCAACATGTACTTATGCTGCGTGTCAACCTGGAAATGGGAGACTGAAGGCACAAAGCTTGTTTTCCCGTTTTGAAAGCTCCATTCATGCGGCCTCGAAGCTACCTGAAAAGCACGGTTGTTACCGTGCTTTTCCTTACAGCCGGCATGGCACATAGAAGAAAATGAGTTTTCTCGAAAGAAACCTTGTGCTTCCAGTTCCTACTTGGAACCTCACCCTGCTCTGCTCTATACGAAACGTGAAAGTCAATGTGAGCACTAGCCTCGAAGTAAGGCCCTGATTATGCTGGCAAAACGGGAGGCGTGCAGCAGCTCCATGAGGCCTTCATTGCTCTTCTGCTTTAGTTGAACGGTAGTAAGCTCTCCAAGACTCCTAGGGACTTTGCTTAAGCAACCGTTTCGGTACCAGAACACTGCGTAGAGCCAGGAAGCTTTGGTCCTGCGTGTATGCTGCGTGTGTACCTAGAAATTAGAGACTGATGGCACAAGGCTTGTTTTCCCATTAGGAAAGCTCCGTTCATGCGGCCTCGAAGCTACCGGAAAAGCATTGTTGTTGGCGGGGTTTTAGTCACTGCCGGCATGGTTCTGAGAAGAAAATGAGTTTTTTCGTTAGAAACCTTGTGCTTCCAGTTCCTTGTAGGAAGCTCACCCTGCTCTGCTCTATACCTATAGTGAAAGTCAACGTGAGACTTGCTTCGAAGTAAGGCCTTGATTATCCTTGCAAAACGGGAGGCGTGCAGCAGCTCCATGAGGCCTTCATCGTTGTTCTGCTTTAGTTTCACGGTAGTAAGCCTTTCAAGACTCCTAGGGACCTTGCTTCAGCACCCGTTTCGGTACCAGAACACTGCGGAGAGCCAGGAAGCTCTGGTCCTGCGTGTATGCTGCGTGTCAACGTAGAAATTAGACACTGATGGCACAAGGCTTGTTTTCCCATTAGGAAAGCTCCGTTCATGCGGCCTCGAAGCTACCTGGAAAGCATTGTTGTTGCCTGGGTTTTCGTCACTGCCGACATGGTTCTGAGAAGAAAATGAGTTTTCATGGAAGAAACCTTGTGCTTCCAGTTCCTTGTTGGAAGCTCACCCTGCTCTGCTCTATACCAAAAGTGAAAGCCAAGGTGAGCCCTAGCCTCGAAGTAAGGCCCTGATTTGCCTTGCCAATGGGGAGGCGTGCAGCAGCTCCATGAGGCCTTCCTCACTGTTCTGCTTGAGTTTCACGGTAGTGAGCCTTTCAAGACTCCTAGGGACCTTGCTTCAGCACCCGTTTCAGTACCAGAATATTGAGTAGACACAGGAAGCTCTAGTCCTCTTAAGCAACTTCCAGCCCCGTAGGCCTTTTGGAACACCCCAGTGTTGGCTAGAGAAAGGCAACACACTGCACTCTTCCTTGGCAGAGCCAGATTACCTCAGCTCCACACAGGATTCACGACCACACTTCTCGACTGTCCTCCATGCAGTGGATGTAACCTCATTCCCCTAGCTGAACTCTATTGAGAAAAACACTCTGCTTCTAATCCCGTTTCACTTTTTACACTTCGAGTCACGCATCCTCAAGGGGGTGGTCGGCTTGCATTCCAAGTACAATTTAAGCACAGTTCTTGGTGTAACACAGCAGGTCTTTTGAAGAGGCACAGGTCTCTAAGTCTCCCTCGCGCATCCTTTGTTTAGGCACTTTGCTGCACACAGAAAACCGGTCGTAGAAAAAAGTTGATTCAGGGGAAGCCCCAGTGGGGATCGTGAATCTCTTTTGACGTGGTAGCATCAACATGTACTTATGCTGCGTGTCAACCTGGAAATGGGAGACTGAAGGCACAAAGCTTGTTTTCCCGTTTTGAAAGCTCCATTCATGCGGCCTCGAAGCTACCTGAAAAGCACTGTTGTTACCGTGCTTTTCCTTACAGCCGGCATGGCACATAGAAGAAAATGAGTTTTCTCGAAAGAAACCTTGTGCTTCCAGTTCCTACTTGGAACCTCACCCTGCTCTGCTCTATACCAAACGTGAAAGTCAATGTGAGCACTAGCCTCGAAGTAAGGCCCTGATTATGCTGGCAAAACGGGAGGCGTGCAGCAGCTCCATGAGGCCTTCATCGCTGTTCTGCTTTAGTTGAACGGTAGTAAGCTCTCCAAGACTCCTAGGGACTTTGCTTAAGCAACCGTTTCGGTACCACAACACTGCGTAGAGCCAGGAAGCTTTGGTCCTGCGTGTATGCTGCGTGTGTACCTAGAAATTAGAGACTGATGGCACAAGGCTTGTTTTCCCATTAGGAAAGCTCCGTTCATGCGGCCTCGAAGCTACCGGAAAAGCATTGTTGTTGGCGGGGTTTTAGTCACTGCCGGCATGGTTCTGAGAAGAAAATGAGTTTTTTCGTAAAAAACCTTGTGCTTCCAGTTCCTTGTAGGAAGCTCACCCTGCTCTGCTCTATACCTAAAGTGAAAGTCAACGTGAGACTTGCTTCGAAGTAAGGCCTTGATTATCCTTGCAAAACGGGAGGCGTGCAGCAGCTCCATGAGGCCTTCATCGTTGTTCTGCTTTAGTTTCACGGTAGTAAGCCTTTCAAGACTCCTAGGGACCTTGCTTCAGCACCCGTTTCGGTACCAGAACACTGCGGAGAGCCAGGAAGCTCTGGTCCTGCGTGTATGCTGTGTGTCAACCTAGAAATTAGAGACTGATGGCACAAGGCTTGTTTTCCCATTAGGAAAGCTCCGTTCATGAGGCCTCGAAGCTACCTGAAAAGCATTGTTGTTGCCTGGGTTTTCGTCACTGCCGACATGGTTCTGAGAAGAAAATGAGTTTTCATGGAAGAAACCTTGTGCTTCCAGTTCCTTGTTGGAAGCTCACCCTGCTCTGCTCTATACCAAAAGTGAAAGCCAAGGTGAGCCCTAGCCTCGAAGTAAGGCCCTGATTTGCCTTGCCAATGGGGAGGTGTGCAGCAGCTCCATGAGGCCTTCCTCACTGTTCTGCTTGAGTTTCACGGTAGTGAGCCTTTCAAGACTCCTAGGGACCTTGCTTCAGCACCCGTTTCAGTACCAGAATATTGAGGAGACACAGGAAGCTCTAGTCCTGTTAAGCAACTTCCAGCCCCGTAGGCCTTTTGGAATACCCCAGTGTTGGCTAGAGAAAGGCAACACACTGCACTCTTCCTTGGCAGAGCCAGATTACCTCAGCTCCACACAGGATTCACGACCACACTTCTCGACTGTCCTCCATGCAGTGGATGTAACCTCATTCCCCTAGCTGAACTCTATTGAGAAAAACACTCTGCTTCTAATCCCGTTTCACTTTTTACACTTCGAGTCACGCATCCTCAAGGGGGTGGTCGGCTTGCATTCCAAGTACAATTTAAGCACAGTTCTTGGTGTAACACAGCAGGTCTTTTGAAGAGGCACAGGTCTCTAAGTCTCCCTCGCGCATCCTTTGTTTAGGCACTTTGCTGCACGCAGAAAACCGGTCGTAGAAAAAAGTTGATTCAGGGGAAGCCCCAGTGGGGATCGTGAATCTCTTTTGACGTGGTAGCATCAACATGTACTTATGCTGCGTGTCAACCTGGAAATGGGAGACTGAAGGCACAAAGCTTGTTTTCCCGTTTTGAAAGCTCCATTCATGCGGCCTCGAAGCTACCTGAAAAGCACGGTTGTTACCGTGCTTTTCCTTACAGCCGGCATGGCACATAGAAGAAAATGAGTTTTCTCGAAAGAAACCTTGTGCTTCCAGTTCCTACTTGGAACCTCACCCTGCTCTGCTCTATACCAAACGTGAAAGTCAATGTGAGCACTAGCCTCGAAGTAAGGCCCTGATTATGCTGGCAAAACGGGAGGCGTGCAGCAGCTCCATGAGGCCTTCATCGCTGTTCTGCTTTAGTTGAACGGTAGTCAGCTCTCCAAGACTCCTAGGGACTTTGCTTAAGCAACCGTTTCGGTACCAGAACACTGCGTAGAGCCAGGAAGCTTTGGTCCTGCGTGTATGCTGCGTGTGTACCTAGAAATTAGAGACTGATGGCACAAGGCTTGTTTTCCCATTAGGAAAGCTCCGTTCATGCGGCCTCGAAGCTACCGGAAAAGCATTGTTGTTGGCGGGGTTTTAGTCACTGCCGACATGGTTCTGAGAAGAAAATGAGTTTTTTCGTTAGAAACCTTGTGCTTCCAGTTCCTTGTAGGAAGCTCACCCTGCTCTGCTCTATACCTAAAGTGAAAGTCAACGTGAGACTTGCTTCGAAGTAAGGCCTTGATTATCCTTGCAAAACGGGAGGCGTGCAGCAGCTCCATGAGGCCTTCATCGTTGTTCTGCTTGAGTTTCACGTTAGTAAGCCTTTCAAGACTCCTAGGGACCTTGCTTCAGCCCCCTTTTCGATACCAGAACACTGCGGAGAGCCAGGAAGCTCTGGTCCTGCGTGTATGCTGCGTGTCAACCTAGAAATTAGAGACTTATGGCACAAGGCTTGTTTTCCCATTAGGAAAGCTCCGTTCATGCGGCCTCGAAGCTACCTGAAAAGCATTGTTGTTGCCTGGGTTTTCGTCACTGCCGATATGGTTCTGAGAAGAAAATGAGTTTTCATGGAAGAAACCTTGTGCTTCCAGTTCCTTTTTGGAAGCTCACCCTGCTCTGCTCTATACCAAAAGTGAAAGCCAACGTGAGCCCTAGCCTCGAAGTAAGGCCCTGATTTGCCTTGCGAATGGGGAGGCGTGCAGCAGCTCCATGAGGCCTTCCTCACTGTTCTGCTTGAGTTTCACGGTAGTGAGCCTTTCAAGACTCCTAGGGACCTTGCTTCAGCACCCGTTTCAGTACCAGAATATTGAGGAGACACAGGAAGCTCTAGTCCTGTTAAGCAACTTCCAGCCCCGTAGGCCTTTTGGAACACCCCAGTGTTGGCTAGAGAAAGGCAACACACTGCACTCTTCCTTGGCAGAGCCAGATTACCTCAGCTCCACACAGGATTCACGACCACACTTCTCGACTGTCCTCCATGCAGTGGATGTAACCTCATTCCCCTAGCTGAACTCTATTGAGAAAAACACTCTGCTTCTAATCCCGTTTCACTTTTTACACTTCGAATCACGCATCCTCAAGGGGGTGGTCGGCTTGCATTCCAAGTACAATTTAAGCACAGTTCTTGGTGTAACACAGCAGGTCTTTTGAAGAGGCACAGGTCTCTAAGTCTCCCTCGCGCATCCTTTGTTTAGGCACTTTGCTGCACACAGAAAACCGGTCGTAGAAAAAAGTTGATTCAGGGGAAGCCCCAGTGGGGATCGTGAATCTCTTTTGACGTGGTAGCATCAACATGTACTTATGCTGCGTGTCAACCTGGAAATGGGAGACTGAAGGCACAAAGCTTGTTTTCCCGTTTTGAAAGCTCCATTCATGCGGCCTCGAAGCTACCTGAAAAGCACGGTTGTTACCGTGCTTTTCCTTACAGCCGGCATGGCACATAGAAGAAAATGAGTTTTCTCGAAAGAAACCTTGTGCTTCCAGTTCCTACTTGGAACCTCACCCTGCTCTGCTCTATACGAAACGTGAAAGTCAATGTGAGCACTAGCCTCGAAGTAAGGCCCTGATTATGCTGGCAAAACGGGAGGCGTGCAGCAGCTCCATGAGGCCTTCATTGCTCTTCTGCTTTAGTTGAACGGTAGTAAGCTCTCCAAGACTCCTAGGGACTTTGCTTAAGCAACCGTTTCGGTACCAGAACACTGCGTAGAGCCAGGAAGCTTTGGTCCTGCGTGTATGCTGCGTGTGTACCTAGAAATTAGAGACTGATGGCACAAGGCTTGTTTTCCCATTAGGAAAGCTCCGTTCATGCGGCCTCGAAGCTACCGGAAAAGCATTGTTGTTGGCGGGGTTTTAGTCACTGCCGGCATGGTTCTGAGAAGAAAATGAGTTTTTTCGTTAGAAACCTTGTGCTTCCAGTTCCTTGTAGGAAGCTCACCCTGCTCTGCTCTATACCTATAGTGAAAGTCAACGTGAGACTTGCTTCGAAGTAAGGCCTTGATTATCCTTGCAAAACGGGAGGCGTGCAGCAGCTCCATGAGGCCTTCATCGTTGTTCTGCTTTAGTTTCACGGTAGTAAGCCTTTCAAGACTCCTAGGGACCTTGCTTCAGCACCCGTTTCGGTACCAGAACACTGCGGAGAGCCAGGAAGCTCTGGTCCTGCGTGTATGCTGCGTGTCAACGTAGAAATTAGACACTGATGGCACAAGGCTTGTTTTCCCATTAGGAAAGCTCCGTTCATGCGGCCTCGAAGCTACCTGGAAAGCATTGTTGTTGCCTGGGTTTTCGTCACTGCCGACATGGTTCTGAGAAGAAAATGAGTTTTCATGGAAGAAACCTTGTGCTTCCAGTTCCTTGTTGGAAGCTCACCCTGCTCTGCTCTATACCAAAAGTGAAAGCCAAGGTGAGCCCTAGCCTCGAAGTAAGGCCCTGATTTGCCTTGCCAATGGGGAGGCGTGCAGCAGCTCCATGAGGCCTTCCTCACTGTTCTGCTTGAGTTTCACGGTAGTGAGCCTTTCAAGACTCCTAGGGACCTTGCTTCAGCACCCGTTTCAGTACCAGAATATTGAGTAGACACAGGAAGCTCTAGTCCTCTTAAGCAACTTCCAGCCCCGTAGGCCTTTTGGAACACCCCAGTGTTGGCTAGAGAAAGGCAACACACTGCACTCTTCCTTGGCAGAGCCAGATTACCTCAGCTCCACACAGGATTCACGACCACACTTCTCGACTGTCCTCCATGCAGTGGATGTAACCTCATTCCCCTAGCTGAACTCTATTGAGAAAAACACTCTGCTTCTAATCCCGTTTCACTTTTTACACTTCGAGTCACGCATCCTCAAGGGGGTGGTCGGCTTGCATTCCAAGTACAATTTAAGCACAGTTCTTGGTGTAACACAGCAGGTCTTTTGAAGAGGCACAGGTCTCTAAGTCTCCCTCGCGCATCCTTTGTTTAGGCACTTTGCTGCACACAGAAAACCGGTCGTAGAAAAAAGTTGATTCAGGGGAAGCCCCAGTGGGGATCATGAATCTCTTTTGACGTGGTAGCATCAACATGTACTTATGCTGCGTGTCAACCTGGAAATGGGAGACTGAAGGCACAAAGCTTGTTTTCCCGTTTTGAAAGCTCCATTCATGCGGCCTCGAAGCTACCTGAAAAGCACTGTTGTTACCGTGCTTTTCCTTACAGCCGGCATGGCACATAGAAGAAAATGAGTTTTCTCGAAAGAAACCTTGTGCTTCCAGTTCCTACTTGGAACCTCACCCTGCTCTGCTCTATACCAAACGTGAAAGTCAATGTGAGCACTAGCCTCGAAGTAAGGCCCTGATTATGCTGGCAAAACGGGAGGCGTGCAGCAGCTCCATGAGGCCTTCATCGCTGTTCTGCTTTAGTTGAACGGTAGTAAGCTCTCCAAGACTCCTAGGGACTTTGCTTAAGCAACCGTTTCGGTACCACAACACTGCGTAGAGCCAGGAAGCTTTGGTCCTGCGTGTATGCTGCGTGTGTACCTAGAAATTAGAGACTGATGGCACAAGGCTTGTTTTCCCATTAGGAAAGCTCCGTTCATGCGGCCTCGAAGCTACCGGAAAAGCATTGTTGTTGGCGGGGTTTTAGTCACTGCCGGCATGGTTCTGAGAAGAAAATGAGTTTTTTCGTTAGAAACCTTGTGCTTCCAGTTCCTTGTAGGAAGCTCACCCTGCTCTGCTCTATACCTAAAGTGAAAGGCAACGTGAGACTTGCTTCGAAGTAAGGCCTTGATTATCCTTGCAAAACGGGAGGCGTGCAGCAGCTCCATGAGGCCTTCATCGTTGTTCTGCTTTAGTTTCACGGTAGTAAGCCTTTCAAGACTCCTAGGGACCTTGCTTCAGCCCCTGTTTCGGTACCAGAACACTGCGGAGAGCCAGGAAGCTCTGGTCCTGCGTGTATGCTGCGTGTCAACCTAGAAATTAGAGACTGATGGCACAAGGCTTGTTTTCCCATTAGGAAAGCTCCGTTCATGCGGCCTCGAAGCTACCTGAAAATCATTGTTGTTGCCTGGGTTTTCGTCACTGCCGACATGGTTCTGAGAAGAAAATGAGTTTTCATGGAAGAAACCTTGTGCTTCCAGTTCCTTTTTGGAAGCTCACCCTGCTCTGCTCTATACCAAAAGTGAAAGCCAAGGTGAGCCCTAGCCTCGAAGTAAGGCCCTGATTTGCCTTGCCAATGGGGATGCGTGCAGCAGCTCCATGAGGCCTTCCTCACTCTTCTGCTTGAGTTTCACGGTAGTGAGCCTTTCAAGACTCCTAGGGACCTTGCTTCAGCACCCGTTTCAGTACCAGAATATTGAGTAGACAGAGGAAGCTCTAGTCCTGTTAAGCAACTTCCAGCCCCGTAGGCCTTTTGGAACACCCCAGTGTTGGCTAGAGAAAGGCAACACACTGCACTCTTCCTTGGCAGAGCCAGATTACCTCAGCTCCACACAGGATTCACGACCACACTTCTCGACTGTCCTCCATGCAGTGGATGTAACCTCATTCCCCTAGCTGAACTCTATTGAGAAAAACACTCTGCTTCTAATCCCGTTTCACTTTTTACACTTCGAGTCACGCATCCTCAAGGGGGTGGTCGGCTTGCATTCCAAGTACAATTTAAGCACAGTTCTTGGTGTAACACAGCAGGTCTTTTGAAGAGGCACAGGTCTCTAAGTCTTCCTCGCGCATCCTTTGTTTAGGCACTTTGCTGCACGCAGAAAACCGGTCGTAGAAAAAAGTTGATTCAGGGGAAGCCCCAGTGGGGATCGTGAATCTCTTTTGACGTGGTAGCATCAACATGTACTTATGCTGCGTGTCAACCTGGAAATGGGAGACTGAAGGCACAAAGCTTGTTTTCCCGTTTTGAAAGCTCCATTCATGCGGCCTCGAAGCTACCTGAAAAGCACTGTTGTTACCGTGCTTTTCCTTACAGCCGGCATGGCACATAGAAGAAAATGAGTTTTCTCGAAAGAAACCTTGTGCTTCCAGTTCCTACTTGGAACCTCACCCTGCTCTGCTCTATACGAAACGTGAAAGTCAATGTGAGCACTAGCCTCGAAGTAAGGCCCTGATTATGCTGGCAAAACGGGAGGCGTGCAGCAGCTCCATGAGGCCTTCATTGCTCTTCTGCTTTAGTTGAACGGTAGTAAGCTCTCCAAGACTCCTAGGGACTTTGCTTAAGCAACCGTTTCGGTACCAGAACACTGCGTAGAGCCAGGAAGCTTTGGTCCTGCGTGTATGCTGCGTGTGTACCTAGAAATTAGAGACTGATGGCACAAGGCTTGTTTTCCCATTAGGAAAGCTCCGTTCATGCGGCATCGAAGCTACCGGAAAAGCATTGTTGTTGGCGGGGTTTTAGTCACTGCCGGCATGGTTCTGAGAAGAAAATGAGTTTTTTCGTTAGAAACCTTGTGCTTCCAGTTCCTTGTAGGAAGCTCACCCTGCTCTGCTCTATACCTATAGTGAAAGTCAACGTGAGACTTGCTTCGAAGTAAGGCCTTGATTATCCTTGCAAAACGGGAGGCGTGCAGCAGCTCCATGAGGCCTTCATCGTTGTTCTGCTTTAGTTTCACGGTAGTAAGCCTTTCAAGACTCCTAGGGACCTTGCTTCAGCACCCGTTTCGGTACCAGAACACTGCAGAGAGCCAGGAAGCTCTGATCCTGCGTGTATGCTGCGTGTCAACCTAGAAATTAGAGACTGATGGCACAAGGCTTGTTTTCCCATTAGGAAAGCTCCGTTCATGCGGCCTCGAAGCTACCTGAAAAGCATTGTTGTTGCCTGGGTTTTCGTCACTGCCGACATGGTTCTGAGAAGAAAATGAGTTTTCATGGAAGAAACCTTGTGCTTCCAGTTCCTTGTTGGAAGCTCACCCTGCTCTGCTCTATACCAAAAGTGAAAGCCAAGGTGAGCCCTAGCCTCGAAGTAAGGCCCTGATTTGCCTTGCCAATGGGGAGGCGTGCAGCAGCTCCATGAGGCCTTCCTCACTGTTCTGCTTGAGTTTCACGGTAGTGAGCCTTTCAAGACTCCTAGGGACCTTGCTTCAGCACCCGTTTCAGTACCAGAATATTGAGTAGACACAGGAAGCTCTAGTCCTGTTAAGCAACTTCCAGCCCCGTAGGCCTTTTGGAACACCCCAGTGTTGGCTAGAGAAAGGCAACACACTGCACTCTTCCTTGGCAGAGCCAGATTACCTCAGTTCCACACAGGATTCACGACCACACTTCTCGACTGTCCTCCATGCAGTGGATGTAACCTCATTCCCCTAGCTGAACTCTATTGAGAAAAACACTCTGCTTCTAATCCCGTTTCACTTTTTACACTTCGAGTCACGCATCCTCAAGGGGGTGGTCGGCTTGCATTCCAAGTACAATTTAAGCACAGTTCTTGGTGTAACACAGCAGGTCTTTTGAAGAGGCACAGGTCTCTAAGTCTCCCTCGCGCATCCTTTGTTTAGGCACTTTGCTGCACGCAGAAAACCGGTCGTAGAAAAAAGTTGATTCAGGGGAAGCCCCAGTGGGGATCGTGAATCTCTTTTGACGTGGTAGCATCAACATGTACTTATGCTGCGTGTCAACCTGGAAATGGGAGACTGAAGGCACAAAGCTTGTTTTCCCGTTTTGAAAGCTCCATTCATGCGGCCTCGAAGCTACCTGAAAAGCACTGTTGTTACCGTGCTTTTCCTTACAGCCGGCATGGCACATAGAAGAAAATGAGTTTTCTCGAAAGAAACCTTGTGCTTCCAGTTCCTACTTGGAACCTCACCCTGCTCTGCTCTATACCAAACGTGAAAGTCAATGTGAGCACTAGCCTCGAAGTAAGGCCCTGATTATGCTGGCAAAACGGGAGGCGTGCAGCAGCTCCATGAGGCCTTCATCGCTGTTCTGCTTTAGTTGAACGGTAGTCAGCTCTCCAAGACTCCTAGGGACTTTGCTTAAGCAACCGTTTCGGTACCAGAACACTGCGTAGAGCCAGGAAGCTTTGGTCCTGCGTGTATGCTGCGTGTCTACCTAGAAATTAGAGACTGATGGCACAAGGCTTGTTTTCCCATTAGGAAAGCTCCGTTCATGCGGCCTCGAAGCTACCGGAAAAGCATTGTTGTTGGCGGGGTTTTAGTCACTGCCGGCATGGTTCTGAGAAGAAAATGAGTTTTTTCGTTAGAAACCTTTTGCTTCCAGTTCCTTGTAGGAAGCTCACCCTGCTCTGCTCTATACCTAAAGTGAAAGTCAACGTGAGACTTGCTTCGAAGTAAGGCCTTGATTATCCTTGCAAAACGGGAGGCGTGCAGCAGCTCCATGAGGCCTTCATCGTTGTTCTGCTTTAGTTTCACGGTAGTAAGCCTTTCAAGACTCCTAGGGACCTTGCTTCAGCACCCGTTTCGGTACCAGAACACTGCGGAGAGCCAGGAAGCTCTGGTCCTGCGTGTATGCTGCGTGTCAACATAGAAATTAGACACTGATGGCACAAGGCTTGTTTTCCCATTAGGAAAGCTCCGTTCATGCGGCCTCGAAGCTACCTGGAAAGCATTGTTGTTGCCTGGGTTTTCGTCACTGCCGACATGGTTCTGAGAAGAAAATGAGTTTTCATGGAAGAAACCTTGTGCTTCCAGTTCCTTGTTGGAAGCTCACCCTGCTCTGCTCTATACCAAAAGTGAAAGCCAAGGTGAGCCCTAGCCTCGAAGTAAGGCCCTGATTTGCCTTGCCAATGGGGAGGCGTGCAGCAGCTCCATGAGGCCTTCCTCACTGTTCTGCTTGAGTTTCACGGTAGTGAGCCTTTCAAGACTCCTAGGGACCTTGCTTCAGCACCCGTTTCAGTACCAGAATATTGAGTAGACACAGGAAGCTCTAGTCCTCTTAAGCAACTTCCAGCCCCGTAGGCCTTTTGGAACACCCCAGTGTTGGCTAGAGAAAGGCAACACACTGCACTCTTCCTTGGCAGAGCCAGATTACCTCAGCTCCACACAGGATTCACGACCACACTTCTCGACTGTCCTCCATGCAGTGGATGTAACCTCATTCCCCTAGCTGAACTCTATTGAGAAAAACACTCTGCTTCTAATCCCGTTTCACTTTTTACACTTCGAGTCACGCATCCTCAAGGGGGTGGTCGGCTTGCATTCCAAGTACAATTTAAGCACAGTTCTTGGTGTAACACAGCAGGTCTTTTGAAGAGGCACAGGTCTCTAAGTCTCCCTCGCGCATCCTTTGTTTAGGCACTTTGCTGCACACAGAAAACCGGTCGTAGAAAAAAGTTGATTCAGGGGAAGCCCCAGTGGGGATCGTGAATCTCTTTTGACGTGGTAGCATCAACATGTACTTATGCTGCGTGTCAACCTGGAAATGGGAGACTGAAGGCACAAAGCTTGTTTTCCCGTTTTGAAAGCTCCATTCATGCGGCCTCGAAGCTACCTGAAAAGCACTGTTGTTACCGTGCTTTTCCTTACAGCCGGCATGGCACATAGAAGAAAATGAGTTTTCTCGAAAGAAACCTTGTGCTTCCAGTTCCTACTTGGAACCTCACCCTGCTCTGCTCTATACCAAACGTGAAAGTCAATGTGAGCACTAGCCTCGAAGTAAGGCCCTGATTATGCTGGCAAAACGGGAGGCGTGCAGCAGCTCCATGAGGCCTTCATCGCTGTTCTGCTTTAGTTGAACGGTAGTAAGCTCTCCAAGACTCCTAGGGACTTTGCTTAAGCAACCGTTTCGGTACCACAACACTGCGTAGAGCCAGGAAGCTTTGGTCCTGCGTGTATGCTGCGTGTGTACCTAGAAATTAGAGACTGATGGCACAAGGCTTGTTTTCCCATTAGGAAAGCTCCGTTCATGCGGCCTCGAAGCTACCGGAAAAGCATTGTTGTTGGCGGGGTTTTAGTCACTGCCGGCATGGTTCTGAGAAGAAAATGAGTTTTTTCGTTAGAAACCTTGTGCTTCCAGTTCCTTGTAGGAAGCTCACCCTGCTCTGCTCTATACCTAAAGTGAAAGGCAACGTGAGACTTGCTTCGAAGTAAGGCCTTGATTATCCTTGCAAAACGGGAGGCGTGCAGCAGCTCCATGAGGCCTTCATAGTTGTTCTGCTTTAGTTTCACGGTAGTAAGCCTTTCAAGACTCCTAGGGACCTTGCTTCAGCCCCTGTTTCGGTACCAGAACACTGCGGAGAGCCAGGAAGCTCTGGTCCTGCGTGTATGCTGCGTGTCAACCTAGAAATTAGAGACTGATGGCACAAGGCTTGTTTTCCCATTAGGAAACCTCCGTTCATGCGGCCTCGAAGCTACCTGAAAATCATTGTTGTTGCCTGGGTTTTCGTCACTGCCGACATGGTTCTGAGAAGAAAATGAGTTTTCATGGAAGAAACCTTGTGCTTCCAGTTCCTTTTTGGAAGCTCACCCTGCTCTGCTCTATACCAAAAGTGAAAGCCAAGGTGAGCCCTAGCCTCGAAGTAAGGCCCTGATTTGCCTTGCCAATGGGGATGCGTGCAGCAGCTCCATGAGGCCTTCCTCACTCTTCTGCTTGAGTTTCACGGTAGTGAGCCTTTCAAGACTCCTAGGGACCTTGCTTCAGCACCCGTTTCAGTACCAGAATATTGAGGAGACACAGGAAGCTCTAGTCCTGTTAAGCAACTTCCAGCCCCGTAGGCCTTTTGGAACACCCCAGTGTTGGCTAGAGAAAGGCAACACACTGCACTCTTCCTTGGCAGAGCCAGATTACCTCAGCTCCACACAGGATTCACGACCACACTTCTCGACTGTCCTCCATGCAGTGGATGTAACCTCATTCCCCTAGCTGAACTCTATTGAGAAAAACACTCTGCTTCTAATCCCGTTTCACTTTTTACACTTCGAGTCACGCATCCTCAAGGGGGTGGTCGGCTTGCATTCCAAGTACAATTTAAGCACAGTTCTTGGTGTAACACAGCAGGTCTTTTGAAGAGGCACAGGTCTCTAAGTCTTCCTCGCGCATCCTTTGTTTAGGCACTTTGCTGCACGCAGAAAACCGGTCGTAGAAAAAAGTTGATTCAGGGGAAGCCCCAGTGGGGATCGTGAATCTCTTTTGACGTGGTAGCATCAACATGTACTTATGCTGCGTGTCAACCTGGAAATGGGAGACTGAAGGCACAAAGCTTGTTTTCCCGTTTTGAAAGCTCCATTCATGCGGCCTCGAAGCTACCTGAAAAGCACTGTTGTTACCGTGCTTTTCCTTACAGCCGGCATGGCACATAGAAGAAAATGAGTTTTCTCGAAAGAAACCTTGTGCTTCCAGTTCCTACTTGGAACCTCACCCTGCTCTGCTCTATACCAAACGTGAAAGTCAATGTGAGCACTAGCCTCGAAGTAAGGCCCTGATTATGCTGGCAAAACGGGAGGCGTACAGCAGCTCCATGAGGCCTTCATCGCTGTTCTGCTTTAGTTGAACGGTAGTCAGCCCTCCAAGACTCCTAGGGACTTTGCTTAAGCAACCGTTTCGGTACCAGAACACTGCGTAGAGCCAGGAAGCTTTGGTCCTGCGTGTATGCTGCGTGTGTACCTAGAAATTAGAGACTGATGGCACAAGGCTTGTTTTCCCATTAGGAAAGCTCCGTTCATGCGGCCTCGAAGCTACCGGAAAAGCATTGTTGTTGGCGGGGTTTTAGTCACTGCCGGCATGGTTCTGAGAAGAAAATGAGTTTTTTCGTTAGAAACCTTTTGCTTCCAGTTCCTTGTAGGAAGCTCACCCTGCTCTGCTCTATACCTAAAGTGAAAGTCAACGTGAGACTTGCTTCGAAGTAAGGCCTTGATTATCCTTGCAAAACGGGAGGCGTGCAGCAGCTCCATGAGGCCTTCATCGTTGTTCTGCTTTAGTTTCACGGTAGTAAGCCTTTCAAGACTCCTAGGGACCTTGCTTCAGCCCCCGTTTCGGTACCAGAACACTGCGGAGAGCCAGGAAGCTCTGGTCCTGCGTGTATGATGCGTGTCAACGTAGAAATTAGACACTGATGGCACAAGGCTTGTTTTCCCATTAGGAAAGCTCCGTTCATGCGGCCTCGAAGCTACCTGGAAAGCATTGTTGTTGCCTGGGTTTTCGTCACTGCCGACATGGTTCTGAGAAGAAAATGAGTTTTCATGGAAGAAACCTTGTGCTTCCAGTTCCTTGTTGGAAGCTCACCCTGCTCTGCTCTATACCAAAAGTGAAAGCCAAGGTGAGCCCTAGCCTCGAAGTAAGGCCCTGATTTGCCTTGCCAATGGGGAGGCGTGCAGCAGCTCCATGAGGCCTTCCTCACTGTTCTGCTTGAGTTTCACGGTAGTGAGCCTTTCAAGACTCCTAGGGACCTTGCTTCAGCACCCGTTTCAGTACCAGAATATTGAGTAGACACAGGAAGCTCTAGTCCTCTTAAGCAACTTCCAGCCCCGTAGGCCTTTTGGAACACCCCAGTGTTGGCTAGAGAAAGGCAACACACTGCACTCTTCCTTGGCAGAGCCAGATTACCTCATCTCCACACAGGATTCACGACCACACTTCTCGACTGTCCTCCATGCAGTGGATGTAACCTCATTCCCCTAGCTGAACTCTATTGAGAAAAACACTCTGCTTCTAATCCCGTTTCACTTTTTACACTTCGAGTCACGCATCCTCAAGGGGGTGGTCGGCTTGCATTCCAAGTACAATTTAAGCACAGTTCTTGGTGTAACACAGCAGGTCTTTTGAAGAGGCACAGGTCTCTAAGTCTCCCTCGCGCATCCTTTGTTTAGGCACTTTGCTGCACGCAGAAAACCGGTCGTAGAAAAAAGTTGATTCAGGGGAAGCCCCAGTGGGGATCGTGAATCTCTTTTGACGTGGTAGCATCAACATGTACTTATGCTGCGTGTCAACCTGGAAATGGGAGACTGAAGGCACAAAGCTTGTTTTCCCGTTTTGAAAGCTCCATTCATGCGGCCTCGAAGCTACCTGAAAAGCACTGTTGTTACCGTGCTTTTCCTTACAGCCGGCATGGCACATAGAAGAAAATGAGTTTTCTCGAAAGAAACCTTGTGCTTCCAGTTCCTACTTGGAACCTCACCCTGCTCTGCTCTATACCAAACGTGAAAGTCAATGTGAGCACTAGCCTCGAAGTAAGGCCCTGATTATGCTGGCAAAACGGGAGGCGTGCAGCAGCTCCATGAGGCCTTCATCGCTGTTCTGCTTTAGTTGAACGGTAGTCAGCTCTCCAAGACTCCTAGGGACTTTGCTTAAGCAACCGTTTCGGTACCAGAACACTGCGTAGAGCCAGGAAGCTTTGGTCCTGCGTGTATGCTGCGTGTCTACCTAGAAATTAGAGACTGATGGCACAAGGCTTGTTTTCCCATTAGGAAAGCTCCGTTCATGCGGCCTCGAAGCTACCGGAAAAGCATTGTTGTTGGCGGGGTTTTAGTCACTGCCGGCATGGTTCTGAGAAGAAAATGAGTTTTTTCGTTAGAAACCTTTTGCTTCCAGTTCCTTGTAGGAAGCTCACCCTGCTCTGCTCTATACCTAAAGTGAAAGTCAACGTGAGACTTGCTTCGAAGTAAGGCCTTGATTATCCTTGCAAAACGGGAGGCGTGCAGCAGCTCCATGAGGCCTTCATCGTTGTTCTGCTTTAGTTTCACGGTAGTAAGCCTTTCAAGACTCCTAGGGACCTTGCTTCAGCACCCGTTTCGGTACCAGAACACTGCGGAGAGCCAGGAAGCTCTGGTCCTGCGTGTATGCTGCGTGTCAACGTAGAAATTAGACACTGATGGCACAAGGCTTGTTTTCCCATTAGGAAAGCTCCGTTCATGCGGCCTCGAAGCTACCTGGAAAGCATTGTTGTTGCCTGGGTTTTCGTCACTGCCGACATGGTTCTGAGAAGAAAATGAGTTTTCATGGAAGAAACCTTGTGCTTCCAGTTCCTTGTTGGAAGCTCACCCTGCTCTGCTCTATACCAAAAGTGAAAGCCAAGGTGAGCCCTAGCCTCGAAGTAAGGCCCTGATTTGCCTTGCCAATGGGGAGGCGTGCAGCAGCTCCATGAGGCCTTCCTCACTGTTCTGCTTGAGTTTCACGGTAGTGAGCCTTTCAAGACTCCTAGGGACCTTGCTTCAGCACCCGTTTCAGTACCAGAATATTGAGTAGACACAGGAAGCTCTAGTCCTCTTAAGCAACTTCCAGCCCCGTAGGCCTTTTGGAACACCCCAGTGTTGGCTAGAGAAAGGCAACACACTGCACTCTTCCTTGGCAGAGCCAGATTACCTCAGCTCCACACAGGATTCACGACCACACTTCTCGACTGTCCTCCATGCAGTGGATGTAACCTCATTCCCCTAGCTGAACTCTATTGAGAAAAACACTCTGCTTCTAATCCCGTTTCACTTTTTACACTTCGAGTCACGCATCCTCAAGGGGGTGGTCGGCTTGCATTCCAAGTACAATTTAAGCACAGTTCTTGGTGTAACACAGCAGGTCTTTTGAAGAGGCACAGGTCTCTAAGTCTCCCTCGCGCATCCTTTGTTTAGGCACTTTGCTGCACACAGAAAACCGGTCGTAGAAAAAAGTTGATTCAGGGGAAGCCCCAGTGGGGATCGTGAATCTCTTTTGACGTGGTAGCATCAACATGTACTTATGCTGCGTGTCAACCTGGAAATGGGAGACTGAAGGCACAAAGCTTGTTTTCCCGTTTTGAAAGCTCCATTCATGCGGCCTCGAAGCTACCTGAAAAGCACTGTTGTTACCGTGCTTTTCCTTACAGCCGGCATGGCACATAGAAGAAAATGAGTTTTCTCGAAAGAAACCTTGTGCTTCCAGTTCCTACTTGGAACCTCACCCTGCTCTGCTCTATACCAAACGTGAAAGTCAATGTGAGCACTAGCCTCGAAGTAAGGCCCTGATTATGCTGGCAAAACGGGAGGCGTGCAGCAGCTCCATGAGGCCTTCATCGCTGTTCTGCTTTAGTTGAACGGTAGTAAGCTCTCCAAGACTCCTAGGGACTTTGCTTAAGCAACCGTTTCGGTACCAGAACACTGCGTAGAGCCAGGAAGCTTTGGTCCTGCGTGTATGCTGCGTGTGTACCTAGAAATTAGAGACTGATGGCACAAGGCTTGTTTTCCCATTAGGAAAGCTCCGTTCATGCGGCCTCGAAGCTACCGGAAAAGCATTGTTGTTGGCGGGGTTTTAGTCACTGCCGGCATGGTTCTGAGAAGAAAATGAGTTTTTTCGTTAGAAACCTTGTGCTTCCAGTTCCTTGTAGGAAGCTCACCCTGCTCTGCTCTATACCTAAAGTGAAAGTCAACGTGAGACTTGCTTCGAAGTAAGGCCTTGATTATCCTTGCAAAACGGGAGGCGTGCAGCAGCTCCATGAGGCCTTCATCGTTGTTCTGCTTTAGTTTCACGGTAGTAAGCCTTTCAAGACTCCTAGGGACCTTGCTTCAGCCCCTGTTTCGGTACCAGAACACTGCGGAGAGCCAGGAAGCTCTGGTCCTGCGTGTATGCTGCGTGTCAACCTAGAAATTAGAGACTGATGGCACAAGGCTTGTTTTCCCATTAGGAAAGCTCCGTTCATGCGGCCTCGAAGCTACCTGAAAATCATTGTTGTTGCCTGGGTTTTCGTCACTGCCGACATGGTTCTGAGAAGAAAATGAGTTTTCATGGAAGAAACCTTGTGCTTCCAGTTCCTTTTTGGAAGCTCACCCTGCTCTGCTCTATACCAAAAGTGAAAGCCAAGGTGAGCCCTAGCCTCGAAGTAAGGCCCTGATTTGCCTTGCCAATGGGGATGCGTGCAGCAGCTCCATGAGTCCTTCCTCACTCTTCTGCTTGAGTTTCACGGTAGTGAGCCTTTCAAGACTCCTAGGGACCTTGCTTCAGCACCCGTTTCAGTACCAGAATATTGAGTAGACAGAGGAAGCTCTAGTCCTGTTAAGCAACTTCCAGCCCCGTAGGCCTTTTGGAACACCCCAGTGTTGGCTAGAGAAAGGCAACACACTGCACTCTTCCTTGGCAGAGCCAGATTACCTCAGCTCCACACAGGATTCACGACCACACTTCTCGACTGTCCTCCATGCAGTGGATGTAACCTCATTCCCCTAGCTGAACTCTATTGAGAAAAACACTCTGCTTCTAATCCCGTTTCACTTTTTACACTTCGAGTCACGCATCCTCAAGGGGGTGGTCGGCTTGCATTCCAAGTACAATTTAAGCACAGTTCTTGGTGTAACACAGCAGGTCTTTTGAAGAGGCACAGGTCTCTAAGTCTTCCTCGCGCATCCTTTGTTTAGGCACTTTGCTGCACGCAGAAAACCGGTCGTAGAAAAAAGTTGATTCAGGGGAAGCCCCAGTGGGGATCGTGAATCTCTTTTGACGTGGTAGCATCAACATGTACTTATGCTGCGTGTCAACCTGGAAATGGGAGACTGAAGGCACAAAGCTTGTTTTCCCGTTTTGAAAGCTCCATTCATGCGGCCTCGAAGCTACCTGAAAAGCACTGTTGTTACCGTGCTTTTCCTTACAGCCGGCATGGCACATAGAAGAAAATGAGTTTTCTCGAAAGAAACCTTGTGCTTCCAGTTCCTACTTGGAACCTCACCCTGCTCTGCTCTATACCAAACGTGAAAGTCAATGTGAGCACTAGCCTCGAAGTAAGGCCCTGATTATGCTGGCAAAACGGGAGGCGTACAGCAGCTCCATGAGTCCTTCATCGCTGTTCTGCTTTAGTTGAACGGTAGTCAGCCCTCCAAGACTCCTAGGGACTTTGCTTAAGCAACCGTTTCGGTACCAGAACACTGCGTAGAGCCAGGAAGCTTTGGTCCTGCGTGTATGCTGCGTGTGTACCTAGAAATTAGAGACTGATGGCACAAGGCTTGTTTTCCCATTAGGAAAGCTCCGTTCATGCGGCCTCGAAGCTACCGGAAAAGCATTGTTGTTGGCGGGGTTTTAGTCACTGCCGGCATGGTTCTGAGAAGAAAATGAGTTTTTTCGTAAAAAACCTTTTGCTTCCAGTTCCTTGTAGGAAGCTCACCCTGCTCTGCTCTATACCTAAAGTGAAAGTCAACGTGAGACTTGCTTCGAAGTAAGGCCTTGATTATCCTTGCAAAACGGGAGGCGTGCAGCAGCTCCATGAGGCCTTCATCGTTGTTCTGCTTTAGTTTCACGGTAGTAAGCCTTTCAAGACTCCTAGGGACCTTGCTTCAGCACCCGTTTCGGTACCAGAACACTGCGGAGAGCCAGGAAGCTCTGGTCCTGCGTGTATGCTGCGTGTCAACCTAGAAATTAGACACTGATGGCACAAGGCTTGTTTTCCCATTAGGAAAGCTCCGTTCATGAGGCCTCGAAGCTACCTGGAAAGCATTGTTGTTGCCTGGGTTTTCGTCACTGCCGACATGGTTCTGAGAAGAAAATGAGTTTTCATGGAAGAAACCTTGTGCTTCCAGTTCCTTGTTGGAAGCTCACCCTGCTCTGCTCTATACCAAAAGTGAAAGCCAAGGTGAGCCCTAGCCTCGAAGTAAGGCCCTGATTTGCCTTGCGAATGGGGAGGCGTGCAGCAGCTCCATGAGGCCTTCCTCACTGTTCTGCTTGAGTTTCACGGTAGTGAGCCTTTCAAGACTCCTAGGGACCTTGCTTCAGCACCCGTTTCAGTACCAGAATATTGAGTAGACACAGGAAGCTCTAGTCCTGTTAAGCAACTTCCAGCCCCGTAGGCCTTTTGGAACACCCCAGTGTTGGCTAGAGAAAGGCAACACACTGCACTCTTCCTTGGCAGAGCCAGATTACCTCAGCTCCACACAGGATTCACGACCACACTTCTCGACTGTCCTCCATGCAGTGGATGTAACCTCATTCCCCTAGCTGAACTCTATTGAGAAAAACACTCTGCTTCTAATCCCGTTTCACTTTTTACACTTCGAGTCATGCATCCTCAAGGGGGTGGTCGGCTTGCATTCCAAGTACAATTTAAGCACAGTTCTTGGTGTAACACAGCAGGTCTTTTGAAGAGGCACAGGTCTCTAAGTCTCCCTCGCGCATCCTTTGTTTAGGCACTTTGCTGCACGCAGAAAACCGGTCGTAGAAAAAAGTTGATTCAGGGGAAGCCCCAGTGGGGATCGTGAATCTCTTTTGACGTGGTAGCATCAACATGTACTTATGCTGCGTGTCAACCTGGAAATGGGAGACTGAAGGCACAAAGCTTGTTTTCCCGTTTTGAAAGCTCCATTCATGCGGCCTCGAAGCTACCTGAAAAGCACTGTTGTTACCGTGCTTTTCCTTACAGCCGGCATGGCACATAGAAGAAAATGAGTTTTTTCGTAAGAAACCTTTTGCTTCCAGTTCCTTGTAGGAAGCTCACCCTGCTCTGCTCTATACCTAAAGTGAAAGTCAACGTGAGACTTGCTTCGAAGTAAGGCCTTGATTATCCTTGCAAAACGGGAGGCGTGCAGCAGCTCCATGAGGCCTTCATCGTTGTTCTGCTTTAGTTTCACGGTAGTAAGCCTTTCAAGACTCCTAGGGACCTTGCTTCAGCACCCGTTTCGGTACCAGAACACTGCGGAGAGCCAGGAAGCTCTGGTCCTGCGTGTATGCTGCGTGTCAACCTAGAAATTAGACACTGATGGCACAAGGCTTGTTTTCCCATTAGGAAAGCTCCGTTCATGCGGCCTCGAAGCTACCTGAAAAGCATTGTTGTTGCCTGGGTTTTCGTCACTGCCGACATGGTTCTGAGAAGAAAATGAGTTTTCATGGAAGAAACCTTGTGCTTCCAGTTCCTTGTTGGAAGCTCACCCTGCTCTGCTCTATACCAAAAGTGAAAGCCAACGTGAGCCCTAGCCTCGAAGTAACGCCCTGATTTGCCTTGCCAATGGGGAGGCGTGCAGCAGCTCCATGAGGCCTTCCTCACTGTTCTGCTTGAGTTTCACGGTAGTGAGCCTTTCAAGACTCCTAGGGACCTTGCTTCAGCACCCGTTTCAGTACCAGAATATTGAGGAGACACAGGAAGCTCTAGTCCTGTTAAGCAACTTCCAGCCCCGTAGGCCTTTTGGAACACCCCAGTGTTGGCTAGAGAAAGGCAACACACTGCACTCTTCCTTGTCAGAGCCAGATTACCTCAGCTCCACACAGGATTCACGACCACACTTCTCGACTGTCCTCCATGCAGTGGATGTAACCTCATTCCCCTAGCTGAACTCTATTGAGAAAAACACTCTGCTTCTAATCCCGTTTCACTTTTTACACTTCGAGTCACGCATCCTCAAGGGGGTGGTCGGCTTGCATTCCAAGTACAATTTAAGCACAGTTCTTGGTGTAACACAGCAGGTCTTTTGAAGAGGCACAGGTCTCTAAGTCTCCCTCGCGCATCCTTTGTTTAGGCACTTTGCTGCACGCAGAAAACCGGTCGTAGAAAAAAGTTGATTCAGGGGAAGCCCCAGTGGGGATCATGAATCTCTTTTGACGTGGTAGCATCAACATGTACTTATGCTGCGTGTCAACCTGGAAATGGGAGACTGAAGGCACAAAGCTTGTTTTCCCGTTTTGAAAGCTCCATTCATGCGGCCTCGAAGCTACCTGAAAAGCACTGTTTTTACCGTGCTTTTCCTTACAGCCGGCATGGCACATAGAAGAAAATGAGTTTTCTCGAAAGAAACCTTGTGCTTCCAGTTCCTACTTGGAACCTCACCCTGCTCTGCTCTATACCAAACGTGAAAGTCAATGTGAGCACTAGCCTCGAAGTAAGGCCCTGATTATGCTGGCAAAACGGGAGGCGTACAGCAGCTCCATGAGGCCTTCATCGCTGTTCTGCTTTAGTTGAACGGTAGTAAGCTCTCCAAGACTCCTAGGGACTTTGCTTAAGCAACCGTTTCGGTACCAGAACACTGCGTAGAGCCAGGAAGCTTTGGTCCTGCGTGTATGCTGCGTGTCTACCTAGAAATTAGAGACTGATGGCACAAGGCTTGTTTTCCCATTAGGAAAGCTCCGTTCATGCGGCCTCGAAGCTACCGGAAAAGCATTGTTGTTGGCGGGGTTTTAGTCACTGCCGGCATGGTTCTGAGAAGAAAATGAGTTTTTTCGTAAAAAACCTTTTGCTTCCAGTTCCTTGTAGGAAGCTCACCCTGCTCTGCTCTATACCTAAAGTGAAAGTCAACGTGAGACTTGCTTCGAAGTAAGGCCTTGATTATCCTTGCAAAACGGGAGGCGTGCAGCAGCTCCATGAGGCCTTCATCGTTGTTCTGCTTTAGTTTCACGGTAGTAAGCCTTTCAAGACTCCTAGGGACCTTGCTTCAGCCCCCGTTTCGGTACCAGAACACTGCGGAGAGCCAGGAAGCTCTGGTCCTGCGTGTATGCTGCGTGTCAACCTAGAAATTAGACACTGATGGCACAAGGCTTGTTTTCCCATTAGGAAAGCTCCGTTCATGCGGCCTCGAAGCTACCTGGAAAGCATTGTTGTTGCCTGGGTTTTCGTCACTGCCGACATGGTTCTGAGAAGAAAATGAGTTTTCATGGAAGAAACCTTGTGCTTCCAGTTCCTTGTTGGAAGCTCACCCTGCTCTGCTCTATACCAAAAGTGAAAGCCAAGGTGAGCCCTAGCCTCGAAGTAAGGCCCTGATTTGCCTTGCCAATGGGGAGGCGTGCAGCAGCTCCATGAGGCCTTCCTCACTGTTCTGCTTGAGTTTCACGGTAGTAAGCCTTTCAAGACTCCTAGGGACCTTGCTTCAGCACCCGTTTCAGTACCAGAATATTGAGGAGACACAGGAAGCTCTAGTCCTGTTAAGCAACTTCCAGCCCCGTAGGCCTTTTGGAACACCCCAGTGTTGGCTAGAGAAAGGCAACACACTGCACTCTTCCTTGGCAGAGCCAGATTACCTCAGCTCCACACAGGATTCACGACCACACTTCTCGACTGTCCTCCATGCAGTGGATGTAACCTCATTCCCCTAGCTGAACTCTATTGAGAAAAACACTCTGCTTCTAATCCCGTTTCACTTTTTACACTTCGAGTCACGCATCCTCAAGGGGGTGGTCGGCTTGCATTCCAAGTACAATTTAAGCACAGTTCTTGGTGTAACACAGCAGGTCTTTTGAAGAGGCACAGGTCTCTAAGTCTCCCTCGCGCATCCTTTGTTTAGGCACTTTGCTGCACGCAGAAAACCGGTCGTAGAAAAAAGTTGATTCAGGGGAAGCCCCAGTGGGGATCGTGAATCTCTTTTGACGTGGTAGCATCAACATGTACTTATGCTGCGTGTCAACCTGGAAATGGGAGACTGAAGGCACAAAGCTTGTTTTCCCGTTTTGAAAGCTCCATTCATGCGGCCTCGAAGCTACCTGAAAAGCACTGTTGTTACCGTGCTTTTCCTTACAGCCGGCATGGCACATAGAAGAAAATGAGTTTTCTCGAAAGAAACCTTGTGCTTCCAGTTCCTACTTGGAACCTCACCCTGCTCTGCTCTATACCAAACGTGAAAGTCAATGTGAGCACTAGCCTCGAAGTAAGGCCCTGATTATGCTGGCAAAACGGGAGGCGTGCAGCAGCT
Source organism: Eubalaena glacialis (assembly GCF_028564815.1). Lineage (NCBI taxonomy): Eukaryota > Metazoa > Chordata > Mammalia > Artiodactyla > Balaenidae > Eubalaena > Eubalaena glacialis. Next base: position 46,584,482 of record NC_083731.1, read on the forward strand.
CCATGAGGCCTTCATCGCTGTTCTGCTTTAGTTGAACGGTAGTCAGCTCTCCAAGACTCCTAGGGACTTTGCTTAAGCAACCGTTTCGGTACCAGAACACTGCGTAGAGCCAGGAAGCTTTGGTCCTGCGTGTATGCTGCGTGTCTACCTAGAAATTAGAGACTGATGGCACAAGGCTTGTTTTCCCATTAGGAAAGCTCCGTTCATGCGGCCTCGAAGCTACCGGAAAAGCATTGTTGTTGGCAGGGTTTTAGTCACTGCCGGCATGGTTCTGAGAAGAAAATGAGTTTTTTCGTAAAAAACCTTTTGCTTCCAGTTCCTTGTAGGAAGCTCACCCTGCTCTGCTCTATACCTAAAGTGAAAGTCAACGTGAGACTTGCTTCGAAGTAAGGCCTTGATTATCCTTGCAAAACGGGAGGCGTGCAGCAGCTCCATGAGGCCTTCATCGTTGTTCTGCTTTAGTTTCACGGTAGTAAGCCTTTCAAGACTCCTAGGGACCTTGCTTCAGCCCCCGTTTCGGTACCAGAACACTGCGGAGAGCCAGGAAGCTCTGGTCCTGCGTGTATGCTGCGTGTCAACCTAGAAATTAGACACTGATGGCACAAGGCTTGTTTTCCCATTAGGAAAGCTCCGTTCATGCGGCCTCGAAGCTACCTGGAAAGCATTGTTGTTGCCTGGGTTTTCGTCACTGCCGACATGGTTCTGAGAAGAAAATGAGTTTTCATGGAAGAAACCTTGTGCTTCCAGTTCCTTGTTGGAAGCTCACCCTGCTCTGCTCTATACCAAAAGTGAAAGCCAAGGTGAGCCCTAGCCTCGAAGTAAGGCCCTGATTTGCCTTGCCAATGGGGAGGCGTGCAGCAGCTCCATGAGGCCTTCCTCACTGTTCTGCTTGAGTTTCACGGTAGTGAGCCTTTCAAGACTCCTAGGGACCTTGCTTCAGCACCCGTTTCAGTACCAGAATATTGAGTAGACACAGGAAGCTCTAGTCCTGTTAAGCAACTTCCAGCCCCGTAGGCCTTTTGGAACACCCCAGTGTTGGCTAGAGAAAGGCAACACACTGCACTCTTCCTTGGCAGAGCCAGATTACCTCAGCTCCACACAGGATTCACGACCACACTTCTCGACTGTCCTCCATGCAGTGGATGTAACCTCATTCCCCTAGCTGAACTCTATTGAGAAAAACACTCTGCTTCTAATCCCGTTTCACTTTTTACACTTCGAGTCACGCATCCTCAAGGGGGTGGTCGGCTTGCATTCCAAGTACAATTTAAGCACAGTTCTTGGTGTAACACAGCAGGTCTTTTGAAGAGGCACAGGTCTCTAAGTCTCCCTCGCGCATCCTTTGTTTAGGCACTTTGCTGCACGCAGAAAACCGGTCGTAGAAAAAAGTTGATTCAGGGGAAGCCCCAGTGGGGATCGTGAATCTCTTTTGACGTGGTAGCATCAACATGTACTTATGCTGCGTGTCAACCTGGAAATGGGAGACTGAAGGCACAAAGCTTGTTTTCCCGTTTTGAAAGCTCCATTCATGCGGCCTCGAAGCTACCTGAAAAGCACTGTTGTTACCGTGCTTTTCCTTACAGCCGGCATGGCACATAGAAGAAAATGAGTTTTCTCGAAAGAAACCTTGTGCTTCCAGTTCCTACTTGGAACCTCACCCTGCTCTGCTCTATACCAAACGTGAAAGTCAATGTGAGCACTAGCCTCGAAGTAAGGCCCTGATTATGCTGGCAAAACGGGAGGCGTACAGCAGCTCCATGAGGCCTTCATCGCTGTTCTGCTTTAGTTGAACGGTAGTCAGCTCTCCAAGACTCCTAGGGACTTTGCTTAAGCAACCGTTTCGGTACCAGAACACTGCGTAGAGCCAGGAAGCTTTGGTCCTGCGTGTATGCTGCGTGTGTACCTAGAAATTAGAGACTGATGGCACAAGGCTTGTTTTCCCATTAGGAAAGCTCCGTTCATGCGGCCTCGAAGCTACCGGAAAAGCATTGTTGTTGGCGGGGTTTTAGTCACTGCCGGCATGGTTCTGAGAAGAAAATGAGTTTTTTCGTAAAAAACCTTTTGCTTCCAGTTCCTTGTAGGAAGCTCACCCTGCTCTGCTCTATACCTAAAGTGAAAGTCAACGTGAGACTTGCTTCGAAGTAAGGCCTTGATTATCCTTGCAAAACGGGAGGCGTGCAGCAGCTCCATGAGGCCTTCATCGTTGTTCTGCTTTAGTTTCACGGTAGTAAGCCTTTCAAGACTCCTAGGGACCTTGCTTCAGCACCCGTTTCGGTACCAGAACACTGCGGAGAGCCAGGAAGCTCTGGTCCTGCGTGTATGCTGCGTGTCAACGTAGAAATTAGACACTGATGGCACAAGGCTTGTTTTCCCATTAGGAAAGCTCCGTTCATGCGGCCTCGAAGCTACCTGGAAAGCATTGTTGTTGCCTGGGTTTTCGTCACTGCCGACATGGTTCTGAGAAGAAAATGAGTTTTCATGGAAGAAACCTTGTGCTTCCAGTTCCTTTTTGGAAGCTCACCCTGCTCTGCTCTATACCAAAAGTGAAAGCCAAGGTGAGCCCTAGCCTCGAAGTAAGGCCCTGATTTGCCTTGCCAATGGGGAGGCGTGCAGCAGCTCCATGAGGCCTTCCTCACTGTTCTGCTTGAGTTTCACGGTAGTGAGCCTTTCAAGACTCCTAGGGACCTTGCTTCAGCACCCGTTTCAGTACCAGAATATTGAGTAGACACAGGAAGCTCTAGTCCTGTTAAGCAACTTCCAGCCCCGTAGGCCTTTTGGAACACCCCAGTGTTGGCTAGAGAAAGGCAACACACTGCACTCTTCCTTGGCAGAGCCAGATTACCTCAGCTCCACACAGGATTCACGACCACACTTCTCGACTGTCCTCCATGCAGTGGATGTAACCTCATTCCCCTAGCTGAACTCTATTGAGAAAAACACTCTGCTTCTAATCCCGTTTCACTTTTTACACTTCGAGTCACGCATCCTCAAGGGGGTGGTCGGCTTGCATTCCAAGTACAATTTAAGCACAGTTCTTGGTGTAACACAGCAGGTCTTTTGAAGAGGCACAGGTCTCTAAGTCTCCCTCGCGCATCCTTTGTTTAGGCACTTTGCTGCACGCAGAAAACCGGTCGTAGAAAAAAGTTGATTCAGGGGAAGCCCCAGTGGGGATCGTGAATCTCTTTTGACGTGGTAGCATCAACATGTACTTATGCTGCGTGTCAACCTGGAAATGGGAGACTGAAGGCACAAAGCTTGTTTTCCCGTTTTGAAAGCTCCATTCATGCGGCCTCGAAGCTACCTGAAAAGCACTGTTGTTACCGTGCTTTTCCTTACAGCCGGCATGGCACATAGAAGAAAATGAGTTTTCTCGAAAGAAACCTTGTGCTTCCAGTTCCTACTTGGAACCTCACCCTGCTCTGCTCTATACCAAACGTGAAAGTCAATGTGAGCACTAGCCTCGAAGTAAGGCCCTGATTATGCTGGCAAAACGGGAGGCGTGCAGCAGCTCCATGAGGCCTTCATCGCTGTTCTGCTTTAGTTGAACGGTAGTCAGCTCTCCAAGACTCCTAGGGACTTTGCTTAAGCAACCGTTTCGGTACCAGAACACTGCGTAGAGCCAGGAAGCTTTGGTCCTGCGTGTATGCTGCGTGTCTACCTAGAAATTAGAGACTGATGGCACAAGGCTTGTTTTCCCATTAGGAAAGCTCCGTTCATGCGGCCTCGAAGCTACCGGAAAAGCATTGTTGTTGGCGGGGTTTTAGTCACTGCCGGCATGGTTCTGAGAAGAAAATGAGTTTTTTCGTAAAAAACCTTTTGCTTCCAGTTCCTTGTAGGAAGCTCACCCTGCTCTGCTCTATACCTAAAGTGAAAGTCAACGTGAGACTTGCTTCGAAGTAAGGCCTTGATTATCCTTGCAAAACGGGAGGCGTGCAGCAGCTCCATGAGGCCTTCATCGTTGTTCTGCTTTAGTTTCACGGTAGTAAGCCTTTCAAGACTCCTAGGGACCTTGCTTCAGCACCCGTTTCAGTACCAGAACACTGCGGAGAGCCAGGAAGCTCTGGTCCTGCGTGTATGCTGCGTGTCAACCTAGAAATTAGACACTGATGGCACAAGGCTTGTTTTCCCATTAGGAAAGCTCCGTTCATGCGGCCTCGAAGCTACCTGGAAAGCATTGTTGTTGCCTGGGTTTTCGTCACTGCCGACATGGTTCTGAGAAGAAAATGAGTTTTCATGGAAGAAACCTTGTGCTTCCAGTTCCTTGTTGGAAGCTCACCCTGCTCTGCTCTATACCAAAAGTGAAAGCCAAGGTGAGCCCTAGCCTCGAAGTAAGGCCCTGATTTGCCTTGCGAATGGGGAGGCGTGCAGCAGCTCCATGAGGCCTTCCTCACTGTTCTGCTTGAGTTTCACGGTAGTGAGCCTTTCAAGACTCCTAGGGACCTTGCTTCAGCACCCGTTTCAGTACCAGAATATTGAGTAGACACAGGAAGCTCTAGTCCTGTTAAGCAACTTCCAGCCCCGAAGGCCTTTTGGAACACCCCAGTGTTGGCTAGAGAAAGGCAACACACTGCACTCTTCCTTGGCAGAGCCAGATTACCTCAGCTCCACACAGGATTCACGACCACACTTCTCGACTGTCCTCCATGCAGTGGATGTAACCTCATTCCCCTAGCTGAACTCTATTGAGAAAAACACTCTGCTTCTAATCCCGTTTCACTTTTTACACTTCGAGTCACGCATCCTCAAGGGGGTGGTCGGCTTGCATTCCAAGTACAATTTAAGCACAGTTCTTGGTGTAACACAGCAGGTCTTTTGAAGAGGCACAGGTCTCTAAGTCTCCCTCGCGCATCCTTTGTTTAGGCACTTTGCTGCACGCAGAAAACCGGTCGTAGAAAAAAGTTGATTCAGGGGAAGCCCCAGTGGGGATCGTGAATCTCTTTTGACGTGGTAGCATCAACATGTACTTATGCTGCGTGTCAACCTGGAAATGGGAGACTGAAGGCACAAAGCTTGTTTTCCCATTTTGAAAGCTCCATTCATGCGGCCTCGAAGCTACCTGAAAAGCACTGTTGTTACCGTGCTTTTCCTTACAGCCGGCATGGCACATAGAAGAAAATGAGTTTTCTCGAAAGAAACCTTGTGCTTCCAGTTCCTACTTGGAACCTCACCCTGCTCTGCTCTATACCAAACGTGAAAGTCAATGTGAGCACTAGCCTCGAAGTAAGGCCCTGATTATGCTGGCAAAACGGGAGGCGTACAGCAGCTCCATGAGGCCTTCATCGCTGTTCTGCTTTAGTTGAACGGTAGTCAGCTCTCCAAGACTCCTAGGGACTTTGCTTAAGCAACCGTTTCGGTACCAGAACACTGCGTAGAGCCAGGAAGCTTTGGTCCTGCGTGTATGCTGCGTGTCTACCTAGAAATTAGAGACTGATGGCACAAGGCTTGTTTTCCCATTAGGAATGCTCCGTTCATGCGGCCTCGAAGCTACCGGAAAAGCATTGTTGTTGGCGGGGTTTTAGTCACTGCCGGCATGGTTCTGAGAAGAAAATGAGTTTTTTCGTAAAAAACCTTTTGCTTCCAGTTCCTTGTAGGAAGCTCACCCTGCTCTGCTCTATACCTAAAGTGAAAGTCAACGTGAGTCTTGCTTCGAAGTAAGGCCTTGATTATCCTTGCAAAACGGGAGGCGTGCAGCAGCTCCATGAGGCCTTCATCGTTGTTCTGCTTTAGTTTCACGGTAGTAAGCCTTTCAAGACTCCTAGGGACCTTGCTTCAGCACCCGTTTCGGTACCAGAACACTGCGGAGAGCCAGGAAGCTCTGGTCCTGCGTGTATGCTGCGTGTCAACCTAGAAATTAGACACTGATGGCACAAGGCTTGTTTTCCCATTAGGAAAGCTCCGTTCATGCGGCCTCGAAGCTACCTGGAAAGCATTGTTGTTGCCTGGGTTTTCGTCACTGCCGACATGGTTCTGAGAAGAAAATGAGTTTTCATGGAAGAAACCTTGTGCTTCCAGTTCCTTGTTGGAAGCTCACCCTGCTCTGCTCTATACCAAAAGTGAAAGCCAACGTGAGCCCTAGCCTCGAAGTAAGGCCCTGATTTGCCTTGCCAATGGGGAGGCGTGCAGCAGCTCCATGAGGCCTTCCTCACTGTTCTGCTTGAGTTTCACGGTAGTGAGCCTTTCAAGACTCCTAGGGACCTTGCTTCAGCACCCGTTTCAGTACCAGAATATTGAGTAGACACAGGAAGCTCTAGTCCTGTTAAGCAACTTCCAGCCCCGTAGGCCTTTTGGAACACCCCAGTGTTGGCTAGAGAAAGGCAACACACTGCACTCTTCCTTGGCAGAGCCAGATTACCTCAGCTCCACACAGGATTCACGACCACACTTCTCGACTGTCCTCCATGCAGTGGATGTAACCTCATTCCCCTAGCTGAACTCTATTGAGAAAAACACTCTGCTTCTAATCCCGTTTCACTTTTTACACTTCGAGTCACGCATCCTCAAGGGGGTGGTCGGCTTGCATTCCAAGTACAATTTAAGCACAGTTCTTGGTGTAACACAGCAGGTCTTTTGAAGAGGCACAGGTCTCTAAGTCTCCCTCGCGCATCCTTTGTTTAGGCACTTTGCTGCACGCAGAAAACCGGTCGTAGAAAAAAGTTGATTCAGGGGAAGCCCCAGTGGGGATCGTGAATCTCTTTTGACGTGGTAGCATCAACATGTACTTATGCTGCGTGTCAACCTGGAAATGGGAGACTGAAGGCACAAAGCTTGTTTTCCCGTTTTGAAAGCTCCATTCATGCGGCCTCGAAGCTACCTGAAAAGCACTGTTGTTACCGTGCTTTTCCTTACAGCCGGCATGGCACATAGAAGAAAATGAGTTTTCTCGAAAGAAACCTTGTGCTTCCAGTTCCTACTTGGAACCTCACCCTGCTCTGCTCTATACCAAACGTGAAAGTCAATGTGAGCACTAGCCTCGAAGTAAGGCCCTGATTATGCTGGCAAAACGGGAGGCGTACAGCAGCTCCATGAGGCCTTCATCGCTGTTCTGCTTTAGTTGAACGGTAGTCAGCTCTCCAAGTCTCCTAGGGACTTTGCTTAAGCAACCGTTTCGGTACCAGAACACTGCGTAGAGCCAGGAAGCTTTGGTCCTGCGTGTATGCTGCGTGTCTACCTAGAAATTAGAGACTGATGGCACAAGGCTTGTTTTCCCATTAGGAAAGCTCCGTTCATGCGGCCTCGAAGCTACCGGAAAAGCATTGTTGTTGGCGGGGTTTTAGTCACTGCCGGCATGGTTCTGAGAAGAAAATGAGTTTTTTCGTAAAAAACCTTTTGCTTCCAGTTCCTTGTAGGAAGCTCACCCTGCTCTGCTCTATACCTAAAGTGAAAGTCAACGTGAGACTTGCTTCGAAGTAAGGCCTTGATTATCCTTGCAAAACGGGAGGCGTGCAGCAGCTCCATGAGGCCTTCATCGTTGTTCTGCTTTAGTTTCACGGTAGTAAGCCTTTCAAGACTCCTAGGGACCTTGCTTCAGCACCCGTTTCGGTACCAGAACACTGCGGAGAGCCAGGAAGCTCTGGTCCTGCGTGTATGCTGCGTGTCAACCTAGAAATTAGAGACTGATGGCACAAGGCTTGTTTTCCCATTAGGAAAGCTCCGTTCATGCGGCCTCGAAGCTACCTGGAAAGCATTGTTGTTGCCTGGGTTTTCGTCACTGCCGACATGGTTCTGAGAAGAAAATGAGTTTTCATGGAAGAAACCTTGTGCTTCCAGTTCCTTGTTGGAAGCTCACCCTGCTCTGCTCTATACCAAAAGTGAAAGCCAAGGTGAGCCCTAGCCTCGAAGTAAGGCCGTGATTTGCCTTGCGAATGGGGAGGCGTGCAGCAGCTCCATGAGGCCTTCCTCACTGTTCTGCTTGAGTTTCACGGTAGTGAGCTTTTCAAGACTCCTAGGGACCTTGCTTCAGCACCCGTTTCAGTACCAGAATATTGAGTAGACACAGGAAGCTCTAGTCCTGTTAAGCAACTTCCAGCCCCGTAGGCCTTTTGGAACACCCCAGTGTTGGCTAGAGAAAGGCAACACACTGCACTCTTCCTTGGCAGAGCCAGATTACCTCAGCTCCACACAGGATTCACGACCACACTTCTCGACTGTCCTCCATGCAGTGGATGTAACCTCATTCCCCTAGCTGAACTCTATTGAGAAAAACACTCTGCTTCTAATCCCGTTTCACTTTTTACACTTCGAGTCACGCATCCTCAACGGGGTGGTCGGCTTGCATTCCAAGTACAATTTAAGCACAGTTCTTGGTGTAACACAGCAGGTCTTTTGAAGAGGCACAGGTCTCTAAGTCTCCCTCGCGCATCCTTTGTTTAGGCACTTTGCTGCACGCAGAAAACCGGTCGTAGAAAAAAGTTGATTCAGGGGAAGCCCCAGTGGGGATCGTGAATCTCTTTTGACGTGGTAGCATCAACATGTACTTATGCTGCGTGTCAACCTGGAAATGGGAGACTGAAGGCACAAAGCTTGTTTTCCCGTTTTGAAAGCTCCATTCATGCGGCCTCGAAGCTACCTGAAAAGCACTGTTGTTACCGTGCTTTTCCTTACAGCCGGCATGGCACATAGAAGAAAATGAGTTTTCTCGAAAGAAACCTTGTGCTTCCACTTCCTACTTGGAACCTCACCCTGCTCTGCTCTATACCAAACGTGAAAGTCAATGTGAGCACTAGCCTCGAAGTAAGGCCCTGATTATGCTGGCAAAACGGGAGGCGTACAGCAGCTCCATGAGGCCTTCATCGCTGTTCTGCTTTAGTTGAACGGTAGTCAGCTCTCCAAGACTCCTAGGGACTTTGCTTAAGCAACCGTTTCGGTACCAGAACACTGCGTAGAGCCAGGAAGCTTTGGTCCTGCGTGTATGCTGCGTGTCTACCTAGAAATTAGAGACTGATGGCACAAGGCTTGTTTTCCCATTAGGAAAGCTCCGTTCATGCGGCCTCGAAGCTACCGGAAAAGCATTGTTGTTGGCGGGGTTTTAGTCACTGCCGGCATGGTTCTGAGAAGAAAATGAGTTTTTTCGTAAAAAACCTTTTGCTTCCAGTTCCTTGTAGGAAGCTCACCCTGCTCTGCTCTATACCTAAAGTGAAAGTCAACGTGAGACTTGCTTCGAAGTAAGGCCTTGATTATCCTTGCAAAACGGGAGGCGTGCAGCAGCTCCATGAGGCCTTCATCGTTGTTCTGCTTTAGTTTCACGGTAGTAAGCCTTTCAAGACTCCTAGGGACCTTGCTTCAGCACCCGTTTCGGTACCAGAACACTGCGGAGAGCCAGGAAGCTCTGGTCCTGCGTGTATGCTGCGTGTCAACCTAGAAATTAGAGACTGATGGCACAAGGCTTGTTTTCCCATTAGGAAAGCTCCGTTCATGCGGCCTCGAAGCTACCTGGAAAGCATTGTTGTTGCCTGGGTTTTCGTCACTGCCGACATGGTTCTGAGAAGAAAATGAGTTTTCATGGAAGAAACCTTGTGCTTCCAGTTCCTTGTTGGAAGCTCACCCTGCTCTGCTCTATACCAAAAGTGAAAGCCAAGGTGAGCCCTAGCCTCGAAGTAAGGCCGTGATTTGCCTTGCGAATGGGGAGGCGTGCAGCAGCTCCATGAGGCCTTCCTCACTGTTCTGCTTGAGTTTCACGGTAGTGAGCTTTTCAAGACTCCTAGGGACCTTGCTTCAGCACCCGTTTCAGTACCAGAATATTGAGTAGACACAGGAAGCTCTAGTCCTGTTAAGCAACTTCCAGCCCCGTAGGCCTTTTGGAACACCCCAGTGTTGGCTAGAGAAAGGCAACACACTGCACTCTTCCTTGGCAGAGCCAGATTACCTCAGCTCCACACAGGATTCACGACCACACTTCTCGACTGTCCTCCATGCAGTGGATGTAACCTCATTCCCCTAGCTGAACTCTATTGAGAAAAACACTCTGCTTCTAATCCCGTTTCACTTTTTACACTTCGAGTCACGCATCCTCAAGGGGGTGGTCGGCTTGCATTCCAAGTACAATTTAAGCACAGTTCTTGGTGTAACACAGCAGGTCTTTTGAAGAGGCACAGGTCTCTAAGTCTCCCTCACGCATCCTTTGTTTAGGCACTTTGCTGCACGCAGAAAACCGGTCGTAGAAAAAAGTTGATTCAGGGGAAGCCCCAGTGGGGATCGTGAATCTCTTTTGACGTGGTAGCATCAACATGTACTTATGCTGCGTGTCAACCTGGAAATGGGAGACTGAAGGCACAAAGCTTGTTTTCCCGTTTTGAAAGCTCCATTCATGCGGCCTCGAAGCTACCTGAAAAGCACTGTTGTTACCGTGCTTTTCCTTACAGCCGGCATGGCACATAGAAGAAAATGAGTTTTCTCGAAAGAAACCTTGTGCTTCCAGTTCCTACTTGGAACCTCACCCTGCTCTGCTCTATACCAAACGTGAAAGTCAATGTGAGCACTAGCCTCGAAGTAAGGCCCTGATTATGCTGGCAAAACGGGAGGCGTACAGCAGCTCCATGAGGCCTTCATCGCTGTTCTGCTTTAGTTGAACGGTAGTCAGCTCTCCAAGACTCCTAGGGACTTTGCTTAAGCAACCGTTTCGGTACCAGAACACTGCGTAGAGCCAGGAAGCTTTGGTCCTGCGTGTATGCTGCGTGTCAACCTAGAAATTAGAGACTGATGGCACAAGGCTTGTTTTCCCATTAGGAAAGCTCCGTTCATGCGGCCTCGAAGCTACCGGAAAAGCATTGTTGTTGGCGGGGTTTTAGTCACTGCCGGCATGGTTCTGAGAAGAAAATGAGTTTTTTCGTAAAAAACCTTTTGCTTCCAGTTCCTTGTAGGAAGCTCACCCTGCTCTGCTCTATACCTAAAGTGAAAGTCAACGTGAGACTTGCTTCGAAGTAAGGCCTTGATTATCCTTGCAAAACGGGAGGCGTGCAGCAGCTCCATGAGGCCTTCATCGTTGTTCTGCTTTAGTTTCACAGTAGTAAGCCTTTCAAGACTCCTAGGGACCTTGCTTCAGCACCCGTTTCGGTACCAGAACACTGCGGAGAGCCAGGAAGCTCTGGTCCTGCGTGTATGCTGCGTGTCAACCTAGAAATTAGAGACTGATGGCACAAGGCTTGTTTTCCCATTAGGAAAGCTCCGTTCATGCGGCCTCGAAGCTACCTGGAAAGCATTGTTGTTGCCTGGGTTTTCGTCACTGCCGACATGGTTCTGAGAAGAAAATGAGTTTTCATGGAAGAAACCTTGTGCTTCCAGTTCCTTGTTGGAAGCTCACCCTGCTCTGCTCTATACCAAAAGTGAAAGCCAAGGTGAGCCCTAGCCTCGAAGTAAGGCCGTGATTTGCCTTGCGAATGGGGAGGCGTGCAGCAGCTCCATGAGGCCTTCCTCACTGTTCTGCTTGAGTTTCACGGTAGTGAGCTTTTCAAGACTCCTAGGGACCTTGCTTCAGCACCCGTTTCAGTACCAGAATATTGAGTAGACACAGGAAGCTCTAGTCCTGTTAAGCAACTTCCAGCCCCGTAGGCCTTTTGGAACACCCCAGTGTTGGCTAGAGAAAGGCAACACACTGCACTCTTCCTTGGCAGAGCCAGATTACCTCAGCTCCACACAGGATTCACGACCACACTTCTCGACTGTCCTCCATGCAGTGGATGTAACCTCATTCCCCTAGCTGAACTCTATTGAGAAAAACACTCTGCTTCTAATCCCGTTTCACTTTTTACACTTCGAGTCACGCATCCTCAAGGGGGTGGTCGGCTTGCATTCCAAGTACAATTTAAGCACAGTTCTTGGTGTAACACAGCAGGTCTTTTGAAGAGGCACAGGTCTCTAAGTCTCCCTCGCGCATCCTTTGTTTAGGCACTTTGCTGCACGCAGAAAACCGGTCGTAGAAAAAAGTTGATTCAGGGGAAGCCCCAGTGGGGATCGTGAATCTCTTTTGACGTGGTAGCATCAACATGTACTTATGCTGCGTGTCAACCTGGAAATGGGAGACTGAAGGCACAAAGCTTGTTTTCCCGTTTTGAAAGCTCCATTCATGCGGCCTCGAAGCTACCTGAAAAGCACTGTTGTTACCGTGCTTTTCCTTACAGCCGGCATGGCACATAGAAGAAAATGAGTTTTCTCGAAAGAAACCTTGTGCTTCCACTTCCTACTTGGAACCTCACCCTGCTCTGCTCTATACCAAACGTGAAAGTCAATGTGAGCACTAGCCTCGAAGTAAGGCCCTGATTATGCTGGCAAAACGGGAGGCGTACAGCAGCTCCATGAGGCCTTCATCGCTGTTCTGCTTTAGTTGAACGGTAGTCAGCTCTCCAAGACTCCTAGGGACTTTGCTTAAGCAACCGTTTCGGTACCAGAACACTGCGTAGAGCCAGGAAGCTTTGGTCCTGCGTGTATGCTGCGTGTGTACCTAGAAATTAGAGACTGATGGCACAAGGCTTGTTTTCCCATTAGGAAAGCTCCGTTCATGCGGCCTCGAAGCTACCGGAAAAGCATTGTTGTTGGCGGGGTTTTAGTCACTGCCGGCATGGTTCTGAGAAGAAAATGAGTTTTTTCGTAAAAAACCTTTTGCTTCCAGTTCCTTGTAGGAAGCTCACCCTGCTCTGCTCTATACCTAAAGTGAAAGTCAACGTGAGACTTGCTTCGAAGTAAGGCCTTGATTATCCTTGCAAAACGGGAGGCGTGCAGCAGCTCCATGAGGCCTTCATCGTTGTTCTGCTTTAGTTTCACGGTAGTAAGCCTTTCAAGACTCCTAGGGACCTTGCTTCAGCACCCGTTTCGGTACCAGAACACTGCGGAGAGCCAGGAAGCTCTGGTCCTGCGTGTATGCTGCGTGTCAACCTAGAAATTAGAGACTGATGGCACAAGGCTTGTTTTCCCATTAGGAAAGCTCCGTTCATGCGGCCTCGAAGCTACCTGGAAAGCATTGTTGTTGCCTGGGTTTTCGTCACTGCCGACATGGTTCTGAGAAGAAAATGAGTTTTCATGGAAGAAACCTTGTGCTTCCAGTTCCTTGTTGGAAGCTCACCCTGCTCTGCTCTATACCAAAAGTGAAAGCCAAGGTGAGCCCTAGCCTCGAAGTAAGGCCGTGATTTGCCTTGCGAATGGGGAGGCGTGCAGCAGCTCCATGAGGCCTTCCTCACTGTTCTGCTTGAGTTTCACGGTAGTGAGCTTTTCAAGACTCCTAGGGACCTTGCTTCAGCACCCGTTTCAGTACCAGAATATTGAGTAGACACAGGAAGCTCTAGTCCTGTTAAGCAACTTCCAGCCCCGTAGGCCTTTTGGAACACCCCAGTGTTGGCTAGAGAAAGGCAACACACTGCACTCTTCCTTGGCAGAGCCAGATTACCTCAGCTCCACACAGGATTCACGACCACACTTCTCGACTGTCCTCCATGCAGTGGATGTAACCTCATTCCCCTAGCTGAACTCTATTGAGAAAAACACTCTGCTTCTAATCCCGTTTCACTTTTTACACTTCGAGTCACGCATCCTCAAGGGGGTGGTCGGCTTGCATTCCAAGTACAATTTAAGCACAGTTCTTGGTGTAACACAGCAGGTCTTTTGAAGAGGCACAGGTCTCTAAGTCTCCCTCGCGCATCCTTTGTTTAGGCACTTTGCTGCACGCAGAAAACCGGTCGTAGAAAAAAGTTGATTCAGGGGAAGCCCCAGTGGGGATCGTGAATCTCTTTTGACGTGGTAGCATCAACATGTACTTATGCTGCGTGTCAACCTGGAAATGGGAGACTGAAGGCACAAAGCTTGTTTTCCCGTTTTGAAAGCTCCATTCATGCGACCTCGAAGCTACCTGAAAAGCACTGTTGTTACCGTGCTTTTCCTTACAGCCGGCATGGCACATAGAAGAAAATGAGTTTTCTCGAAAGAAACCTTGTGCTTCCAGTTCCTACTTGGAACCTCACCCTGCTCTGCTCTATACCAAACGTGAAAGTCAATGTGAGCACTAGCCTCGAAGTAAGGCCCTGATTATGCTGGCAAAACGGGAGGCGTACAGCAGCTCCATGAGGCCTTCATCGCTGTTCTGCTTTAGTTGAACGGTAGTCAGCTCTCCAAGACTCCTAGGGACTTTGCTTAAGCAACCGTTTCGGTACCAGAACACTGCGTAGAGCCAGGAAGCTTTGGTCCTGCGTGTATGCTGCGTGTCAACCTAGAAATTAGAGACTGATGGCACAAGGCTTGTTTTCCCATTAGGAAAGCTCCGTTCATGCGGCCTCGAAGCTACCGGAAAAGCATTGTTGTTGGCGGGGTTTTAGTCACTGCCGGCATGGTTCTGAGAAGAAAATGAGTTTTTTCGTAAAAAACCTTTTGCTTCCAGTTCCTTGTAGGAAGCTCACCCTGCTCTGCTCTATACCTAAAGTGAAAGTCAACGTGAGACTTGCTTCGAAGTAAGGCCTTGATTATCCTTGCAAAACGGGAGGCGTGCAGCAGCTCCATGAGGCCTTCATCGTTGTTCTGCTTTAGTTTCACGGTAGTAAGCCTTTCAAGATTCCTAGGGACCTTGCTTCAGCACCCGTTTCGGTACCAGAACACTGCGGAGAGCCAGGAAGCTCTGGTCCTGCGTGTATGCTGCGTGTCAACCTAGAAATTAGACACTGATGGCACAAGGCTTGTTTTCCCATTAGGAAAGCTCCGTTCATGCGGCCTCGAAGCTACCTGGAAAGCATTGTTGTTGCCTGGGTTTTCGTCACTGCCGACATGGTTCTGAGAAGAAAATGAGTTTTCATGGAAGAAACCTTGTGCTTCCAGTTCCTTGTTGGAAGCTCACCCTGCTCTGCTCTATACCAAAAGTGAAAGCCAAGGTGAGCCCTAGCCTCGAAGTAAGGCCCTGATTTGCTTTGCGAATGGGGAGGCGTGCAGCAGCTCCATGAGGCCTTCCTCACTGTTCTGCTTGAGTTTCACGGTAGTGAGCCTTTCAAGACTCCTAGGGACCTTGCTTCAGCACCCGTTTCAGTACCAGAATATTGAATAGACACAGGAAGCTCTAGTCCTGTTAAGCAACTTCCAGCCCCGTAGGCCTTTTGGAACACCCCAGTGTTGGCTAGAGAAAGGCAACACACTGCACTCTTCCTTGGCAGAGCCAGATTACCTCAGCTCCACACAGGATTCACGACCACACTTCTCGACTGTCCTCCATGCAGTGGATGTAACCTCATTCCCCTAGCTGAACTCTATTGAGAAAAACACTCTGCTTCTAATCCCGTTTCACTTTTTACACTTCGAGTCACGCATCCTCAAGGGGGTGGTCGGCTTGCATTCCAAGTACAATTTAAGCACAGTTCTTGGTGTAACACAGCAGGTCTTTTGAAGAGGCACAGGTCTCTAAGTCTCCCTCGCGCATCCTTTGTTTAGGCACTTTGCTGCACGCAGAAAACCGGTCGTAGAAAAAAGTTGATTCAGGGGAAGCCCCAGTGGGGATCGTGAATCTCTTTTGACGTGGTAGCATCAACATGTACTTATGCTGCGTGTCAACCTGGAAATGGGAGACTGAAGGCACAAAGCTTGTTTTCCCATTTTGAAAGCTCCATTCATGCGGCCTCGAAGCTACCTGAAAAGCACTGTTGTTACCGTGCTTTTCCTTACAGCCGGCATGGCACATAGAAGAAAATGAGTTTTCTCGAAAGAAACCTTGTGCTTCCAGTTCCTACTTGGAACCTCACCCTGCTCTGCTCTATACCAAACGTGAAAGTCAATGTGAGCACTAGCCTCGAAGTAAGGCCCTGATTATGCTGGCAAAACGGGAGGCGTACAGCAGCTCCATGAGGCCTTCATAGCTGTTCTGCTTTAGTTGAACGGTAGTCAGCTCTCCAAGACTCCTAGGGACTTTGCTTAAGCAACCGTTTCGGTACCAGAACACTGCGTAGAGCCAGGAAGCTTTGGTCCTGCGTGTATGCTGCGTGTCTACCTAGAAATTAGAGACTGATGGCACAAGGCTTGTTTTCCCATTAGGAAAGCTCCGTTCATGCGGCCTCGAAGCTACCGGAAAAGCATTGTTGTTGGCGGGGTTTTAGTCACTGCCGGCATGGTTCTGAGAAGAAAATGAGTTTTTTCGTAAAAAACCTTTTGCTTCCAGTTCCTTGTAGGAAGCTCACCCTGCTCTGCTCTATACCTAAAGTGAAAGTCAACGTGAGACTTGCTTCGAAGTAAGGCCTTGATTATCCTTGCAAAACGGGAGGCGTGCAGCAGCTCCATGAGGCCTTCATCGTTGTTCTGCTTTAGTTTCACGGTAGTAAGCCTTTCAAGACTCCTAGGGACCTTGCTTCAGCACCCGTTTCGGTACCAGAACACTGCGGAGAGCCAGGAAGCTCTGGTCCTGCGTGTATGCTGCGTGTCAACCTAGAAATTAGACACTGATGGCACAAGGCTTGTTTTCCCATTAGGAAAGCTCCGTTCATGCGGCCTCGAAGCTACCTGGAAAGCATTGTTGTTGCCTGGGTTTTCGTCACTGCCGACATGGTTCTGAGAAGAAAATGAGTTTTCATGGAAGAAACCTTGTGCTTCCAGTTCCTTGTTGGAAGCTCACCCTGCTCTGCTCTATACCAAAAGTGAAAGCCAAGGTGAGCCCTAGCCTCGAAGTAAGGCCCTGATTTGCCTTGCGAATGGGGAGGCGTGCAGCAACTCCATGAGGCCTTCCTCACTGTTCTGCTTGAGTTTCACGGTAGTGAGCCTTTCAAGACTCCTAGGGACCTTGCTTCAGCACCCGTTTCAGTACCAGAATATTGAGTAGACACAGGAAGCTCTAGTCCTGTTAAGCAACTTCCAGCCCCGTAGGCCTTTTGGAACACCCCAGTGTTGGCTAGAGAAAGGCAACACACTGCACTCTTCCTTGGCAGAGCCAGATTACCTCAGCTCCACACAGGATTCACGACCACACTTCTCGACTGTCCTCCATGCAGTGGATGTAACCTCATTCCCCTAGCTGAACTCTATTGAGAAAAACACTCTGCTTCTAATCCCGTTTCACTTTTTACACTTCGAGTCACGCATCCTCAAGGGGGTGGTCGGCTTGCATTCCAAGTACAATTTAAGCACAGTTCTTGGTGTAACACAGCAGGTCTTTTGAAGAGGCACAGGTCTCTAAGTCTCCCTCGCGCATCCTTTGTTTAGGCACTTTGCTGCACGCAGAAAACCGGTCGTAGAAAAAAGTTGATTCAGGGGAAGCCCCAGTGGGGATCGTGAATCTCTTTTGACGTGGTAGCATCAACATGTACTTATGCTGCGTGTCAACCTGGAAATGGGAGACTGAAGGCACAAAGCTTGTTTTCCCGTTTTGAAAGCTCCATTCATGCGGCCTCGAAGCTACCTGAAAAGCACTGTTGTTACCGTGCTTTTCCTTACAGCCGGCATGGCACATAGAAGAAAATGAGTTTTCTCGAAAGAAACCTTGTGCTTCCACTTCCTACTTGGAACCTCACCCTGCTCTGCTCTATACCAAACGTGAAAGTCAATGTGAGCACTAGCCTCGAAGTAAGGCCCTGATTATGCTGGCAAAACGGGAGGCGTACAGCAGCTCCATGAGGCCTTCATCGCTGTTCTGCTTTAGTTGAACGGTAGTCAGCGCTCCAAGACTCCTAGGGACTTTGCTTAAGCAACCGTTTCGGTACCAGAACACTGCGTAGAGCCAGGAAGCTTTGGTCCTGCGTGTATGCTGCGTGTCTACCTAGAAATTAGAGACTGATGGCACAAGGCTTGTTTTCCCATTAGGAAAGCTCCGTTCATGCGGCCTCGAAGCTACCGGAAAAGCATTGTTGTTGGCGGGGTTTTAGTCACTGCCGGCATGGTTCTGAGAAGAAAATGAGTTTTTTCGTAAAAAACCTTTTGCTTCCAGTTCCTTGTAGGAAGCTCACCCTGCTCTGCTCTATACCTAAAGTGAAAGTCAACGTGAGACTTGCTTCGAAGTAAGGCCTTGATTATCCTTGCAAAACGGGAGGCGTGCAGCAGCTCCATGAGGCCTTCATCGTTGTTCTGCTTTAGTTTCACGGTAGTAAGCCTTTCAAGACTCCTAGGGACCTTGCTTCAGCACCCGTTTCGGTACCAGAACACTGCGGAGAGCCAGGAAGCTCTGGTCCTGCGTGTATGCTGCGTGTCAACCTAGAAATTAGAGACTGATGGCACAAGGCTTGTTTTCCCATTAGGAAAGCTCCGTTCATGCGGCCTCGAAGCTACCTGGAAAGCATTGTTGTTGCCTGGGTTTTCGTCACTGCCGACATGGTTCTGAGAAGAAAATGAGTTTTCATGGAAGAAACCTTGTGCTTCCAGTTCCTTGTTGGAAGCTCACCCTGCTCTGCTCTATACCAAAAGTGAAAGCCAAGGTGAGCCCTAGCCTCGAAGTAAGGCCCTGATTTGCCTTGCGAATGGGGAGGCGTGCAGCAGCTCCATGAGGCCTTCCTCACTGTTCTGCTTGAGTTTCACGGTAGTGAGCCTTTCAAGACTCCTAGGGACCTTGCTTCAGCACCCGTTTCAGTACCAGAATATTGAGTAGACACAGGAAGCTCTAGTCCTGTTAAGCAACTTCCAGCCCCGTAGGCCTTTTGGAACACCCCAGTGTTGGCTAGAGAAAGGCAACACACTGCACTCTTCCTTGGCAGAGCCAGATTACCTCAGCTCCACACAGGATTCACGACCACACTTCTCGACTGTCCTCCATGCAGTGGATGTAACCTCATTCCCCTAGCTGAACTCTATTGAGAAAAACACTCTGCTTCTAATCCCGTTTCACTTTTTACACTTCGAGTCACGCATCCTCAAGGGGGTGGTCGGCTTGCATTCCAAGTACAATTTAAGCACAGTTCTTGGTGTAACACAGCAGGTCTTTTGAAGAGGCACAGGTCTCTAAGTCTCCCTCGCGCATCCTTTGTTTAGGCACTTTGCTGCACGCAGAAAACCGGTCGTAGAAAAAAGTTGATTCAGGGGAAGCCCCAGTGGGGATCGTGAATCTCTTTTGACGTGGTAGCATCAACATGTACTTATGCTGCGTGTCAACCTGGAAATGGGAGACTGAAGGCACAAAGCTTGTTTTCCCGTTTTGAAAGCTCCATTCATGCGGCCTCGAAGCTACCTGAAAAGCACTGTTGTTACCGTGCTTTTCCTTACAGCCGGCATGGCACATAGAAGAAAATGAGTTTTCTCGAAAGAAACCTTGTGCTTCCACTTCCTACTTGGAACCTCACCCTGCTCTGCTCTATACCAAACGTGAAAGTCAATGTGAGCACTAGCCTCGAAGTAAGGCCCTGATTATGCTGGCAAAACGGGAGGCGTACAGCAGCTCCATGAGGCCTTCATCGCTGTTCTGCTTTAGTTGAACGGTAGTCAGCGCTCCAAGACTCCTAGGGACTTTGCTTAAGCAACCGTTTCGGTACCAGAACACTGCGTAGAGCCAGGAAGCTTTGGTCCTGCGTGTATGCTGCGTGTCTACCTAGAAATTAGAGACTGATGGCACAAGGCTTGTTTTCCCATTAGGAAAGCTCCGTTCATGCGGCCTCGAAGCTACCGGAAAAGCATTGTTGTTGGCGGGGTTTTAGTCACTGCCGGCATGGTTCTGAGAAGAAAATGAGTTTTTTCGTAAAAAACCTTTTGCTTCCAGTTCCTTGTAGGAAGCTCACCCTGCTCTGCTCTATACCTAAAGTGAAAGTCAACGTGAGACTTGCTTCGAAGTAAGGCCTTGATTATCCTTGCAAAACGGGAGGCGTGCAGCAGCTCCATGAGGCCTTCATCGTTGTTCTGCTTTAGTTTCACGGTAGTAAGCCTTTCAAGACTCCTAGGGACCTTGCTTCAGCACCCGTTTCGGTACCAGAACACTGCGGAGAGCCAGGAAGCTCTGGTCCTGCGTGTATGCTGCGTGTCAACCTAGAAATTAGACACTGATGGCACAAGGCTTGTTTTCCCATTAGGAAAGCTCCGTTCATGCGGCCTCGAAGCTACCTGGAAAGCATTGTTGTTGCCTGGGTTTTCGTCACTGCCGACATGGTTCTGAGAAGAAAATGAGTTTTCATGGAAGAAACCTTGTGCTTCCAGTTCCTTGTTGGAAGCTCACCCTGCTCTGCTCTATACCAAAAGTGAAAGCCAAGGTGAGCCCTAGCCTCGAAGTAAGGCCCTGATTTGCCTTGCGAATGGGGAGGCGTGCAGCAGCTCCATGAGGCCTTCCTCACTGTTCTGCTTGAGTTTCACGGTAGTGAGCCTTTCAAGACTCCTAGGGACCTTGCTTCAGCACCCGTTTCAGTACCAGAATATTGAGTAGACACAGGAAGCTCTAGTCCTGTTAAGCAACTTCCAGCCCCGTAGGCCTTTTGGAACACCCCAGTGTTGGCTAGAGAAAGGCAACACACTGCACTCTTCCTTGGCAGAGCCAGATTACCTCAGCTCCACACAGGATTCACGACCACACTTCTCGACTGTCCTCCATGCAGTGGATGTAACCTCATTCCCCTAGCTGAACTCTATTGAGAAAAACACTCTGCTTCTAATCCCGTTTCACTTTTTACACTTCGAGTCACGCATCCTCAAGGGGGTGGTCGGCTTGCATTCCAAGTACAATTTAAGCACAGTTCTTGGTGTAACACAGCAGGTCTTTTGAAGAGGCACAGGTCTCTAAGTCTCCCTCGCGCATCCTTTGTTTAGGCACTTTGCTGCACGCAGAAAACCGGTCGTAGAAAAAAGTTGATTCAGGGGAAGCCCCAGTGGGGATCGTGAATCTCTTTTGACGTGGTAGCATCAACATGTACTTATGCTGCGTGTCAACCTGGAAATGGGAGACTGAAGGCACAAAGCTTGTTTTCCCGTTTTGAAAGCTCCATTCATGCGGCCTCGAAGCTACCTGAAAAGCACTGTTGTTACCGTGCTTTTCCTTACAGCCGGCATGGCACATAGAAGAAAATGAGTTTTCTCGAAAGAAACCTTGTGCTTCCAGTTCCTACTTGGAACCTCACCCTGCTCTGCTCTATACCAAACGTGAAAGTCAATGTGAGCACTAGCCTCGAAGTAAGGCCCTGATTATGCTGGCAAAACGGGAGGCGTACAGCAGCTCCATGAGGCCTTCATCGCTGTTCTGCTTTAGTTGAACGGTAGTCAGCTCTCCAAGACTCCTAGGGACTTTGCTTAAGCAACCGTTTCGGTACCAGAACACTGCGTAGAGCCAGGAAGCTTTGGTCCTGCGTGTATGCTGCGTGTGTACCTAGAAATTAGAGACTGATGGCACAAGGCTTGTTTTCCCATTAGGAAAGCTCCGTTCATGCGGCCTCGAAGCTACCGGAAAAGCATTGTTGTTGGCGGGGTTTTAGTCACTGCCGGCATGGTTCTGAGAAGAAAATGAGTTTTTTCGTAGAAACCTTGTGCTTCCAGTTCCTTGTAGGAAGCTCACCCTGCTCTGCTCTATACCTAAAGTGAAAGTCAACGTGAGACTTGCTTCGAAGTAAGGCCTTGATTATCCTTGCAAAACGGGAGGCGTGCAGCAGCTCCATGAGGCCTTCATCGTTGTTCTGCTTTAGTTTCACGGTAGTAAGCCTTTCAAGATTCCTAGGGACCTTGCTTCAGCACCCGTTTCGGTACCAGAACACTGCGGAGAGCCAGGAAGCTCTGGTCCTGCGTGTATGCTGCGTGTCAACCTAGAAATTAGACACTGATGGCACAAGGCTTGTTTTCCCATTAGGAAAGCTCCGTTCATGCGGCCTCGAAGCTACCTGGAAAGCATTGTTGTTGCCTGGGTTTTCGTCACTGCCGACATGGTTCTGAGAAGAAAATGAGTTTTCATGGAAGAAACCTTGTGCTTCCAGTTCCTTGTTGGAAGCTCACCCTGCTCTGCTCTATACCAAAAGTGAAAGCCAAGGTGAGCCCTAGCCTCGAAGTAAGGCCCTGATTTGCTTTGCGAATGGGGAGGCGTGCAGCAGCTCCATGAGGCCTTCCTCACTGTTCTGCTTGAGTTTCACGGTAGTGAGCCTTTCAAGACTCCTAGGGACCTTGCTTCAGCACCCGTTTCAGTACCAGAATATTGAATAGACACAGGAAGCTCTAGTCCTGTTAAGCAACTTCCAGCCCCGTAGGCCTTTTGGAACACCCCAGTGTTGGCTAGAGAAAGGCAACACACTGCACTCTTCCTTGGCAGAGCCAGATTACCTCAGCTCCACACAGGATTCACGACCACACTTCTCGACTGTCCTCCATGCAGTGGATGTAACCTCATTCCCCTAGCTGAACTCTATTGAGAAAAACACTCTGCTTCTAATCCCGTTTCACTTTTTACACTTCGAGTCACGCATCCTCAAGGGGGTGGTCGGCTTGCATTCCAAGTACAATTTAAGCACAGTTCTTGGTGTAACACAGCAGGTCTTTTGAAGAGGCACAGGTCTCTAAGTCTCCCTCGCGCATCCTTTGTTTAGGCACTTTGCTGCACGCAGAAAACCGGTCGTAGAAAAAAGTTGATTCAGGGGAAGCCCCAGTGGGGATCGTGAATCTCTTTTGACGTGGTAGCATCAACATGTACTTATGCTGCGTGTCAACCTGGAAATGGGAGACTGAAGGCACAAAGCTTGTTTTCCCATTTTGAAAGCTCCATTCATGCGGCCTCGAAGCTACCTGAAAAGCACTGTTGTTACCGTGCTTTTCCTTACAGCCGGCATGGCACATAGAAGAAAATGAGTTTTCTCGAAAGAAACCTTGTGCTTCCAGTTCCTACTTGGAACCTCACCCTGCTCTGCTCTATACCAAACGTGAAAGTCAATGTGAGCACTAGCCTCGAAGTAAGGCCCTGATTATGCTGGCAAAACGGGAGGCGTACAGCAGCTCCATGAGGCCTTCATAGCTGTTCTGCTTTAGTTGAACGGTAGTCAGCTCTCCAAGACTCCTAGGGACTTTGCTTAAGCAACCGTTTCGGTACCAGAACACTGCGTAGAGCCAGGAAGCTTTGGTCCTGCGTGTATGCTGCGTGTCTACCTAGAAATTAGAGACTGATGGCACAAGGCTTGTTTTCCCATTAGGAAAGCTCCGTTCATGCGGCCTCGAAGCTACCGGAAAAGCATTGTTGTTGGCGGGGTTTTAGTCACTGCCGGCATGGTTCTGAGAAGAAAATGAGTTTTTTCGTAAAAAACCTTTTGCTTCCAGTTCCTTGTAGGAAGCTCACCCTGCTCTGCTCTATACCTAAAGTGAAAGTCAACGTGAGACTTGCTTCGAAGTAAGGCCTTGATTATCCTTGCAAAACGGGAGGCGTGCAGCAGCTCCATGAGGCCTTCATCGTTGTTC
This sequence comes from Eubalaena glacialis, assembly GCF_028564815.1. NCBI lineage: Eukaryota > Metazoa > Chordata > Mammalia > Artiodactyla > Balaenidae > Eubalaena > Eubalaena glacialis. The sequence goes on from NC_083731.1 coordinate 46,607,750, forward strand.
TGCTTTAGTTTCACGGTAGTAAGCCTTTCAAGACTCCTAGGGACCTTGCTTCAGCACCCGTTTCGGTACCAGAACACTGCGGAGAGCCAGGAAGCTCTGGTCCTGCGTGTATGCTGCGTGTCAACCTAGAAATTAGACACTGATGGCACAAGGCTTGTTTTCCCATTAGGAAAGCTCCGTTCATGCGGCCTCGAAGCTACCTGGAAAGCATTGTTGTTGCCTGGGTTTTCGTCACTGCCGACATGGTTCTGAGAAGAAAATGAGTTTTCATGGAAGAAACCTTGTGCTTCCAGTTCCTTGTTGGAAGCTCACCCTGCTCTGCTCTATACCAAAAGTGAAAGCCAAGGTGAGCCCTAGCCTCGAAGTAAGGCCCTGATTTGCCTTGCGAATGGGGAGGCGTGCAGCAACTCCATGAGGCCTTCCTCACTGTTCTGCTTGAGTTTCACGGTAGTGAGCCTTTCAAGACTCCTAGGGACCTTGCTTCAGCACCCGTTTCAGTACCAGAATATTGAGGAGACACAGGAAGCTCTAGTCCTGTTAAGCAACTTCCAGCCCCGTAGGCCTTTTGGAACACCCCAGTGTTGGCTAGAGAAAGGCAACACACTGCACTCTTCCTTGGCAGAGCCAGATTACCTCAGCTCCACACAGGATTCACGACCACACTTCTCGACTGTCCTCCATGCAGTGGATGTAACCTCATTCCCCTAGCTGAACTCTATTGAGAAAAACACTCTGCTTCTAATCCCGTTTCACTTTTTACACTTCGAGTCACGCATCCTCAAGGGGGTGGTCGGCTTGCATTCCAAGTACAATTTAAGCACAGTTCTTGGTGTAACACAGCAGGTCTTTTGAAGAGGCACAGGTCTCTAAGTCTCCCTCGCGCATCCTTTGTTTAGGCACTTTGCTGCACGCAGAAAACCGGTCGTAGAAAAAAGTTGATTCAGGGGAAGCCCCAGTGGGGATCGTGAATCTCTTTTGACGTGGTAGCATCAACATGTACTTATGCTGCGTGTCAACCTGGAAATGGGAGACTGAAGGCACAAAGCTTGTTTTCCCGTTTTGAAAGCTCCATTCATGCGGCCTCGAAGCTACCTGAAAAGCACTGTTGTTACCGTGCTTTTCCTTACAGCCGGCATGGCACATAGAAGAAAATGAGTTTTCTCGAAAGAAACCTTGTGCTTCCACTTCCTACTTGGAACCTCACCCTGCTCTGCTCTATACCAAACGTGAAAGTCAATGTGAGCACTAGCCTCGAAGTAAGGCCCTGATTATGCTGGCAAAACGGGAGGCGTACAGCAGCTCCATGAGGCCTTCATCGCTGTTCTGCTTTAGTTGAACGGTAGTCAGCGCTCCAAGACTCCTAGGGACTTTGCTTAAGCAACCGTTTCGGTACCAGAACACTGCGTAGAGCCAGGAAGCTTTGGTCCTGCGTGTATGCTGCGTGTCTACCTAGAAATTAGAGACTGATGGCACAAGGCTTGTTTTCCCATTAGGAAAGCTCCGTTCATGCGGCCTCGAAGCTACCGGAAAAGCATTGTTGTTGGCGGGGTTTTAGTCACTGCCGGCATGGTTCTGAGAAGAAAATGAGTTTTTTCGTAAAAAACCTTTTGCTTCCAGTTCCTTGTAGGAAGCTCACCCTGCTCTGCTCTATACCTAAAGTGAAAGTCAACGTGAGACTTGCTTCGAAGTAAGGCCTTGATTATCCTTGCAAAACGGGAGGCGTGCAGCAGCTCCATGAGGCCTTCATCGTTGTTCTGCTTTAGTTTCACGGTAGTAAGCCTTTCAAGACTCCTAGGGACCTTGCTTCAGCACCCGTTTCGGTACCAGAACACTGCGGAGAGCCAGGAAGCTCTGGTCCTGCGTGTATGCTGCGTGTCAACCTAGAAATTAGAGACTGATGGCACAAGGCTTGTTTTCCCATTAGGAAAGCTCCGTTCATGCGGCCTCGAAGCTACCTGGAAAGCATTGTTGTTGCCTGGGTTTTCGTCACTGCCGACATGGTTCTGAGAAGAAAATGAGTTTTCATGGAAGAAACCTTGTGCTTCCAGTTCCTTGTTGGAAGCTCACCCTGCTCTGCTCTATACCAAAAGTGAAAGCCAAGGTGAGCCCTAGCCTCGAAGTAAGGCCCTGATTTGCCTTGCGAATGGGGAGGCGTGCAGCAGCTCCATGAGGCCTTCCTCACTGTTCTGCTTGAGTTTCACGGTAGTGAGCCTTTCAAGACTCCTAGGGACCTTGCTTCAGCACCCGTTTCAGTACCAGAATATTGAGTAGACACAGGAAGCTCTAGTCCTGTTAAGCAACTTCCAGCCCCGTAGGCCTTTTGGAACACCCCAGTGTTGGCTAGAGAAAGGCAACACACTGCACTCTTCCTTGGCAGAGCCAGATTACCTCAGCTCCACACAGGATTCACGACCACACTTCTCGACTGTCCTCCATGCAGTGGATGTAACCTCATTCCCCTAGCTGAACTCTATTGAGAAAAACACTCTGCTTCTAATCCCGTTTCACTTTTTACACTTCGAGTCACGCATCCTCAAGGGGGTGGTCGGCTTGCATTCCAAGTACAATTTAAGCACAGTTCTTGGTGTAACACAGCAGGTCTTTTGAAGAGGCACAGGTCTCTAAGTCTCCCTCGCGCATCCTTTGTTTAGGCACTTTGCTGCACGCAGAAAACCGGTCGTAGAAAAAAGTTGATTCAGGGGAAGCCCCAGTGGGGATCGTGAATCTCTTTTGACGTGGTAGCATCAACATGTACTTATGCTGCGTGTCAACCTGGAAATGGGAGACTGAAGGCACAAAGCTTGTTTTCCCGTTTTGAAAGCTCCATTCATGCGGCCTCGAAGCTACCTGAAAAGCACTGTTGTTACCGTGCTTTTCCTTACAGCCGGCATGGCACATAGAAGAAAATGAGTTTTCTCGAAAGAAACCTTGTGCTTCCACTTCCTACTTGGAACCTCACCCTGCTCTGCTCTATACCAAACGTGAAAGTCAATGTGAGCACTAGCCTCGAAGTAAGGCCCTGATTATGCTGGCAAAACGGGAGGCGTACAGCAGCTCCATGAGGCCTTCATCGCTGTTCTGCTTTAGTTGAACGGTAGTCAGCGCTCCAAGACTCCTAGGGACTTTGCTTAAGCAACCGTTTCGGTACCAGAACACTGCGTAGAGCCAGGAAGCTTTGGTCCTGCGTGTATGCTGCGTGTCTACCTAGAAATTAGAGACTGATGGCACAAGGCTTGTTTTCCCATTAGGAAAGCTCCGTTCATGCGGCCTCGAAGCTACCGGAAAAGCATTGTTGTTGGCGGGGTTTTAGTCACTGCCGGCATGGTTCTGAGAAGAAAATGAGTTTTTTCGTAAAAAACCTTTTGCTTCCAGTTCCTTGTAGGAAGCTCACCCTGCTCTGCTCTATACCTAAAGTGAAAGTCAACGTGAGACTTGCTTCGAAGTAAGGCCTTGATTATCCTTGCAAAACGGGAGGCGTGCAGCAGCTCCATGAGGCCTTCATCGTTGTTCTGCTTTAGTTTCACGGTAGTAAGCCTTTCAAGACTCCTAGGGACCTTGCTTCAGCACCCGTTTCGGTACCAGAACACTGCGGAGAGCCAGGAAGCTCTGGTCCTGCGTGTATGCTGCGTGTCAACCTAGAAATTAGACACTGATGGCACAAGGCTTGTTTTCCCATTAGGAAAGCTCCGTTCATGCGGCCTCGAAGCTACCTGGAAAGCATTGTTGTTGCCTGGGTTTTCGTCACTGCCGACATGGTTCTGAGAAGAAAATGAGTTTTCATGGAAGAAACCTTGTGCTTCCAGTTCCTTGTTGGAAGCTCACCCTGCTCTGCTCTATACCAAAAGTGAAAGCCAAGGTGAGCCCTAGCCTCGAAGTAAGGCCCTGATTTGCCTTGCGAATGGGGAGGCGTGCAGCAGCTCCATGAGGCCTTCCTCACTGTTCTGCTTGAGTTTCACGGTAGTGAGCCTTTCAAGACTCCTAGGGACCTTGCTTCAGCACCCGTTTCAGTACCAGAATATTGAGTAGACACAGGAAGCTCTAGTCCTGTTAAGCAACTTCCAGCCCCGTAGGCCTTTTGGAACACCCCAGTGTTGGCTAGAGAAAGGCAACACACTGCACTCTTCCTTGGCAGAGCCAGATTACCTCAGCTCCACACAGGATTCACGACCACACTTCTCGACTGTCCTCCATGCAGTGGATGTAACCTCATTCCCCTAGCTGAACTCTATTGAGAAAAACACTCTGCTTCTAATCCCGTTTCACTTTTTACACTTCGAGTCACGCATCCTCAAGGGGGTGGTCGGCTTGCATTCCAAGTACAATTTAAGCACAGTTCTTGGTGTAACACAGCAGGTCTTTTGAAGAGGCACAGGTCTCTAAGTCTCCCTCGCGCATCCTTTGTTTAGGCACTTTGCTGCACGCAGAAAACCGGTCGTAGAAAAAAGTTGATTCAGGGGAAGCCCCAGTGGGGATCGTGAATCTCTTTTGACGTGGTAGCATCAACATGTACTTATGCTGCGTGTCAACCTGGAAATGGGAGACTGAAGGCACAAAGCTTGTTTTCCCGTTTTGAAAGCTCCATTCATGCGGCCTCGAAGCTACCTGAAAAGCACTGTTGTTACCGTGCTTTTCCTTACAGCCGGCATGGCACATAGAAGAAAATGAGTTTTCTCGAAAGAAACCTTGTGCTTCCAGTTCCTACTTGGAACCTCACCCTGCTCTGCTCTATACCAAACGTGAAAGTCAATGTGAGCACTAGCCTCGAAGTAAGGCCCTGATTATGCTGGCAAAACGGGAGGCGTACAGCAGCTCCATGAGGCCTTCATAGCTGTTCTGCTTTAGTTGAACGGTAGTCAGCTCTCCAAGACTCCTAGGGACTTTGCTTAAGCAACCGTTTCGGTACCAGAACACTGCGTAGAGCCAGGAAGCTTTGGTCCTGCGTGTATGCTGCGTGTCTACCTAGAAATTAGAGACTGATGGCACAAGGCTTGTTTTCCCATTAGGAAAGCTCCGTTCATGCGGCCTCGAAGCTACCGGAAAAGCATTGTTGTTGGCGGGGTTTTAGTCACTGCCGGCATGGTTCTGAGAAGAAAATGAGTTTTTTCGTAAAAAACCTTTTGCTTCCAGTTCCTTGTAGGAAGCTCACCCTGCTCTGCTCTATACCTAAAGTGAAAGTCAACGTGAGACTTGCTTCGAAGTAAGGCCTTGATTATCCTTGCAAAACGGGAGGCGTGCAGCAGCTCCATGAGGCCTTCATCGTTGTTCTGCTTTAGTTTCACGGTAGTAAGCCTTTCAAGACTCCTAGGGACCTTGCTTCAGCACCCGTTTCGGTACCAGAACACTGCGGAGAGCCAGGAAGCTCTGGTCCTGCGTGTATGCTGCGTGTCAACCTAGAAATTAGACACTGATGGCACAAGGCTTGTTTTCCCATTAGGAAAGCTCCGTTCATGCGGCCTCGAAGCTACCTGGAAAGCATTGTTGTTGCCTGGGTTTTCGTCACTGCCGACATGGTTCTGAGAAGAAAATGAGTTTTCATGGAAGAAACCTTGTGCTTCCAGTTCCTTGTTGGAAGCTCACCCTGCTCTGCTCTATACCAAAAGTGAAAGCCAAGGTGAGCCCTAGCCTCGAAGTAAGGCCCTGATTTGCCTTGCGAATGGGGAGGCGTGCAGCAACTCCATGAGGCCTTCCTCACTGTTCTGCTTGAGTTTCACGGTAGTGAGCCTTTCAAGACTCCTAGGGACCTTGCTTCAGCACCCGTTTCAGTACCAGAATATTGAGTAGACACAGGAAGCTCTAGTCCTGTTAAGCAACTTCCAGCCCCGTAGGCCTTTTGGAACACCCCAGTGTTGGCTAGAGAAAGGCAACACACTGCACTCTTCCTTGGCAGAGCCAGATTACCTCAGCTCCACACAGGATTCACGACCACACTTCTCGACTGTCCTCCATGCAGTGGATGTAACCTCATTCCCCTAGCTGAACTCTATTGAGAAAAACACTCTGCTTCTAATCCCGTTTCACTTTTTACACTTCGAGTCACGCATCCTCAAGGGGGTGGTCGGCTTGCATTCCAAGTACAATTTAAGCACAGTTCTTGGTGTAACACAGCAGGTCTTTTGAAGAGGCACAGGTCTCTAAGTCTCCCTCGCGCATCCTTTGTTTAGGCACTTTGCTGCACGCAGAAAACCGGTCGTAGAAAAAAGTTGATTCAGGGGAAGCCCCAGTGGGGATCGTGAATCTCTTTTGACGTGGTAGCATCAACATGTACTTATGCTGCGTGTCAACCTGGAAATGGGAGACTGAAGGCACAAAGCTTGTTTTCCCGTTTTGAAAGCTCCATTCATGCGGCCTCGAAGCTACCTGAAAAGCACTGTTGTTACCGTGCTTTTCCTTACAGCCGGCATGGCACATAGAAGAAAATGAGTTTTCTCGAAAGAAACCTTGTGCTTCCACTTCCTACTTGGAACCTCACCCTGCTCTGCTCTATACCAAACGTGAAAGTCAATGTGAGCACTAGCCTCGAAGTAAGGCCCTGATTATGCTGGCAAAACGGGAGGCGTACAGCAGCTCCATGAGGCCTTCATCGCTGTTCTGCTTTAGTTGAAAGGTAGTCAGCGCTCCAAGACTCCTAGGGACTTTGCTTAAGCAACCGTTTCGGTACCAGAACACTGCGTAGAGCCAGGAAGCTTTGGTCCTGCGTGTATGCTGCGTGTCTACCTAGAAATTAGAGACTGATGGCACAAGGCTTGTTTTCCCATTAGGAAAGCTCCGTTCATGCGGCCTCGAAGCTACCGGAAAAGCATTGTTGTTGGCGGGGTTTTAGTCACTGCCGGCATGGTTCTGAGAAGAAAATGAGTTTTTTCGTAAAAAACCTTTTGCTTCCAGTTCCTTGTAGGAAGCTCACCCTGCTCTGCTCTATACCTAAAGTGAAAGTCAACGTGAGACTTGCTTCGAAGTAAGGCCTTGATCATCCTTGCAAAACGGGAGGCGTGCAGCAGCTCCATGAGGCCTTCATCGTTGTTCTGCTTTAGTTTCACGGTAGTAAGCCTTTCAAGACTCCTAGGGACCTTGCTTCAGCACCCGTTTCAGTACCAGAATATTGAGGAGACACAGGAAGCTCTAGTCCTGTTAAGCAACTTCCAGCCCCGTAGGCCTTTTGGAACACCCCAGTGTTGGCTAGAGAAAGGCAACACACTGCACTCTTCCTTGGCAGAGCCAGATTACCTCAGCTCCACACAGGATTCACGACCACACTTCTCGACTGTCCTCCATGCAGTGGATGTAACCTCATTCCCCTAGCTGAACTCTATTGAGAAAAACACTCTGCTTCTAATCCCGTTTCACTTTTTACACTTCGAGTCACGCATCCTCAAGGGGGTGGTCGGCTTGCATTCCAAGTACAATTTAAGCACAGTTCTTGGTGTAACACAGCAGGTCTTTTGAAGAGGCACAGGTCTCTAAGTCTCCCTCGCGCATCCTTTGTTTAGGCACTTTGCTGCACGCAGAAAACCGGTCGTAGAAAAAAGTTGATTCAGGGGAAGCCCCAGTGGGGATCGTGAATCTCTTTTGACGTGGTAGCATCAACATGTACTTATGCTGCGTGTCAACCTGGAAATGGGAGACTGAAGGCACAAAGCTTGTTTTCCCGTTTTGAAAGCTCCATTCATGCGGCCTCGAAGCTACCTGAAAAGCACTGTTGTTACCGTGCTTTTCCTTACAGCCGGCATGGCACATAGAAGAAAATGAGTTTTCTCGAAAGAAACCTTGTGCTTCCAGTTCCTACTTGGAACCTCACCCTGCTCTGCTCTATACCAAACGTGAAAGTCAATGTGAGCACTAGCCTCGAAGTAAGGCCCTGATTATGCTGGCAAAACGGGAGGCGTGCAGCAGCTCCATGAGGCCTTCATCGCTGTTCTGCTTTAGTTGAACGGTAGTCAGCTCTCCAAGACTCCTAGGGACTTTGCTTAAGCAACCGTTTCGGTACCAGAACACTGCGTAGAGCCAGGAAGCTTTGGTCCTGCGTGTATGCTGCGTGTCTACCTAGAAATTAGAGACTGATGGCACAAGGCTTGTTTTCCCATTAGGAAAGCTCCGTTCATGCGGCCTCGAAGCTACCGGAAAAGCATTGTTGTTGGCGGGGTTTTAGTCACTGCCGGCATGGTTCTGAGAAGAAAATGAGTTTTTTCGTAAAAAACCTTTTGCTTCCAGTTCCTTGTAGGAAGCTCACCCTGCTCTGCTCTATACCTAAAGTGAAAGTCAACGTGAGACTTGCTTCGAAGTAAGGCCTTGATTATCCTTGCAAAACGGGAGGCGTGCAGCAGCTCCATGAGGCCTTCATCGTTGTTCTGCTTTAGTTTCACGGTAGTAAGCCTTTCAAGACTCCTAGGGACCTTGCTTCAGCACCCGTTTCGGTACCAGAACACTGCGGAGAGCCAGGAAGCTCTGGTCCTGCGTGTATGCTGCGTGTCAACCTAGAAATTAGAGACTGATGGCACAAGGCTTGTTTTCCCATTAGGAAAGCTCCGTTCATGCGGCCTCGAAGCTACCTGGAAAGCATTGTTGTTGCCTGGGTTTTCGTCACTGCCGACATGGTTCTGAGAAGAAAATGAGTTTTCATGGAAGAAACCTTGTGCTTCCAGTTCCTTGTTGGAAGCTCACCCTGCTCTGCTCTATACCAAAAGTGAAAGCCAAGGTGAGCCCTAGCCTCGAAGTAAGGCCCTGATTTGCCTTGCGAATGGGGAGGCGTGCAGCAGCTCCATGAGGCCTTCCTCACTGTTCTGCTTGAGTTTCACGGTAGTGAGCCTTTCAAGACTCCTAGGGACCTTGCTTCAGCACCCGTTTCAGTACCAGAATATTGAGTAGACACAGGAAGCTCTAGTCCTGTTAAGCAACTTCCAGCCCCGTAGGCCTTTTGGAACACCCCAGTGTTGGCTAGAGAAAGGCAACACACTGCACTCTTCCTTGGCAGAGCCAGATTACCTCAGCTCCACACAGGATTCACGACCACACTTCTCGACTGTCCTCCATGCAGTGGATGTAACCTCATTCCCCTAGCTGAACTCTATTGAGAAAAACACTCTGCTTCTAATCCCGTTTCACTTTTTACACTTCGAGTCACGCATCCTCAAGGGGGTGGTCGGCTTGCATTCCAAGTACAATTTAAGCACAGTTCTTGGTGTAACACAGCAGGTCTTTTGAAGAGGCACAGGTCTCTAAGTCTCCCTCGCGCATCCTTTGTTTAGGCACTTTGCTGCACGCAGAAAACCGGTCGTAGAAAAAAGTTGATTCAGGGGAAGCCCCAGTGGGGATCGTGAATCTCTTTTGACGTGGTAGCATCAACATGTACTTATGCTGCGTCTCAACCTGGAAATGGGAGACTGAAGGCACAAAGCTTGTTTTCCCGTTTTGAAAGCTCCATTCATGCGGCCTCGAAGCTACCTGAAAACCACTGTTGTTACCGTGCTTTTCCTTACAGCCGGCATGGCACATAGAAGAAAATGAGTTTTCTCGAAAGAAACCTTGTGCTTCCAGTTCCTACTTGGAACCTCACCCTGCTCTGCTCTATACCAAACGTGAAAGTCAATGTGAGCACTAGCCTCGAAGTAAGGCCCTGATTATGCTGGCAAAACGGGAGGGGTACAGCAGCTCCATGAGGCCTTCATCGCTGTTCTGCTTTAGTTGAACGGTAGTCAGCTCTCCAAGACTCCTAGGGACTTTGCTTAAGCAACCGTTTCGGTACCAGAACACTGCGTAGAGCCAGGAAGCTTTGGTCCTGCGTGTATGCTGCGTGTCTACCTAGAAATTAGAGACTGATGGCACAAGGCTTGTTTTCCCATTAGGAAAGCTCCGTTCATGCGGCCTCGAAGCTACCGGAAAAGCATTGTTGTTGGCGGGGTTTTAGTCACTGCCGGCATGGTTCTGAGAAGAAAATGAGTTTTTTCGTTAGAAACCTTTTGCTTCCAGTTCCTTGTAGGAAGCTCACCCTGCTCTGCTCTATACCTAAAGTGAAAGTCAACGTGAGACTTGCTTCGAAGTAAGGCCTTGATTATCCTTGCAAAACGGGAGGAGTGCAGCAGCTCCATGAGGCCTTCATCGTTGTTCTGCTTTAGTTTCACGGTAGTAAGCCTTTCAAGACTCCTAGGGACCTTGCTTCAGCACCCGTTTCGGTACCAGAACACTGCGGAGAGCCAGGAAGCTCTGGTCCTGCGTGTATGCTGCGTGTCAACCTAGAAATTAGAGACTGATGGCACAAGGCTTGTTTTCCCATTAGGAAAGCTCCGTTCATGCGGCCTCGAAGCTACCTGGAAAGCATTGTTGTTGCCTGGGTTTTCGTCACTGCCGACATGGTTCTGAGAAGAAAATGAGTTTTCATGGAAGAAACCTTGTGCTTCCAGTTCCTTGTTGGAAGCTCACCCTGCTCTGCTCTATACCAAAAGTGAAAGCCAAGGTGAGCCCTAGCCTCGAAGTAAGGCCCTGATTTGCCTTGCGAATGGGGAGGCGTGCAGCAGCTCCATGAGGCCTTCCTCACTGTTCTGCTTGAGTTTCACGGTAGTGAGCCTTTCAAGACTCCTAGGGACCTTGCTTCAGCACCCGTTTCAGTACCAGAATATTGAGTAGACACAGGAAGCTCTAGTCCTGTTAAGCAACTTCCAGCCCCGTAGGCCTTTTGGAACACCCCAGTGTTGGCTAGAGAAAGGCAACACACTGCACTCTTCCTTGGCAGAGCCAGATTACCTCAGCTCCACACAGGATTCACGACCACACTTCTCGACTGTCCTCCATGCAGTGGATGTAACCTCATTCCCCTAGCTGAACTCTATTGAGAAAAACACTCTGCTTCTAATCCCGTTTCACTTTTTACACTTCGAGTCACGCATCCTCAAGGGGGTGGTCGGCTTGCATTCCAAGTACAATTTAAGCACAGTTCTTGGTGTAACACAGCAGGTCTTTTGAAGAGGCACAGGTCTCTAAGTCTCCCTCGCGCATCCTTTGTTTAGGCACTTTGCTGCACACAGAAAACCGGTCGTAGAAAAAAGTTGATTCAGGGGAAGCCCCAGTGGGGATCGTGAATCTCTTTTGACGTGGTAGCATCAACATGTACTTATGCTGCGTGTCAACCTGGAAATGGGAGACTGAAGGCACAAAGCTTGTTTTCCCGTTTTGAAAGCTCCATTCATGCGGCCTCGAAGCTACCTGAAAAGCACTGTTGTTACCGTGCTTTTCCTTACAGCCGGCATGGCACATAGAAGAAAATGAGTTTTCTCGAAAGAAACCTTGTGCTTCCAGTTCCTACTTGGAACCTCACCCTGCTCTGCTCTATACCAAACGTGAAAGTCAATGTGAGCACTAGCCTCGAAGTAAGGCCCTGATTATGCTGGCAAAACGGGAGGCGTGCAGCAGCTCCATGAGGCCTTCATCGCTGTTCTGCTTTAGTTGAACGGTAGTAAGCTCTCCAAGACTCCTAGGGACTTTGCTTAAGCAACCGTTTCGGTACCAGAACACTGCGTAGAGCCAGGAAGCTTTGGTCCTGCGTGTATGCTGCGTGTGTACCTAGAAATTAGAGACTGATGGCACAAGGCTTGTTTTCCCATTAGGAAAGCTCCGTTCATGCGGCCTCGAAGCTACCGGAAAAGCATTGTTGTTGGCGGGGTTTTAGTCACTGCCAGCATGGTTCTGAGAAGAAAATGAGTTTTTTCGTTAGAAACCTTGTGCTTCCAGTTCCTTGTAGGAAGCTCACCCTGCTGTGCTCTATACCTAAAGTGAAAGGCAACGTGAGACTTGCTTCGAAGTAAGGCCTTGATTATCCTTGCAAAACGGGAGGTGTGCAGCAGCTCCATGAGGCCTTCATCGTTGTTCTGCTTTAGTTTCACGGTAGTAAGCCTTTCAAGACTCCTAGGGACCTTGCTTCAGCCCCTGTTTCGGTACCAGAACACTGCGGAGAGCCAGGAAGCTCTGGTCCTGCGTGTATGCTGCGTGTCAACCTAGAAATTAGAGACTGATGGCACAAGGCTTGTTTTCCCATTAGGAAAGCTCCGTTCATGCGGCCTCGAAGCTACCTGAAAATCATTGTTGTTGCCTGGGTTTTCGTCACTGCCGACATGGTTCTGAGAAGAAAATGAGTTTTCATGGAAGAAACCTTGTGCTTCCAGTTCCTTTTTGGAAGCTCACCCTGCTCTGCTCTATACCAAAAGTGAAAGCCAAGGTGAGCCCTAGCCTCGAAGTAAGGCCCTGATTTGCCTTGCCAATGGGGATGCGTGCAGCAGCTCCATGAGGCCTTCCTCACTGTTCTGCTTGAGTTTCACGGTAGTGAGCCTTTCAAGACTCCTAGGGACCTTGCTTCAGCACCCGTTTCAGTACCAGAATATTGAGTAGACAGAGGAAGCTCTAGTCCTGTTAAGCAACTTCCAGCCCCGTAGGCCTTTTGGAACACCCCAGTGTTGGCTAGAGAAAGGCAACACACTGCACTCTTCCTTGGCAGAGCCAGATTACCTCAGCTCCACACAGGATTCACGACCACACTTCTCGACTGTCCTCCATGCAGTGGATGTAACCTCATTCCCCTAGCTGAACTCTATTGAGAAAAACACTCTGCTTCTAATCCCGTTTCACTTTTTACACTTCGAGTCACGCATCCTCAAGGGGGTGGTCGGCTTGCATTCCAAGTACAATTTAAGCACAGTTCTTGGTGTAACACAGCAGGTCTTTTGAAGAGGCACAGGTCTCTAAGTCTTCCTCGCGCATCCTTTGTTTAGGCACTTTGCTGCACGCAGAAAACCGGTCGTAGAAAAAAGTTGATTCAGGGGAAGCCCCAGTGGGGATCGTGAATCTCTTTTGACGTGGTAGCATCAACATGTACTTATGCTGCGTGTCAACCTGGAAATGGGAGACTGAAGGCACAAAGCTTGTTTTCCCGTTTTGAAAGCTCCATTCATGCGGCCTCGAAGCTACCTGAAAAGCACTGTTGTTACCGTGCTTTTCCTTACAGCCGGCATGGCACATAGAAGAAAATGAGTTTTCTCGAAAGAAACCTTGTGCTTCCAGTTCCTACTTGGAACCTCACCCTGCTCTGCTCTATACCAAACGTGAAAGTCAATGTGAGCACTAGCCTCGAAGTAAGGCCCTGATTATGCTGGCAAAACGGGAGGCGTACAGCAGCTCCATGAGGCCTTCATCGCTGTTCTGCTTTAGTTGAACGGTAGTCAGCTCTCCAAGACTCCTAGGGACTTTGCTTAAGCAACCGTTTCGGTACCAGAACACTGCGTAGAGCCAGGAAGCTTTGGTCCTGCGTGTATGCTGCGTGTGTACCTAGAAATTAGAGACTGATGGCACAAGGCTTGTTTTCCCATTAGGAAAGCTCCGTTCATGCGGCCTCAAAGCTACCGGAAAAGCATTGTTGTTGGCGGGGTTTTAGTCACTGCCGGCATGGTTCTGAGAAGAAAATGAGTTTTTTCGTAAAAAACCTTTTGCTTCCAGTTCCTTGTAGGAAGCTCACCCTGCTCTGCTCTATACCTAAAGTGAAAGTCAACGTGAGACTTGCTTCGAAGTAAGGCCTTGATTATCCTTGCAAAACGGGAGGCGTGCAGCAGCTCCATGAGGCCTTCATCGTTGTTCTGCTTTAGTTTCACGGTAGTAAGCCTTTCAAGACTCCTAGGGACCTTGCTTCAGCACCCGTTTCGGTACCAGAACACTGCGGAGAGCCAGGAAGCTCTGGTCCTGCGTGTATGCTGCGTGTCAACCTAGAAATTAGACACTGATGGCACAAGGCTTGTTTTCCCATTAGGAAAGCTCCGTTCATGAGGCCTCGAAGCTACCTGGAAAGCATTGTTGTTGCCTGGGTTTTCGTCACTGCCGACATGGTTCTGAGAAGAAAATGAGTTTTCATGGAAGAAACCTTGTGCTTCCAGTTCCTTGTTGGAAGCTCACCCTGCTCTGCTCTATACCAAAAGTGAAAGCCAAGGTGAGCCCTAGCCTCGAAGTAAGGCCCTGATTTGCCTTGCCAATGGGGAGGCGTGCAGCAGCTCCATGAGGCCTTCCTCACTGTTCTGCTTGAGTTTCACGGTAGTGAGCCTTTCAAGACTCCTAGGGACCTTGCTTCAGCACCCGTTTCAGTACCAGAATATTGAGTAGACACAGGAAGCTCTAGTCCTGTTAAGCAACTTCCAGCCCCGTAGGCCTTTTGGAACACCCCAGTGTTGGCTAGAGAAAGGCAACACACTGCACTCTTCCTTGGCAGAGCCAGATTACCTCAGCTCCACACAGGATTCACGACCACACTTCTCGACTGTCCTCCATGCAGTGGATGTAACCTCATTCCCCTAGCTGAACTCTATTGAGAAAAACACTCTGCTTCTAATCCCGTTTCACTTTTTATACTTCGAGTCATGCATCCTCAAGGGGGTGGTCGGCTTGCATTCCAAGTACAATTTAAGCACAGTTCTTGGTGTAACACAGCAGGTCTTTTGAAGAGGCACAGGTCTCTAAGTCTCCCTCGCGCATCCTTTGTTTAGGCACTTTGCTGCACGCAGAAAACCGGTCGTAGAAAAAAGTTGATTCAGGGGAAGCCCCAGTGGGGATCGTGAATCTCTTTTGACGTGGTAGCATCAACATGTACTTATGCTGCGTGTCAACCTGGAAATGGGAGACTGAAGGCACAAAGCTTGTTTTCCCGTTTTGAAAGCTCCATTCATGCGGCCTCGAAGCTACCTGAAAAGCACTGTTGTTACCGTGCTTTTCCTTACAGCCGGCATGGCACATAGAAGAAAATGAGTTTTTTCGTAAGAAACCTTTTGCTTCCAGTTCCTTGTAGGAAGCTCACCCTGCTCTGCTCTATACCTAAAGTGAAAGTCAACGTGAGACTTGCTTCGAAGTAAGGCCTTGATTATCCTTGCAAAACGGGAGGCGTGCAGCAGCTCCATGAGGCCTTCATCGTTGTTCTGCTTTAGTTTCACGGTAGTAAGCCTTTCAAGACTCCTAGGGACCTTGCTTCAGCACCCGTTTCGGTACCAGAACACTGCGGAGAGCCAGGAAGCTCTGGTCCTGCGTGTATGCTGCGTGTCAACCTAGAAATTAGACACTGATGGCACAAGGCTTGTTTTCCCATTAGGAAAGCTCCGTTCATGCGGCCTCGAAGCTACCTGGAAAGCATTGTTGTTGCCTGGGTTTTCGTCACTGCCGACATGGTTCTGAGAAGAAAATGAGTTTTCATGGAAGAAACCTTGTGCTTCCAGTTCCTTGTTGGAAGCTCACCCTGCTCTGCTCTATACCAAAAGTGAAAGCCAACGTGAGCCCTAGCCTCGAAGTAACGCCCTGATTTGCCTTGCGAATGGGGAGGCGTGCAGCAGCTCCATGAGGCCTTCCTCACTGTTCTGCTTGAGTTTCACGGTAGTGAGCCTTTCAAGACTCCTAGGGACCTTGCTTCAGCACCCGTTTCAGTACCAGAATATTGAGGAGACACAGGAAGCTCTAGTCCTGTTAAGCAACTTCCAGCCCCGTAGGCCTTTTGGAACACCCCAGTGTTGGCTAGAGAAAGGCAACACACTGCACTCTTCCTTGGCAGAGCCAGATTACCTCAGCTCCACACAGGATTCACGACCACACTTCTCGACTGTCCTCCATGCAGTGGATGTAACCTCATTCCCCTAGCTGAACTCTATTGAGAAAAACACTCTGCTTCTAATCCCGTTTCACTTTTTACACTTCGAGTCACGCATCCTCAAGGGGGTGGTCGGCTTGCATTCCAAGTACAATTTAAGCACAGTTCTTGGTGTAACACAGCAGGTCTTTTGAAGAGGCACAGGTCTCTAAGTCTCCCTCGCGCATCCTTTGTTTAGGCACTTTGCTGCACGCAGAAAACCGGTCGTAGAAAAAAGTTGATTCAGGGGAAGCCCCAGTGGGGATCGTGAATCTCTTTTGACGTGGTAGCATCAACATGTACTTATGCTGCGTGTCAACCTGGAAATGGGAGACTGAAGGCACAAAGCTTGTTTTCCCGTTTTGAAAGCTCCATTCATGCGGCCTCGAAGCTACCTGAAAAGCACTGTTGTTACCGTGCTTTTCCTTACAGCCGGCATGGCACATAGAAGAAAATGAGTTTTCTCGAAAGAAACCTTGTGCTTCCAGTTCCTACTTGGAACCTCACCCTGCTCTGCTCTATACCAAACGTGAAAGTCAATGTGAGCACTAGCCTCGAAGTAAGGCCCTGATTATGCTGGCAAAACGGGAGGCGTACAGCAGCTCCATGAGGCCTTCATCGCTGTTCTGCTTTAGTTGAACGGTAGTAAGCTCTCCAAGACTCCTAGGGACTTTGCTTAAGCAACCGTTTCGGTACCAGAACACTGCGTAGAGCCAGGAAGCTTTGGTCCTGCGTGTATGCTGCGTGTCTACCTAGAAATTAGAGACTGATGGCACAAGGCTTGTTTTCCCATTAGGAAAGCTCCGTTCATGCGGCCTCGAAGCTACCTGAAAAGCACTGTTGTTACCGTGCTTTTCCTTACAGCCGGCATGGCACATAGAAGAAAATGAGTTTTTTCGTAAGAAACCTTTTGCTTCCAGTTCCTTGTAGGAAGCTCACCCTGCTCTGCTCTATACCTAAAGTGAAAGTCAACGTGAGACTTGCTTCGAAGTAAGGCCTTGATTATCCTTGCAAAACGGGAGGCGTGCAGCAGCTCCATGAGGCCTTCATCGTTGTTCTGCTTTAGTTTCACGGTAGTAAGCCTTTCAAGACTCCTAGGGACCTTGCTTCAGCACCCGTTTCGGTACCAGAACACTGCGGAGAGCCAGGAAGCTCTGGTCCTGCGTGTATGCTGCGTGTCAACCTAGAAATTAGAGACTGATGGCACAAGGCTTGTTTTCCCATTAGGAAAGCTCCGTTCATGCGGCCTCGAAGCTACCTGGAAAGCATTGTTGTTGCCTGGGTTTTCGTCACTGCCGACATGGTTCTGAGAAGAAAATGAGTTTTCATGGAAGAAACCTTGTGCTTCCAGTTCCTTGTTGGAAGCTCACCCTGCTCTGCTCTATACCAAAAGTGAAAGCCAACGTGAGCCCTAGCCTCGAAGTAACGCCCTGATTTGCCTTGCCAATGGGGAGGCGTGCAGCAGCTCCATGAGGCCTTCCTCACTGTTCTGCTTGAGTTTCACGGTAGTGAGCCTTTCAAGACTCCTAGGGACCTTGCTTCAGCACCCGTTTCCGTACCAGAATATTGAGGAGACACAGGAAGCTCTAGTCCTGTTAAGCAACTTCCAGCCCCGTAGGCCTTTTGGAACACCCCAGTGTTGGCTAGAGAAAGGCAACACACTGCACTCTTCCTTGTCAGAGCCAGATTACCTCAGCTCCACACAGGATTCACGACCACACTTCTCGACTGTCCTCCATGCAGTGGATGTAACCTCATTCCCCTAGCTGAACTCTATTGAGAAAAACACTCTGCTTCTAATCCCGTTTCACTTTTTACACTTTGAGTCACGCATCCTCAAGGGGGTGGTCGGCTTGCATTCCAAGTACAATTTAAGCACAGTTCTTGGTGTAACACAGCAGGTCTTTTGAAGAGGCACAGGTCTCTAAGTCTCCCTCGCGCATCCTTTGTTTAGGCACTTTGCTGCACGCAGAAAACCGGTCGTAGAAAAAAGTTGATTCAGGGGAAGCCCCAGTGGGGATCGTGAATCTCTTTTGACGTGGTAGCATCAACATGTACTTATGCTGCGTGTCAACCTGGAAATGGGAGACTGAAGGCACAAAGCTTGTTTTCCCGTTTTGAAAGCTCCATTCATGCGGCCTCGAAGCTACCTGAAAAGCACTGTTGTTACCGTGCTTTTCCTTGCAGCCGGCATGGCACATAGAAGAAAATGAGTTTTCTCGAAAGAAACCTTGTGCTTCCAGTTCCTACTTGGAACCTCACCCTGCTCTGCTCTATACCAAACGTGAAAGTCAATGTGAGCACTAGCCTCGAAGTAAGGCCCTGATTATGCTGGCAAAACGGGAGGCGTACAGCAGCTCCATGAGGCCTTCATCGCTGTTCTGCTTTAGTTGAACGGTAGTAAGCTCTCCAAGACTCCTAGGGACTTTGCTTAAGCAACCGTTTCGGTACCAGAACACTGCGTAGAGCCAGGAAGCTTTGGTCCTGCGTGTATGCTGCGTGTCTACCTAGAAATTAGAGACTGATGGCACAAGGCTTGTTTTCCCATTAGGAAAGCTCCGTTCATGCGGCCTCGAAGCTACCGGAAAAGCATTGTTGTTGGCGGGGTTTTAGTCACTGCCGGCATGGTTCTGAGAAGAAAATGAGTTTTTTCGTAAAAAACCTTTTGCTTCCAGTTCCTTGTAGGAAGCTCACCCTGCTCTGCTCTATACCTAAAGTGAAAGTCAACGTGAGACTTGCTTCGAAGTAAGGCCTTGATTATCCTTGCAAAACGGGAGGCGTGCAGCAGCTCCATGAGGCCTTCATCGTTGTTCTGCTTTAGTTTCACGGTAGTAAGCCTTTCAAGACTCCTAGGGACCTTGCTTCAGCACCCGTTTCGGTACCAGAACACTGCGGAGAGCCAGGAAGCTCTGGTCCTGCGTGTATGCTGCGTGTCAACCTAGAAATTAGACACTGATGGCACAAGGCTTGTTTTCCCATTATGAAAGCTCCGTTCATGCGGCCTCGAAGCTACCTGGAAAGCATTGTTGTTGCCTGGGTTTTCGTCACTGCCGACATGGTTCTGAGAAGAAAATGAGTTTTCATGGAAGAAACCTTGTGCTTCCAGTTCCTTGTTGGAAGCTCACCCTGCTCTGCTCTATACCAAAAGTGAAAGCCAAGGTGAGCCCTAGCCTCGAAGTAAGGCCCTGATTTGCCTTGCCAATGGGGAGGCGTGCAGCAGCTCCATGAGGCCTTCCTCACTGTTCTGCTTGAGTTTCACGGTAGTAAGCCTTTCAAGACTCCTAGGGACCTTGCTTCAGCACCCGTTTCAGTACCAGAATATTGAGGAGACACAGGAAGCTCTAGTCCTGTTAAGCAACTTCCAGCCCCGTAGGCCTTTTGGAACACCCCAGTGTTGGCTAGAGAAAGGCAACACACTGCACTCTTCCTTGGCAGAGCCAGATTACCTCAGCTCCACACAGGATTCACGACCACACTTCTCGACTGTCCTCCATGCAGTGGATGTAACCTCATTCCCCTAGCTGAACTCTATTGAGAAAAACACTCTGCTTCTAATCCCGTTTCACTTTTTACACTTCGAGTCACGCATCCTCAAGGGGGTGGTCGGCTTGCATTCCAAGTACAATTTAAGCACAGTTCTTGGTGTAACACAGCAGGTCTTTTGAAGAGGCACAGGTCTCTAAGTCTCCCTCGCGCATCCTTTGTTTAGGCACTTTGCTGCACGCAGAAAACCGGTCGTAGAAAAAAGTTGATTCAGGGGAAGCCCCAGTGGGGATCGTGAATCTCTTTTGACGTGGTAGCATCAACATGTACTTATGCTGCGTGTCAACCTGGAAATGGGAGACTGAAGGCACAAAGCTTGTTTTCCCGTTTTGAAAGCTCCATTCATGCGGCCTCGAAGCTACCTGAAAAGCACTGTTGTTACCGTGCTTTTCCTTACAGCCGGCATGGCACATAGAAGAAAATGAGTTTTCTCGAAAGAAACCTTGTGCTTCCAGTTCCTACTTGGAACCTCACCCTGCTCTGCTCTATACCAAACGTGAAAGTCAATGTGAGCACTAGCCTCGAAGTAAGGCCCTGATTATGCTGGCAAAACGGGAGGCGTGCAGCAGCTCCATGAGGCCTTCATCGCTGTTCTGCTTTAGTTGAACGGTAGTCAGCTCTCCAAGACTCCTAGGGACTTTGCTTAAGCAACCGTTTCGGTACCAGAACACTGCGTAGAGCCAGGAAGCTTTGGTCCTGCGTGTATGCTGCGTGTCTACCTAGAAATTAGAGACTGATGGCACAAGGCTTGTTTTCCCATTAGGAAAGCTCCGTTCATGCGGCCTCGAAGCTACCGGAAAAGCATTGTTGTTGGCGGGGTTTTAGTCACTGCCGGCATGGTTCTGAGAAGAAAATGAGTTTTTTCGTAAAAAACCTTTTGCTTCCAGTTCCTTGTAGGAAGCTCACCCTGCTCTGCTCTATACCTAAAGTGAAAGTCAACGTGAGACTTGCTTCGAAGTAAGGCCTTGATTATCCTTGCAAAACGGGAGGCGTGCAGCAGCTCCATGAGGCCTTCATCGTTGTTCTGCTTTAGTTTCACGGTAGTAAGCCTTTCAAGACTCCTAGGGACCTTGCTTCAGCACCCGTTTCGGTACCAGAACACTGCGGAGAGCCAGGAAGCTCTGGTCCTGCGTGTATGCTGCGTGTCAACCTAGAAATTAGACACTGATGGCACAAGGCTTGTTTTCCCATTAGGAAAGCTCCGTTCATGCGGCCTCGAAGCTACCTGGAAAGCATTGTTGTTGCCTGGGTTTTCGTCACTGCCGACATGGTTCTGAGAAGAAAATGAGTTTTCATGGAAGAAACCTTGTGCTTCCAGTTCCTTGTTGGAAGCTCACCCTGCTCTGCTCTATACCAAAAGTGAAAGCCAAGGTGAGCCCTAGCCTCGAAGTAAGGCCCTGATTTGCCTTGCGAATGGGGAGGCGTGCAGCAGCTCCATGAGGCCTTCCTCACTGTTCTGCTTGAGTTTCACGGTAGTGAGCCTTTCAAGACTCCTAGGGACCTTGCTTCAGCACCCGTTTCAGTACCAGAATATTGAGTAGACACAGGAAGCTCTAGTCCTGTTAAGCAACTTCCAGCCCCGTAGGCCTTTTGGAACACCCCAGTGTTGGCTAGAGAAAGGCAACACACTGCACTCTTCCTTGGCAGAGCCAGATTACCTCAGCTCCACACAGGATTCACGACCACACTTCTCGACTGTCCTCCATGCAGTGGATGTAACCTCATTCCCCTAGCTGAACTCTATTGAGAAAAACACTCTGCTTCTAATCCCGTTTCACTTTTTACACTTCGAGTCACGCATCCTCAAGGGGGTGGTCGGCTTGCATTCCAAGTACAATTTAAGCACAGTTCTTGGTGTAACACAGCAGGTCTTTTGAAGAGGCACAGGTCTCTAAGTCTCCCTCGCGCATCCTTTGTTTAGGCACTTTGCTGCACGCAGAAAACCGGTCGTAGAAAAAAGTTGATTCAGGGGAAGCCCCAGTGGGGATCGTGAATCTCTTTTGACGTGGTAGCATCAACATGTACTTATGCTGCGTGTCAACCTGGAAATGGGAGACTGAAGGCACAAAGCTTGTTTTCCCGTTTTGAAAGCTCCATTCATGCGGCCTCGAAGCTACCTGAAAAGCACTGTTGTTACCGTGCTTTTCCTTACAGCCGGCATGGCACATAGAAGAAAATGAGTTTTCTCGAAAGAAACCTTGTGCTTCCAGTTCCTACTTGGAACCTCACCCTGCTCTGCTCTATACCAAACGTGAAAGTCAATGTGAGCACTAGCCTCGAAGTAAGGCCCTGATTATGCTGGCAAAACGGGAGGCGTACAGCAGCTCCATGAGGCCTTCATCGCTGTTCTGCTTTAGTTGAACGGTAGTCAGCTCTCCAAGACTCCTAGGGACTTTGCTTAAGCAACCGTTTCGGTACCAGAACACTGCGTAGAGCCAGGAAGCTTTGGTCCTGCGTGTATGCTTCGTGTCAACCTAGAAATTAGAGACTGATGGCACAAGGCTTGTTTTCCCATTAGGAAAGCTCCGTTCATGCGGCCTCGAAGCTACCGGAAAAGCATTGTTGTTGGCGGGGTTTTAGTCACTGCCGGCATGGTTCTGAGAAGAAAATGAGTTTTTTCGTAAAAAACCTTTTGCTTCCAGTTCCTTGTAGGAAGCTCACCCTGCTCTGCTCTATACCTAAAGTGAAAGTCAACGTGAGACTTGCTTCGAAGTAAGGCCTTGATTATCCTTGCAAAACGGGAGGCGTGCAGCAGCTCCATGAGGCCTTCATCGTTGTTCTGCTTTAGTTTCACGGTAGTAAGCCTTTCAAGACTCCTAGGGACCTTGCTTCAGCACCCGTTTCGGTACCAGAACACTGCGGAGAGCCAGGAATCTCTGGTCCTGCGTGTATGCTGCGTGTCAACCTAGAAATTAGACACTGATGGCACAAGGCTTGTTTTCCCATTAGGAAAGCTCCGTTCATGCGGCCTCGAAGCTACCTGGAAAGCATTGTTGTTGCCTGGGTTTTCGTCACTGCCGACATGGTTCTGAGAAGAAAATGAGTTTTCATGGAAGAAACCTTGTGCTTCCAGTTCCTTTTTGGAAGCTCACCCTGCTCTGCTCTATACCAAAAGTGAAAGCCAAGGTGAGCCCTAGCCTCGAAGTAAGGCCCTGATTTGCCTTGCGAATGGGGAGGCGTGCAGCAGCTCCATGAGGCCTTCCTCACTGTTCTGCTTGAGTTTCACGGTAGTGAGCCTTTCAAGACTCCTAGGGACCTTGCTTCAGCACCCGTTTCAGTACCAGAATATTGAGTAGACACAGGAAGCTCTAGTCCTGTTAAGCAACTTCCAGCCCCGTAGGCCTTTTGGAACACCCCAGTGTTGGCTAGAGAAAGGCAACACACTGCACTCTTCCTTGGCAGAGCCAGATTACCTCAGCTCCACACAGGATTCACGACCACACTTCTCGACTGTCCTCCATGCAGTGGATGTAACCTCATTCCCCTAGCTGAACTCTATTGAGAAAAACACTCTGCTTCTAATCCCGTTTCACTTTTTACACTTCGAGTCACGCATCCTCAAGGGGGTGGTCGGCTTGCATTCCAAGTACAATTTAAGCACAGTTCTTGGTGTAACACAGCAGGTCTTTTGAAGAGGCACAGGTCTCTAAGTCTCCCTCGCGCATCCTTTGTTTAGGCACTTTGCTGCACGCAGAAAACCGGTCGTAGAAAAAAGTTGATTCAGGGGAAGCCCCAGTGGGGATCGTGAATCTCTTTTGACGTGGTAGCATCAACATGTACTTATGCTGCGTGTCAACCTGGAAATGGGAGACTGAAGGCACAAAGCTTGTTTTCCCGTTTTGAAAGCTCCATTCATGCGGCCTCGAAGCTACCTGAAAAGCACTGTTGTTACCGTGCTTTTCCTTACAGCCGGCATGGCACATAGAAGAAAATGAGTTTTCTCGAAAGAAACCTTGTGCTTCCACTTCCTACTTGGAACCTCACCCTGCTCTGCTCTATACCAAACGTGAAAGTCAATGTGAGCACTAGCCTCGAAGTAAGGCCCTGATTATGCTGGCAAAACGGGAGGCGTACAGCAGCTCCATGAGGCCTTCATCGCTGTTCTGCTTTAGTTGAACGGTAGTCAGCTCTCCAAGACTCCTAGGGACTTTGCTTAAGCAACCGTTTCGGTACCAGAACACTGCGTAGAGCCAGGAAGCTTTGGTCCTGCGTGTATGCTGCGTGTCTACCTAGAAATTAGAGACTGATGGCACAAGGCTTGTTTTCCCATTAGGAAAGCTCCGTTCATGCGGCCTCGAAGCTACCGGAAAAGCATTGTTGTTGGCGGGGTTTTAGTCACTGCCGGCATGGTTCTGAGAAGAAAATGAGTTTTTTCGTAAAAAACCTTTTGCTTCCAGTTCCTTGTAGGAAGCTCACCCTGCTCTGCTCTATACCTAAAGTGAAAGTCAACGTGAGACTTGCTTCGAAGTAAGGCCTTGATTATCCTTGCAAAACGGGAGGCGTGCAGCAGCTCCATGAGGCCTTCATCGTTGTTCTGCTTTAGTTTCACGGTAGTAAGCCTTTCAAGACTCCTAGGGACCTTGCTTCAGCACCCGTTTCGGTACCAGAACACTGCGGAGAGCCAGGAAGCTCTGGTCCTGCGTGTATGCTGCGTGTCAACCTAGAAATTAGAGACTGATGGCACAAGGCTTGTTTTCCCATTAGGAAAGCTCCGTTCATGCGGCCTCGAAGCTACCTGGAAAGCATTGTTGTTGCCTGGGTTTTCGTCACTGCCGACATGGTTCTGAGAAGAAAATGAGTTTTCATGGAAGAAACCTTGTGCTTCCAGTTCCTTGTTGGAAGCTCACCCTGCTCTGCTCTATACCAAAAGTGAAAGCCAAGGTGAGCCCTAGCCTCGAAGTAAGGCCCTGATTTGCCTTGCGAATGGGGAGGCGTGCAGCAGCTCCATGAGGCCTTCCTCACTGTTCTGCTTGAGTTTCACGGTAGTGAGCCTTTCAAGACTCCTAGGGACCTTGCTTCAGCACCCGTTTCAGTACCAGAATATTGAGTAGACACAGGAAGCTCTAGTCCTGTTAAGCAACTTCCAGCCCCGTAGGCCTTTTGGAACACCCCAGTGTTGGCTAGAGAAAGGCAACACACTGCACTCTTCCTTGGCAGAGCCAGATTACCTCAGCTCCACACAGGATTCACGACCACACTTCTCGACTGTCCTCCATGCAGTGGATGTAACCTCATTCCCCTAGCTGAACTCTATTGAGAAAAACACTCTGCTTCTAATCCCGTTTCACTTTTTACACTTCGAGTCACGCATCCTCAAGGGGGTGGTCGGCTTGCATTCCAAGTACAATTTAAGCACAGTTCTTGGTGTAACACAGCAGGTCTTTTGAAGAGGCACAGGTCTCTAAGTCTCCCTCGCGCATCCTTTGTTTAGGCACTTTGCTGCACGCAGAAAACCGGTCGTAGAAAAAAGTTGATTCAGGGGAAGCCCCAGTGGGGATCGTGAATCTCTTTTGACGTGGTAGCATCAACATGTACTTATGCTGCGTGTCAACCTGGAAATGGGAGACTGAAGGCACAAAGCTTGTTTTCCCGTTTTGAAAGCTCCATTCATGCGGCCTCGAAGCTACCTGAAAAGCACTGTTGTTACCGTGCTTTTCCTTACAGCCGGCATGGCACATAGAAGAAAATGAGTTTTCTCGAAAGAAACCTTGTGCTTCCAGTTCCTACTTGGAACCTCACCCTGCTCTGCTCTATACCAAACGTGAAAGTCAATGTGAGCACTAGCCTCGAAGTAA
Organism: Eubalaena glacialis; assembly: GCF_028564815.1. NCBI lineage: Eukaryota > Metazoa > Chordata > Mammalia > Artiodactyla > Balaenidae > Eubalaena > Eubalaena glacialis. The sequence goes on from NC_083731.1 coordinate 46,632,716, forward strand.
GGCCCTGATTATGCTGGCAAAACGGGAGGCGTACAGCAGCTCCATGAGGCCTTCATCGCTGTTCTGCTTTAGTTGAACGGTAGTCAGCTCTCCAAGACTCCTAGGGACTTTGCTTAAGCAACCGTTTCGGTACCAGAACACTGCGTAGAGCCAGGAAGCTTTGGTCCTGCGTGTATGCTGCGTGTCAACCTAGAAATTAGAGACTGATGGCACAAGGCTTGTTTTCCCATTAGGAAAGCTCCGTTCATGCGGCCTCGAAGCTACCGGAAAAGCATTGTTGTTGGCGGGGTTTTAGTCACTGCCGGCATGGTTCTGAGAAGAAAATGAGTTTTTTCGTAAAAAACCTTTTGCTTCCAGTTCCTTGTAGGAAGCTCACCCTGCTCTGCTCTATACCTAAAGTGAAAGTCAACGTGAGACTTGCTTCGAAGTAAGGCCTTGATTATCCTTGCAAAACGGGAGGCGTGCAGCAGCTCCATGAGGCCTTCATCGTTGTTCTGCTTTAGTTTCACGGTAGTAAGCCTTTCAAGACTCCTAGGGACCTTGCTTCAGCACCCGTTTCAGTACCAGAATATTGAGTAGACACAGGAAGCTCTGGTTCTGCGTGTATGCTGCGTGTCAACCTAGAAAATAGAGACTGATGGCACAAGGCTTGTTTTCCCATTAGGAAAGCTCCGTTCATGCGGCCTCGAAGCTACCTGGAAAGCATTGTTGTTGCCTGGGTTTTCGTCACTGCCGACATGGTTCTGAGAAGAAAATGAGTTTTCATGGAAGAAACCTTGTGCTTCCAGTTCCTTGTTGGAAGCTCACCCTGCTCTGCTCTATACCAAAAGTGAAAGCCAAGGTGAGCCCTAGCCTCGAAGTAAGGCCCTGATTTGCCTTGCGAATGGGGAGGCGTGCAGCAGCTCCATGAGGCCTTCCTCACTGTTCTGCTTGAGTTTCACGGTAGTGAGCTTTTCAAGACTCCTAGGGACCTTGCTTCAGCACCCGTTTCAGTACCAGAATATTGAGTAGACACAGGAAGCTCTAGTCCTGTTAAGCAACTTCCAGCCCCGTAGGCCTTTTGGAACACCCCAGTGTTGGCTAGAGAAAGGCAACACACTGCACTCTTCCTTGGCAGAGCCAGATTACCTCAGCTCCACACAGGATTCACGACCACACTTCTCGACTGTCCTCCATGCAGTGGATGTAACCTCATTCCCCTAGCTGAACTCTATTGAGAAAAACACTCTGCTTCTAATCCCGTTTCACTTTTTACACTTCGAGTCACGCATCCTCAAGGGGGTGGTCGGCTTGCATTCCAAGTACAATTTAAGCACAGTTCTTGGTGTAACACAGCAGGTCTTTTGAAGAGGCACAGGTCTCTAAGTCTCCCTCGCGCATCCTTTGTTTAGGCACTTTGCTGCACGCAGAAAACCGGTCGTAGAAAAAAGTTGATTCAGGGGAAGCCCCAGTGGGGATCGTGAATCTCTTTTGACGTGGTAGCATCAACATGTACTTATGCTGCGTGTCAACCTGGAAATGGGAGACTGAAGGCACAAAGCTTGTTTTCCCGTTTTGAAAGCTCCATTCATGCGGCCTCGAAGCTACCTGAAAAGCACTGTTGTTACCGTGCTTTTCCTTACAGCCGGCATGGCACATAGAAGAAAATGAGTTTTCTCGAAAGAAACCTTGTGCTTCCACTTCCTACTTGGAACCTCACCCTGCTCTGCTCTATACCAAACGTGAAAGTCAATGTGAGCACTAGCCTCGAAGTAAGGCCCTGATTATGCTGGCAAAACGGGAGGCGTACAGCAGCTCCATGAGGCCTTCATCGCTGTTCTGCTTTAGTTGAACGGTAGTCAGCTCTCCAAGACTCCTAGGGACTTTGCTTAAGCAACCGTTTCGGTACCAGAACACTGCGTAGAGCCAGGAAGCTTTGGTCCTGCGTGTATGCTGCGTGTCAACCTAGAAATTAGAGACTGATGGCACAAGGCTTGTTTTCCCATTAGGAAAGCTCCGTTCATGCGGCCTCGAAGCTACCGGAAAAGCATTGTTGTTGGCGGGGTTTTAGTCACTGCCGGCATGGTTCTGAGAAGAAAATGAGTTTTTTCGTAAAAAACCTTTTGCTTCCAGTTCCTTGTAGGAAGCTCACCCTGCTCTGCTCTATACCTAAAGTGAAAGTCAACGTGAGACTTGCTTCGAAGTAAGGCCTTGATTATCCTTGCAAAACGGGAGGCGTGCAGCAGCTCCATGAGGCCTTCATCGTTGTTCTGCTTTAGTTTCACGGTAGTAAGCCTTTCAAGACTCCTAGGGACCTTGCTTCAGCACCCGTTTCAGTACCAGAATATTGAGTAGACACAGGAAGCTCTGGTCCTGCGTGTATGCTGCGTGTCAACCTAGAAATTAGAGACTGATGGCACAAGGCTTGTTTTCCCATTAGGAAAGCTCCGTTCATGCGGCCTCGAAGCTACCTGGAAAGCATTGTTGTTGCCTGGGTTTTCGTCACTGCCGACATGGTTCTGAGAAGAAAATGAGTTTTCATGGAAGAAACCTTGTGCTTCCAGTTCCTTGTTGGAAGCTCACCCTGCTCTGCTCTATACCAAAAGTGAAAGCCAAGGTGAGCCCTAGCCTCGAAGTAAGGCCCTGATTTGCCTTGCCAATGGGGAGGCGTGCAGCAGCTCCATGAGGCCTTCCTCACTGTTCTGCTTGAGTTTCACGGTAGTGAGCCTTTCAAGACTCCTAGGGACCTTGCTTCAGCACCCGTTTCAGTACCAGAATATTGAGTAGACACAGGAAGCTCTAGTCCTCTTAAGCAACTTCCAGCCCCGTAGGCCTTTTGGAACACCCCAGTGTTGGCTAGAGAAAGGCAACACACTGCACTCTTCCTTGGCAGAGCCAGATTACCTCAGCTCCACACAGGATTCACGACCACACTTCTCGACTGTCCTCCATGCAGTGGATGTAACCTCATTCCCCTAGCTGAACTCTATTGAGAAAAACACTCTGCTTCTAATCCCGTTTCACTTTTTACACTTCGAGTCACGCATCCTCAAGGGGGTGGTCGGCTTGCATTCCAAGTACAATTTAAGCACAGTTCTTGGTGTAACACAGCAGGTCTTTTGAAGAGGCACAGGTCTCTAAGTCTCCCTCGCGCATCCTTTGTTTAGGCACTTTGCTGCACGCAGAAAACCGGTCGTAGAAAAAAGTTGATTCAGGGGAAGCCCCAGTGGGGATCGTGAATCTCTTTTGACGTGGTAGCATCAACATGTACTTATGCTGCGTGTCAACCTGGAAATGGGAGACTGAAGGCACAAAGCTTGTTTTCCCGTTTTGAAAGCTCCATTCATGCGGCCTCGAAGCTACCTGAAAAGCACTGTTGTTACCGTGCTTTTCCTTACAGCCGGCATGGCACATAGAAGAAAATGAGTTTTCTCGAAAGAAACCTTGTGCTTCCAGTTCCTACTTGGAACCTCACCCTGCTCTGCTCTATACCAAACGTGAAAGTCAATGTGAGCACTAGCCTCGAAGTAAGGCCCTGATTATGCTGGCAAAACGGGAGGCGTGCAGCAGCTCCATGAGGCCTTCATCGCTGTTCTGCTTTAGTTGAACGGTAGTCAGCTCTCCAAGACTCCTAGGGACTTTGCTTAAGCAACCGTTTCGGTACCAGAACACTGCGTAGAGCCAGGAAGCTTTGGTCCTGCGTGTATGCTGCGTGTCTACCTAGAAATTAGAGACTGATGGCACAAGGCTTGTTTTCCCATTAGGAAAGCTCCGTTCATGCGGCCTCGAAGCTACCGGAAAAGCATTGTTGTTGGCGGGGTTTTAGTCACTGCCGGCATGGTTCTGAGAAGAAAATGAGTTTTTTCGTTAGAAACCTTTTGCTTCCAGTTCCTTGTAGGAAGCTCACCCTGCTCTGCTCTATACCTAAAGTGAAAGTCAACGTGAGACTTGCTTCGAAGTAAGGCCTTGATTATCCTTGCAAAACGGGAGGCGTGCAGCAGCTCCATGAGGCCTTCATCGTTGTTCTGCTTTAGTTTCACGGTAGTAAGCCTTTCAAGACTCCTAGGGACCTTGCTTCAGCACCCGTTTCGGTACCAGAACACTGCGGAGAGCCAGGAAGCTCTGGTCCTGCGTGTATGCTGCGTGTCAACGTAGAAATTAGACACTGATGGCACAAGGCTTGTTTTCCCATTAGGAAAGCTCCGTTCATGCGGCCTCGAAGCTACCTGGAAAGCATTGTTGTTGCCTGGGTTTTCGTCACTGCCGACATGGTTCTGAGAAGAAAATGAGTTTTCATGGAAGAAACCTTGTGCTTCCAGTTCCTTGTTGGAAGCTCACCCTGCTCTGCTCTATACCAAAAGTGAAAGCCAAGGTGAGCCCTAGCCTCGAAGTAAGGCCCTGATTTGCCTTGCCAATGGGGAGGCGTGCAGCAGCTCCATGAGGCCTTCCTCACTGTTCTGCTTGAGTTTCACGGTAGTGAGCCTTTCAAGACTCCTAGGGACCTTGCTTCAGCACCCGTTTCAGTACCAGAATATTGAGTAGACACAGGAAGCTCTAGTCCTCTTAAGCAACTTCCAGCCCCGTAGGCCTTTTGGAACACCCCAGTGTTGGCTAGAGAAAGGCAACACACTGCACTCTTCCTTGGCAGAGCCAGATTACCTCAGCTCCACACAGGATTCACGACCACACTTCTCGACTGTCCTCCATGCAGTGGATGTAACCTCATTCCCCTAGCTGAACTCTATTGAGAAAAACACTCTGCTTCTAATCCCGTTTCACTTTTTACACTTCGAGTCACGCATCCTCAAGGGGGTGGTCGGCTTGCATTCCAAGTACAATTTAAGCACAGTTCTTGGTGTAACACAGCAGGTCTTTTGAAGAGGCACAGGTCTCTAAGTCTCCCTCGCGCATCCTTTGTTTAGGCACTTTGCTGCACACAGAAAACCGGTCGTAGAAAAAAGTTGATTCAGGGGAAGCCCCAGTGGGGATCGTGAATCTCTTTTGACGTGGTAGCATCAACATGTACTTATGCTGCGTGTCAACCTGGAAATGGGAGACTGAAGGCACAAAGCTTGTTTTCCCGTTTTGAAAGCTCCATTCATGCGGCCTCGAAGCTACCTGAAAAGCACTGTTGTTACCGTGCTTTTCCTTACAGCCGGCATGGCACATAGAAGAAAATGAGTTTTCTCGAAAGAAACCTTGTGCTTCCAGTTCCTACTTGGAACCTCACCCTGCTCTGCTCTATACCAAACGTGAAAGTCAATGTGAGCACTAGCCTCGAAGTAAGGCCCTGATTATGCTGGCAAAACGGGAGGCGTGCAGCAGCTCCATGAGGCCTTCATCGCTGTTCTGCTTTAGTTGAACGGTAGTAAGCTCTCCAAGACTCCTAGGGACTTTGCTTAAGCAACCGTTTCGGTACCAGAACACTGCGTAGAGCCAGGAAGCTTTGGTCCTGCGTGTATGCTGCGTGTGTACCTAGAAATTAGAGACTGATGGCACAAGGCTTGTTTTCCCATTAGGAAAGCTCCGTTCATGCGGCCTCGAAGCTACCGGAAAAGCATTGTTGTTGGCGGGGTTTTAGTCACTGCCGGCATGGTTCTGAGAAGAAAATGAGTTTTTTCGTTAGAAACCTTGTGCTTCCAGTTCCTTGTAGGAAGCTCACCCTGCTCTGCTCTATACGTAAAGTGAAAGGCAACGTGCGACTTGCTTCGAAGTAAGGCCTTGATTATCCTTGCAAAACGGGAGGCGTGCAGCAGCTCCATGAGGCCTTCATCGTTGTTCTGCTTTAGTTTCACGGTAGTAAGCCTTTCAAGACTCCTAGGGACCTTGCTTCAGCCCCTGTTTCGGTACCAGAACACTGCGGAGAGCCAGGAAGCTCTGGTCCTGCGTGTATGCTGCGTGTCAACCTAGAAATTAGAGACTGATGGCACAAGGCTTGTTTTCCCATTAGGAAAGCTCCGTTCATGCGGCCTCGAAGCTACCTGAAAATCATTGTTGTTGCCTGGGTTTTCGTCACTGCCGACATGGTTCTGAGAAGAAAATGAGTTTTCATGGAAGAAACCTTGTGCTTCCAGTTCCTTTTTGGAAGCTCACCCTGCTCTGCTCTATACCAAAAGTGAAAGCCAAGGTGAGCCCTAGCCTCGAAGTAAGGCCCTGATTTGCCTTGCCAATGGGGATGCGTGCAGCAGCTCCATGAGGCCTTCCTCACTCTTCTGCTTGAGTTTCACGGTAGTGAGCCTTTCAAGACTCCTAGGGACCTTGCTTCAGCACCCGTTTCAGTACCAGAATATTGAGTAGACAGAGGAAGCTCTAGTCCTGTTAAGCAACTTCCAGCCCCGTAGGCCTTTTGGAACACCCCAGTGTTGGCTAGAGAAAGGCAACACACTGCACTCTTCCTTGGCAGAGCCAGATTACCTCAGCTCCACACAGGATTCACGACCACACTTCTCGACTGTCCTCCATGCAGTGGATGTAACCTCATTCCCCTAGCTGAACTCTATTGAGAAAAACACTCTGCTTCTAATCCCGTTTCACTTTTTACACTTCGAGTCACGCATCCTCAAGGGGGTGGTCGGCTTGCATTCCAAGTACAATTTAAGCACAGTTCTTGGTGTAACACAGCAGGTCTTTTGAAGAGGCACAGGTCTCTAAGTCTTCCTCGCGCATCCTTTGTTTAGGCACTTTGCTGCACGCAGAAAACCGGTCGTAGAAAAAAGTTGATTCAGGGGAAGCCCCAGTGGGGATCGTGAATCTCTTTTGACGTGGTAGCATCAACATGTACTTATGCTGCGTGTCAACCTGGAAATGGGAGACTGAAGGCACAAAGCTTGTTTTCCCGTTTTGAAAGCTCCATTCATGCGGCCTCGAAGCTACCTGAAAAGCACTGTTGTTACCGTGCTTTTCCTTACAGCCGGCATGGCACATAGAAGAAAATGAGTTTTCTCGAAAGAAACCTTGTGCTTCCAGTTCCTACTTGGAACCTCACCCTGCTCTGCTCTATACCAAACGTGAAAGTCAATGTGAGCACTAGCCTCGAAGTAAGGCCCTGATTATGCTGGCAAAACGGGAGGCGTACAGCAGCTCCATGAGTCCTTCATCGCTGTTCTGCTTTAGTTGAACGGTAGTCATCCCTCCAAGACTCCTAGGGACTTTGCTTAAGCAACCGTTTCGGTACCAGAACACTGCGTAGAGCCAGGAAGCTTTGGTCCTGCGTGTATGCTGCGTGTGTACCTAGAAATTAGAGACTGATGGCACAAGGCTTGTTTTCCCATTAGGAAAGCTCCGTTCATGCGGCCTCGAAGCTACCGGAAAAGCATTGTTGTTGGCGGGGTTTTAGTCACTGCCGGCATGGTTCTGAGAAGAAAATGAGTTTTTTCGTAAAAAACCTTTTGCTTCCAGTTCCTTGTAGGAAGCTCACCCTGCTCTGCTCTATACCTAAAGTGAAAGTCAACGTGAGACTTGCTTCGAAGTAAGGCCTTGATTATCCTTGCAAAACGGGAGGCGTGCAGCAGCTCCATGAGGCCTTCATCGTTGTTCTGCTTTAGTTTCACGGTAGTAAGCCTTTCAAGACTCCTAGGGACCTTGCTTCAGCACCCGTTTCGGTACCAGAACACTGCGGAGAGCCAGGAAGCTCTGGTCCTGCGTGTATGCTGCGTGTCAACCTAGAAATTAGACACTGATGGCACAAGGCTTGTTTTCCCATTAGGAAAGCTCCGTTCATGAGGCCTCGAAGCTACCTGGAAAGCATTGTTGTTGCCTGGGTTTTCGTCACTGCCGACATGGTTCTGAGAAGAAAATGAGTTTTCATGGAAGAAACCTTGTGCTTCCAGTTCCTTGTTGGAAGCTCACCCTGCTCTGCTCTATACCAAAAGTGAAAGCCAAGGTGAGCCCTAGCCTCGAAGTAAGGCCCTGATTTGCCTTGCGAATGGGGAGGCGTGCAGCAGCTCCATGAGGCCTTCCTCACTGTTCTGCTTGAGTTTCACGGTAGTGAGCCTTTCAAGACTCCTAGGGACCTTGCTTCAGCACCCGTTTCAGTACCAGAATATTGAGTAGACACAGGAAGCTCTAGTCCTGTTAAGCAACTTCCAGCCCCGTAGGCCTTTTGGAACACCCCAGTGTTGGCTAGAGAAAGGCAACACACTGCACTCTTCCTTGGCAGAGCCAGATTACCTCAGCTCCACACAGGATTCACGACCACACTTCTCGACTGTCCTCCATGCAGTGGATGTAACCTCATTCCCCTAGCTGAACTCTATTGAGAAAAACACTCTGCTTCTAATCCCGTTTCACTTTTTACACTTCGAGTCATGCATCCTCAAGGGGGTGGTCGGCTTGCATTCCAAGTACAATTTAAGCACAGTTCTTGGTGTAACACAGCAGGTCTTTTGAAGAGGCACAGGTCTCTAAGTCTCCCTCGCGCATCCTTTGTTTAGGCACTTTGCTGCACGCAGAAAACCGGTCGTAGAAAAAAGTTGATTCAGGGGAAGCCCCAGTGGGGATCGTGAATCTCTTTTGACGTGGTAGCATCAACATGTACTTATGCTGCGTGTCAACCTGGAAATGGGAGACTGAAGGCACAAAGCTTGTTTTCCCGTTTTGAAAGCTCCATTCATGCGGCCTCGAAGCTACCTGAAAAGCACTGTTGTTACCGTGCTTTTCCTTACAGCCGGCATGGCACATAGAAGAAAATGAGTTTTCTCGAAAGAAACCTTGTGCTTCCACTTCCTACTTGGAACCTCACCCTGCTCTGCTCTATACCAAACGTGAAAGTCAACGTGAGACTTGCTTCGAAGTAAGGCCTTGATTATGCTGGCAAAACGGGAGGCGTACAGCAGCTCCATGAGGCCTTCATCGCTGTTCTGCTTTAGTTGAACGGTAGTAAGCTCTCCAAGACTCCTAGGGACTTTGCTTAAGCAACCGTTTCGGTACCAGAACACTGCGTAGAGCCAGGAAGCTTTGGTCCTGCGTGTATGCTGCGTGTCTACCTAGAAATTAGAGACTGATGGCACAAGGCTTGTTTTCCCATTAGGAAAGCTCCGTTCATGCGGCCTCGAAGCTACCGGAAAAGCATTGTTGTTGGCGGGGTTTTAGTCACTGCCGGCATGGTTCTGAGAAGAAAATGAGTTTTTTCGTAAAAAACCTTTTGCTTCCAGTTCCTTGTAGGAAGCTCACCCTGCTCTGCTCTATACCTAAAGTGAAAGTCAACGTGAGACTTGCTTCGAAGTAAGGCCTTGATTATCCTTGCAAAACGGGAGGCGTGCAGCAGCTCCATGAGGCCTTCATCGTTGTTCTGCTTTAGTTTCACGGTAGTAAGCCTTTCAAGACTCCTAGGGACCTTGCTTCAGCCCCCGTTTCGGTACCAGAACACTGCGGAGAGCCAGGAAGCTCTGGTCCTGCGTGTATGCTGCGTGTCAACCTAGAAATTAGACACTGATGGCACAAGGCTTGTTTTCCCATTAGGAAAGCTCCGTTCATGCGGCCTCGAAGCTACCTGGAAAGCATTGTTGTTGCCTGGGTTTTCGTCACTGCCGACATGGTTCTGAGAAGAAAATGAGTTTTCATGGAAGAAACCTTGTGCTTCCAGTTCCTTGTTGGAAGCTCACCCTGCTCTGCTCTATACCAAAAGTGAAAGCCAAGGTGAGCCCTAGCCTCGAAGTAAGGCCCTGATTTGCCTTGCCAATGGGGAGGCGTGCAGCAGCTCCATGAGGCCTTCCTCACTGTTCTGCTTGAGTTTCACGGTAGTAAGCCTTTCAAGACTCCTAGGGACCTTGCTTCAGCACCCGTTTCAGTACCAGAATATTGAGGAGACACAGGAAGCTCTAGTCCTGTTAAGCAACTTCCAGCCCCGTAGGCCTTTTGGAACACCCCAGTGTTGGCTAGAGAAAGGCAACACACTGCACTCTTCCTTGGCAGAGCCAGATTACCTCAGCTCCACACAGGATTCACGACCACACTTCTCGACTGTCCTCCATGCAGTGGATGTAACCTCATTCCCCTAGCTGAACTCTATTGAGAAAAACACTCTGCTTCTAATCCCGTTTCACTTTTTACACTTCGAGTCACGCATCCTCAAGGGGGTGGTCGGCTTGCATTCCAAGTACAATTTAAGCACAGTTCTTGGTGTAACACAGCAGGTCTTTTGAAGAGGCACAGGTCTCTAAGTCTCCCTCGCGCATCCTTTGTTTAGGCACTTTGCTGCACGCAGAAAACCGGTCGTAGAAAAAAGTTGATTCAGGGGAAGCCCCAGTGGGGATCGTGAATCTCTTTTGACGTGGTAGCATCAACATGTACTTATGCTGCGTGTCAACCTGGAAATGGGAGACTGAAGGCACAAAGCTTGTTTTCCCGTTTTGAAAGCTCCATTCATGCGGCCTCGAAGCTACCTGAAAAGCACTGTTGTTACCGTGCTTTTCCTTACAGCCGGCATGGCACATAGAAGAAAATGAGTTTTCTCGAAAGAAACCTTGTGCTTCCAGTTCCTACTTGGAACCTCACCCTGCTCTGCTCTATACCAAACGTGAAAGTCAATGTGAGCACTAGCCTCGAAGTAAGGCCCTGATTATGCTGGCAAAACGGGAGGCGTGCAGCAGCTCCATGAGGCCTTCATCGCTGTTCTGCTTTAGTTGAACGGTAGTCAGCTCTCCAAGACTCCTAGGGACTTTGCTTAAGCAACCGTTTCGGTACCAGAACACTGCGTAGAGCCAGGAAGCTTTGGTCCTGCGTGTATGCTTCGTGTCTACCTAGAAATTAGAGACTGATGGCACAAGGCTTGTTTTCCCATTAGGAAAGCTCCGTTCATGCGGCCTCGAAGCTACCGGAAAAGCATTGTTGTTGGCGGGGTTTTAGTCACTGCCGGCATGGTTCTGAGAAGAAAATGAGTTTTTTCGTTAGAAACCTTGTGCTTCCAGTTCCTTGTAGGAAGCTCACCCTGCTCTGCTCTATACCTAAAGTGAAAGGCAACGTGAGACTTGCTTCGAAGTAAGGCCTTGATTATCCTTGCAAAACGGGAGGCGTGCAGCAGCTCCATGAGGCCTTCATCGTTGTTCTGCTTTAGTTTCACGGTAGTAAGCCTTTCAAGACTCCTAGGGACCTTGCTTCAGCCCCTGTTTCGGTACCAGAACACTGCGGAGAGCCAGGAAGCTCTGGTCCTGCGTGTATGCTGCGTGTCAACCTAGAAATTAGAGACTGATGGCACAAGGCTTGTTTTCCCATTAGGAAAGCTCCGTTCATGCGGCCTCGAAGCTACCTGAAAATCATTGTTGTTGCCTGGGTTTTCGTCACTGCCGACATGGTTCTGAGAAGAAAATGAGTTTTCATGGAAGAAACCTTGTGCTTCCAGTTCCTTTTTGGAAGCTCACCCTGCTCTGCTCTATACCAAAAGTGAAAGCCAAGGTGAGCCCTAGCCTCGAAGTAAGGCCCTGATTTGCCTTGCCAATGGGGATGCGTGCAGCAGCTCCATGAGGCCTTCCTCACTCTTCTGCTTGAGTTTCACGGTAGTGAGCCTTTCAAGACTCCTAGGGACCTTGCTTCAGCACCCGTTTCAGTACCAGAATATTGAGTAGACACAGGAAGCTCTAGTCCTGTTAAGCAACTTCCAGCCCCGTAGGCCTTTTGGAACACCCCAGTGTTGGCTAGAGAAAGGCAACACACTGCACTCTTCCTTGGCAGAGCCAGATTACCTCAGCTCCACACAGGATTCACGACCACACTTCTCGACTGTCCTCCATGCAGTGGATGTAACCTCATTCCCCTAGCTGAACTCTATTGAGAAAAACACTCTGCTTCTAATCCCGTTTCACTTTTTACACTTCGAGTCACGCATCCTCAAGGGGGTGGTCGGCTTGCATTCCAAGTACAATTTAAGCACAGTTCTTGGTGTAACACAGCAGGTCTTTTGAAGAGGCACAGGTCTCTAAGTCTTCCTCGCGCATCCTTTGTTTAGGCACTTTGCTGCACGCAGAAAACCGGTCGTAGAAAAAAGTTGATTCAGGGGAAGCCCCAGTGGGGATCGTGAATCTCTTTTGACGTGGTAGCATCAACATGTACTTCTGCCGAGTGTCAACCTGGAAATGGGAGACTGAAGGCACAAAGCTTGTTTTCCCGTTTTGAAAGCTCCATTCATGCGGCCTCGAAGCTACCTGAAAAGCACTGTTGTTACCGTGCTTTTCCTTACAGCCGGCATGGCACATAGAAGAAAATGAGTTTTCTCGAAAGAAACCTTGTGCTTCCAGTTCCTACTTGGAACCTCACCCTGCTCTGCTCTATACCAAACGTGAAAGTCAATGTGAGCACTAGCCTCGAAGTAAGGCCCTGATTATGCTGGCAAAACGGGAGGCGTACAGCAGCTCCATGAGGCCTTCATAGCTGTTCTGCTTTAGTTGAACGGTAGTCAGCTCTCCAAGACTCCTAGGGACTTTGCTTAAGCAACCGTTTCGGTACCAGAACACTGCGTAGAGCCAGGAAGCTTTGGTCCTGCGTGTATGCTGCGTGTCTACCTAGAAATTAGAGACTGATGGCACAAGGCTTGTTTTCCCATTAGGAAAGCTCCGTTCATGCGGCCTCGAAGCTACCGGAAAAGCATTGTTGTTGGCGGGGTTTTAGTCACTGCCGGCATGGTTCTGAGAAGAAAATGAGTTTTTTCGTAAAAAACCTTTTGCTTCCAGTTCCTTGTAGGAAGCTCACCCTGCTCTGCTCTATACCTAAAGTGAAAGTCAACGTGAGACTTGCTTCGAAGTAAGGCCTTGATTATCCTTGCAAAACGGGAGGCGTGCAGCAGCTCCATGAGGCCTTCATCGTTGTTCTGCTTTAGTTTCACGGTAGTAAGCCTTTCAAGACTCCTAGGGACCTTGCTTCAGCACCCGTTTCGGTACCAGAACACTGCGGAGAGCCAGGAAGCTCTGGTCCTGCGTGTATGCTGCGTGTCAACCTAGAAATTAGACACTGATGGCACAAGGCTTGTTTTCCCATTAGGAAAGCTCCGTTCATGCGGCCTCGAAGCTACCTGGAAAGCATTGTTGTTGCCTGGGTTTTCGTCACTGCCGACATGGTTCTGAGAAGAAAATGAGTTTTCATGGAAGAAACCTTGTGCTTCCAGTTCCTTGTTGGAAGCTCACCCTGCTCTGCTCTATACCAAAAGTGAAAGCCAAGGTGAGCCCTAGCCTCGAAGTAAGGCCCTGATTTGCCTTGCGAATGGGGAGGCGTGCAGCAACTCCATGAGGCCTTCCTCACTGTTCTGCTTGAGTTTCACGGTAGTGAGCCTTTCAAGACTCCTAGGGACCTTGCTTCAGCACCCGTTTCAGTACCAGAATATTGAGGAGACACAGGAAGCTCTAGTCCTGTTAAGCAACTTCCAGCCCCGTAGGCCTTTTGGAACACCCCAGTGTTGGCTAGAGAAAGGCAACACACTGCACTCTTCCTTGGCAGAGCCAGATTACCTCAGCTCCACACAGGATTCACGACCACACTTCTCGACTGTCCTCCATGCAGTGGATGTAACCTCATTCCCCTAGCTGAACTCTATTGAGAAAAACACTCTGCTTCTAATCCCGTTTCACTTTTTACACTTCGAGTCACGCATCCTCAAGGGGGTGGTCGGCTTGCATTCCAAGTACAATTTAAGCACAGTTCTTGGTGTAACACAGCAGGTCTTTTGAAGAGGCACAGGTCTCTAAGTCTCCCTCGCGCATCCTTTGTTTAGGCACTTTGCTGCACGCAGAAAACCGGTCGTAGAAAAAAGTTGATTCAGGGGAAGCCCCAGTGGGGATCGTGAATCTCTTTTGACGTGGTAGCATCAACATGTACTTATGCTGCGTGTCAACCTGGAAATGGGAGACTGAAGGCACAAAGCTTGTTTTCCCGTTTTGAAAGCTCCATTCATGCGGCCTCGAAGCTACCTGAAAAGCACTGTTGTTACCGTGCTTTTCCTTACAGCCGGCATGGCACATAGAAGAAAATGAGTTTTCTCGAAAGAAACCTTGTGCTTCCAGTTCCTACTTGGAACCTCACCCTGCTCTGCTCTATACCAAACGTGAAAGTCAATGTGAGCACTAGCCTCGAAGTAAGGCCCTGATTATGCTGGCAAAACGGGAGGCGTGCAGCAGCTCCATGAGGCCTTCATCGCTGTTCTGCTTTAGTTGAACGGTAGTCAGCTCTCCAAGACTCCTAGGGACTTTGCTTAAGCAACCGTTTCGGTACCAGAACACTGCGTAGAGCCAGGAAGCTTTGGTCCTGCGTGTATGCTGCGTGTCTACCTAGAAATTAGAGACTGATGGCACAAGGCTTGTTTTCCCATTAGGAAAGCTCCGTTCATGCGGCCTCGAAGCTACCGGAAAAGCATTGTTGTTGGCGGGGTTTTAGTCACTGCCGGCATGGTTCTGAGAAGAAAATGAGTTTTTTCGTAAAAAACCTTTTGCTTCCAGTTCCTTGTAGGAAGCTCACCCTGCTCTGCTCTATACCTAAAGTGAAAGTCAACGTGAGACTTGCTTCGAAGTAAGGCCTTGATTATCCTTGCAAAACGGGAGGCGTGCAGCAGCTCCATGAGGCCTTCATCGTTGTTCTGCTTTAGTTTCACGGTAGTAAGCCTTTCAAGACTCCTAGGGACCTTGCTTCAGCACCCGTTTCGGTACCAGAACACTGCGGAGAGCCAGGAAGCTCTGGTCCTGCGTGTATGCTGCGTGTCAACCTAGAAATTAGACACTGATGGCACAAGGCTTGTTTTCCCATTAGGAAAGCTCCGTTCATGCGGCCTCGAAGCTACCTGGAAAGCATTGTTGTTGCCTGGGTTTTCGTCACTGCCGACATGGTTCTGAGAAGAAAATGAGTTTTCATGGAAGAAACCTTGTGCTTCCAGTTCCTTGTTGGAAGCTCACCCTGCTCTGCTCTATACCAAAAGTGAAAGCCAAGGTGAGCCCTAGCCTCGAAGTAAGGCCCTGATTTGCCTTGCCAATGGGGAGGCGTGCAGCAGCTCCATGAGGCCTTCCTCACTGTTCTGCTTGAGTTTCACGGTAGTGAGCCTTTCAAGACTCCTAGGGACCTTGCTTCAGCACCCGTTTCAGTACCAGAATATTGAGTAGACACAGGAAGCTCTAGTCCTGTTAAGCAACTTCCAGCCCCGTAGGCCTTTTGGAACACCCCAGTGTTGGCTAGAGAAAGGCAACACACTGCACTCTTCCTTGGCAGAGCCAGATTACCTCAGCTCCACACAGGATTCACGACCACACTTCTCGACTGTCCTCCATGCAGTGGATGTAACCTCATTCCCCTAGCTGAACTCTATTGAGAAAAACACTCTGCTTCTAATCCCGTTTCACTTTTTACACTTCGAGTCACGCATCCTCAAGGGGGTGGTCGGCTTGCATTCCAAGTACAATTTAAGCACAGTTCTTGGTGTAACACAGCAGGTCTTTTGAAGAGGCACAGGTCTCTAAGTCTCCCTCGCGCATCCTTTGTTTAGGCACTTTGCTGCACGCAGAAAACCGGTCGTAGAAAAAAGTTGATTCAGGGGAAGCCCCAGTGGGGATCGTGAATCTCTTTTGACGTGGTAGCATCAACATGTACTTATGCTGCGTGTCAACCTGGAAATGGGAGACTGAAGGCACAAAGCTTGTTTTCCCGTTTTGAAAGCTCCATTCATGCGGCCTCGAAGCTACCTGAAAAGCACTGTTGTTACCGTGCTTTTCCTTACAGCCGGCATGGCACATAGAAGAAAATGAGTTTTCTCGAAAGAAACCTTGTGCTTCCAGTTCCTACTTGGAACCTCACCCTGCTCTGCTCTATACCAAACGTGAAAGTCAATGTGAGCACTAGCCTCGAAGTAAGGCCCTGATTATGCTGGCAAAACGGGAGGCGTACAGCAGCTCCATGAGGCCTTCATCGCTGTTCTGCTTTAGTTGAACGGTAGTCAGCTCTCCAAGACTCCTAGGGACTTTGCTTAAGCAACCGTTTCGGTACCAGAACACTGCGTAGAGCCAGGAAGCTTTGGTCCTGCGTGTATGCTGCGTGTGTACCTAGAAATTAGAGACTGATGGCACAAGGCTTGTTTTCCCATTAGGAAAGCTCCGTTCATGCGGCCTCGAAGCTACCGGAAAAGCATTGTTGTTGGCGGGGTTTTAGTCACTGCCGGCATGGTTCTGAGAAGAAAATGAGTTTTTTCGTAAAAAACCTTTTGCTTCCAGTTCCTTGTAGGAAGCTCACCCTGCTCTGCTCTATACCTAAAGTGAAAGTCAACGTGAGACTTGCTTCGAAGTAAGGCCTTGATTATCCTTGCAAAACGGGAGGCGTGCAGCAGCTCCATGAGGCCTTCATCGTTGTTCTGCTTTAGTTTCACGGTAGTAAGCCTTTCAAGACTCCTAGGGACCTTGCTTCAGCACCCGTTTCGGTACCAGAACACTGCGGAGAGCCAGGAAGCTCTGGTCCTGCGTGTATGCTGCGTGTCAACCTAGAAATTAGACACTGATGGCACAAGGCTTGTTTTCCCATTAGGAAAGCTCCGTTCATGCGGCCTCGAAGCTACCTGGAAAGCATTGTTGTTGCCTGGGTTTTCGTCACTGCCGACATGGTTCTGAGAAGAAAATGAGTTTTCATGGAAGAAACCTTGTGCTTCCAGTTCCTTTTTGGAAGCTCACCCTGCTCTGCTCTATACCAAAAGTGAAAGCCAAGGTGAGCCCTAGCCTCGAAGTAAGGCCCTGATTTGCCTTGCCAATGGGGAGGCGTGCAGCAGCTCCATGAGGCCTTCCTCACTGTTCTGCTTGAGTTTCACGGTAGTGAGCCTTTCAAGACTCCTAGGGACCTTGCTTCAGCACCCGTTTCAGTACCAGAATATTGAGTAGACACAGGAAGCTCTAGTCCTGTTAAGCAACTTCCAGCCCCATAGGCCTTTTGGAACACCCCAGTGTTGGCTAGAGAAAGGCAACACACTGCACTCTTCCTTGGCAGAGCCAGATTACCTCAGCTCCACACAGGATTCACGACCACACTTCTCGACTGTCCTCCATGCAGTGGATGTAACCTCATTCCCCTAGCTGAACTCTATTGAGAAAAACACTCTGCTTCTAATCCCGTTTCACTTTTTACACTTCGAGTCACGCATCCTCAAGGGGGTGGTCGGCTTGCATTCCAAGTACAATTTAAGCACAGTTCTTGGTGTAACACAGCAGGTCTTTTGAAGAGGCACAGGTCTCTAAGTCTCCCTCGCGCATCCTTTGTTTAGGCACTTTGCTGCACGCAGAAAACCGGTCGTAGAAAAAAGTTGATTCAGGGGAAGCCCCAGTGGGGATCGTGAATCTCTTTTGACGTGATAGCATCAACATGTACTTATGCTGCGTGTCAACTGGAAATGGGAGACTGAAGGCACAAAGCTTGTTTTCCCGTTTTGAAAGCTCCATTCATGCGGCCTCGAAGCTACCTGAAAAGCACTGTTGTTACCGTGCTTTTCCTTACAGCCGGCATGGCACATAGAAGAAAATGAGTTTTCTCGAAAGAAACCTTGTGCTTCCAGTTCCTACTTGGAACCTCACCCTGCTCTGCTCTATACCAAACGTGAAAGTCAATGTGAGCACTAGCCTCGAAGTAAGGCCCTGATTATGCTGGCAAAACGGGAGGCGTGCAGCAGCTCCATGAGGCCTTCATCGCTGTTCTGCTTTAGTTGAACGGTAGTCAGCTCTCCAAGACTCCTAGGGACTTTGCTTAAGCAACCGTTTCGGTACCAGAACACTGCGTAGAGCCAGGAAGCTTTGGTCCTGCGTGTATGCTGCGTGTCTACCTAGAAATTAGAGACTGATGGCACAAGGCTTGTTTTCCCATTAGGAAAGCTCCGTTCATGCGGCCTCGAAGCTACCGGAAAAGCATTGTTGTTGGCGGGGTTTTAGTCACTGCCGGCATGGTTCTGAGAAGAAAATGAGTTTTTTCGTAAAAAACCTTTTGCTTCCAGTTCCTTGTAGGAAGCTCACCCTGCTCTGCTCTATACCTAAAGTGAAAGTCAACGTGAGACTTGCTTCGAAGTAAGGCCTTGATTATCCTTGCAAAACGGGAGGCGTGCAGCAGCTCCATGAGGCCTTCATCATTGTTCTGCTTTAGTTTCACGGTAGTAAGCCTTTCAAGACTCCTAGGGACCTTGCTTCAGCACCCGTTTCGGTACCAGAACACTGCGGAGAGCCAGGAAGCTCTGGTCCTGCGTGTATGCTGCGTGTCAACCTAGAAATTAGACACTGATGGCACAAGGCTTGTTTTCCCATTAGGAAAGCTCCGTTCATGCGGCCTCGAAGCTACCTGGAAAGCATTGTTGTTGCCTGGGTTTTCGTCACTGCCGACATGGTTCTGAGAAGAAAATGAGTTTTCATGGAAGAAACCTTGTGCTTCCAGTTCCTTGTTGGAAGCTCACCCTGCTCTGCTCTATACCAAAAGTGAAAGCCAAGGTGAGCCCTAGCCTCGAAGTAAGGCCCTGATTTGCCTTGCCAATGGGGAGGCGTGCAGCAGCTCCATGAGGCCTTCCTCACTGTTCTGCTTGAGTTTCACGGTAGTGAGCCTTTCAAGACTCCTAGGGACCTTGCTTCAGCACCCGTTTCAGTACCAGAATATTGAGTAGACACAGGAAGCTCTAGTCCTGTTAAGCAACTTCCAGCCCCGTAGGCCTTTTGGAACACCCCAGTGTTGGCTAGAGAAAGGCAACACACTGCACTCTTCCTTGGCAGAGCCAGATTACCTCAGCTCCACACAGGATTCACGACCACACTTCTCGACTGTCCTCCATGCAGTGGATGTAACCTCATTCCCCTAGCTGAACTCTATTGAGAAAAACACTCTGCTTCTAATCCCGTTTCACTTTTTACACTTCGAGTCACGCATCCTCAAGGGGGTGGTCGGCTTGCATTCCAAGTACAATTTAAGCACAGTTCTTGGTGTAACACAGCAGGTCTTTTGAAGAGGCACAGGTCTCTAAGTCTCCCTCGCGCATCCTTTGTTTAGGCACTTTGCTGCACGCAGAAAACCGGTCGTAGAAAAAAGTTGATTCAGGGGAAGCCCCAGTGGGGATCGTGAATCTCTTTTGACGTGGTAGCATCAACATGTACTTATGCTGCGTGTCAACCT
This sequence comes from Eubalaena glacialis, assembly GCF_028564815.1. NCBI lineage: Eukaryota > Metazoa > Chordata > Mammalia > Artiodactyla > Balaenidae > Eubalaena > Eubalaena glacialis. The sequence continues at coordinate 46,651,778 of NC_083731.1, forward strand.
GGAAATGGGAGACTGAAGGCACAAAGCTTGTTTTCCCGTTTTGAAAGCTCCATTCATGCGGCCTCGAAGCTACCTGAAAAGCACTGTTGTTACCGTGCTTTTCCTTACAGCCGGCATGGCACATAGAAGAAAATGAGTTTTCTCGAAAGAAACCTTGTGCTTCCAGTTCCTACTTGGAACCTCACCCTGCTCTGCTCTATACCAAACGTGAAAGTCAATGTGAGCACTAGCCTCGAAGTAAGGCCCTGATTATGCTGGCAAAACGGGAGGCGTACAGCAGCTCCATGAGGCCTTCATCGCTGTTCTGCTTTAGTTGAACGGTAGTCAGCTCTCCAAGACTCCTAGGGACTTTGCTTAAGCAACCGTTTCGGTACCAGAACACTGCGTAGAGCCAGGAAGCTTTGGTCCTGCGTGTATGCTGCGTGTGTACCTAGAAATTAGAGACTGATGGCACAAGGCTTGTTTTCCCATTAGGAAAGCTCCGTTCATGCGGCCTCGAAGCTACCGGAAAAGCATTGTTGTTGGCGGGGTTTTAGTCACTGCCGGCATGGTTCTGAGAAGAAAATGAGTTTTTTCGTAAAAAACCTTTTGCTTCCAGTTCCTTGTAGGAAGCTCACCCTGCTCTGCTCTATACCTAAAGTGAAAGTCAACGTGAGACTTGCTTCGAAGTAAGGCCTTGATTATCCTTGCAAAACGGGAGGCGTGCAGCAGCTCCATGAGGCCTTCATCGTTGTTCTGCTTTAGTTTCACGGTAGTAAGCCTTTCAAGACTCCTAGGGACCTTGCTTCAGCACCCGTTTCGGTACCAGAACACTGCGGAGAGCCAGGAAGCTCTGGTCCTGCGTGTATGCTGCGTGTCAACCTAGAAATTAGACACTGATGGCACAAGGCTTGTTTTCCCATTAGGAAAGCTCCGTTCATGCGGCCTCGAAGCTACCTGGAAAGCATTGTTGTTGCCTGGGTTTTCGTCACTGCCGACATGGTTCTGAGAAGAAAATGAGTTTTCATGGAAGAAACCTTGTGCTTCCAGTTCCTTTTTGGAAGCTCACCCTGCTCTGCTCTATACCAAAAGTGAAAGCCAAGGTGAGCCCTAGCCTCGAAGTAAGGCCCTGATTTGCCTTGCCAATGGGGAGGCGTGCAGCAGCTCCATGAGGCCTTCCTCACTGTTCTGCTTGAGTTTCACGGTAGTGAGCCTTTCAAGACTCCTAGGGACCTTGCTTCAGCACCCGTTTCAGTACCAGAATATTGAGTAGACACAGGAAGCTCTAGTCCTGTTAAGCAACTTCCAGCCCCATAGGCCTTTTGGAACACCCCAGTGTTGGCTAGAGAAAGGCAACACACTGCACTCTTCCTTGGCAGAGCCAGATTACCTCAGCTCCACACAGGATTCACGACCACACTTCTCGACTGTCCTCCATGCAGTGGATGTAACCTCATTCCCCTAGCTGAACTCTATTGAGAAAAACACTCTGCTTCTAATCCCGTTTCACTTTTTACACTTCGAGTCACGCATCCTCAAGGGGGTGGTCGGCTTGCATTCCAAGTACAATTTAAGCACAGTTCTTGGTGTAACACAGCAGGTCTTTTGAAGAGGCACAGGTCTCTAAGTCTCCCTCGCGCATCCTTTGTTTAGGCACTTTGCTGCACGCAGAAAACCGGTCGTAGAAAAAAGTTGATTCAGGGGAAGCCCCAGTGGGGATCGTGAATCTCTTTTGACGTGATAGCATCAACATGTACTTATGCTGCGTGTCAACTGGAAATGGGAGACTGAAGGCACAAAGCTTGTTTTCCCGTTTTGAAAGCTCCATTCATGCGGCCTCGAAGCTACCTGAAAAGCACTGTTGTTACCGTGCTTTTCCTTACAGCCGGCATGGCACATAGAAGAAAATGAGTTTTCTCGAAAGAAACCTTGTGCTTCCAGTTCCTACTTGGAACCTCACCCTGCTCTGCTCTATACCAAACGTGAAAGTCAATGTGAGCACTAGCCTCGAAGTAAGGCCCTGATTATGCTGGCAAAACGGGAGGCGTGCAGCAGCTCCATGAGGCCTTCATCGCTGTTCTGCTTTAGTTGAACGGTAGTCAGCTCTCCAAGACTCCTAGGGACTTTGCTTAAGCAACCGTTTCGGTACCAGAACACTGCGTAGAGCCAGGAAGCTTTGGTCCTGCGTGTATGCTGCGTGTCTACCTAGAAATTAGAGACTGATGGCACAAGGCTTGTTTTCCCATTAGGAAAGCTCCGTTCATGCGGCCTCGAAGCTACCGGAAAAGCATTGTTGTTGGCGGGGTTTTAGTCACTGCCGGCATGGTTCTGAGAAGAAAATGAGTTTTTTCGTAAAAAACCTTTTGCTTCCAGTTCCTTGTAGGAAGCTCACCCTGCTCTGCTCTATACCTAAAGTGAAAGTCAACGTGAGACTTGCTTCGAAGTAAGGCCTTGATTATCCTTGCAAAACGGGAGGCGTGCAGCAGCTCCATGAGGCCTTCATCGTTGTTCTGCTTTAGTTTCACGGTAGTAAGCCTTTCAAGACTCCTAGGGACCTTGCTTCAGCACCCGTTTCAGTACCAGAACACTGCGGAGAGCCAGGAAGCTCTGGTCCTGCGTGTATGCTGCGTGTCAACCTAGAAATTAGACACTGATGGCACAAGGCTTGTTTTCCCATTAGGAAAGCTCCGTTCATGCGGCCTCGAAGCTACCTGGAAAGCATTGTTGTTGCCTGGGTTTTCGTCACTGCCGACATGGTTCTGAGAAGAAAATGAGTTTTCATGGAAGAAACCTTGTGCTTCCAGTTCCTTGTTGGAAGCTCACCCTGCTCTGCTCTATACCAAAAGTGAAAGCCAAGGTGAGCCCTAGCCTCGAAGTAAGGCCCTGATTTGCCTTGCGAATGGGGAGGCGTGCAGCAGCTCCATGAGGCCTTCCTCACTGTTCTGCTTGAGTTTCACGGTAGTGAGCCTTTCAAGACTCCTAGGGACCTTGCTTCAGCACCCGTTTCAGTACCAGAATATTGAGTAGACACAGGAAGCTCTAGTCCTGTTAAGCAACTTCCAGCCCCGAAGGCCTTTTGGAACACCCCAGTGTTGGCTAGAGAAAGGCAACACACTGCACTCTTCCTTGGCAGAGCCAGATTACCTCAGCTCCACACAGGATTCACGACCACACTTCTCGACTGTCCTCCATGCAGTGGATGTAACCTCATTCCCCTAGCTGAACTCTATTGAGAAAAACACTCTGCTTCTAATCCCGTTTCACTTTTTACACTTCGAGTCACGCATCCTCAAGGGGGTGGTCGGCTTGCATTCCAAGTACAATTTAAGCACAGTTCTTGGTGTAACACAGCAGGTCTTTTGAAGAGGCACAGGTCTCTAAGTCTCCCTCGCGCATCCTTTGTTTAGGCACTTTGCTGCACGCAGAAAACCGGTCGTAGAAAAAAGTTGATTCAGGGGAAGCCCCAGTGGGGATCGTGAATCTCTTTTGACGTGGTAGCATCAACATGTACTTATGCTGCGTGTCAACCTGGAAATGGGAGACTGAAGGCACAAAGCTTGTTTTCCCATTTTGAAAGCTCCATTCATGCGGCCTCGAAGCTACCTGAAAAGCACTGTTGTTACCGTGCTTTTCCTTACAGCCGGCATGGCACATAGAAGAAAATGAGTTTTCTCGAAAGAAACCTTGTGCTTCCAGTTCCTACTTGGAACCTCACCCTGCTCTGCTCTATACCAAACGTGAAAGTCAATGTGAGCACTAGCCTCGAAGTAAGGCCCTGATTATGCTGGCAAAACGGGAGGCGTACAGCAGCTCCATGAGGCCTTCATCGCTGTTCTGCTTTAGTTGAACGGTAGTCAGCTCTCCAAGACTCCTAGGGACTTTGCTTAAGCAACCGTTTCGGTACCAGAACACTGCGTAGAGCCAGGAAGCTTTGGTCCTGCGTGTATGCTGCGTGTCTACCTAGAAATTAGAGACTGATGGCACAAGGCTTGTTTTCCCATTAGGAATGCTCCGTTCATGCGGCCTCGAAGCTACCGGAAAAGCATTGTTGTTGGCGGGGTTTTAGTCACTGCCGGCATGGTTCTGAGAAGAAAATGAGTTTTTTCGTAAAAAACCTTTTGCTTCCAGTTCCTTGTAGGAAGCTCACCCTGCTCTGCTCTATACCTAAAGTGAAAGTCAACGTGAGACTTGCTTCGAAGTAAGGCCTTGATTATCCTTGCAAAACGGGAGGCGTGCAGCAGCTCCATGAGGCCTTCATCGTTGTTCTGCTTTAGTTTCACGGTAGTAAGCCTTTCAAGACTCCTAGGGACCTTGCTTCAGCACCCGTTTCGGTACCAGAACACTGCGGAGAGCCAGGAAGCTCTGGTCCTGCGTGTATGCTGCGTGTCAACCTAGAAATTAGAGACTGATGGCACAAGGCTTGTTTTCCCATTAGGAAAGCTCCGTTCATGCGGCCTCGAAGCTACCTGGAAAGCATTGTTGTTGCCTGGGTTTTCGTCACTGCCGACATGGTTCTGAGAAGAAAATGAGTTTTCATGGAAGAAACCTTGTGCTTCCAGTTCCTTGTTGGAAGCTCACCCTGCTCTGCTCTATACCAAAAGTGAAAGCCAAGGTGAGCCCTAGCCTCGAAGTAAGGCCCTGATTTGCCTTGCGAATGGGGAGGCGTGCAGCAGCTCCATGAGGCCTTCCTCACTGTTCTGCTTGAGTTTCACGGTAGTGAGCCTTTCAAGACTCCTAGGGACCTTGCTTCAGCACCCGTTTCAGTACCAGAATATTGAGTAGACACAGGAAGCTCTAGTCCTGTTAAGCAACTTCCAGCCCCGTAGGCCTTTTGGAACACCCCAGTGTTGGCTAGAGAAAGGCAACACACTGCACTCTTCCTTGGCAGAGCCAGATTACCTCAGCTCCACACAGGATTCACGACCACACTTCTCGACTGTCCTCCATGCAGTGGATGTAACCTCATTCCCCTAGCTGAACTCTATTGAGAAAAACACTCTGCTTCTAATCCCGTTTCACTTTTTACACTTCGAGTCACGCATCCTCAAGGGGGTGGTCGGCTTGCATTCCAAGTACAATTTAAGCACAGTTCTTGGTGTAACACAGCAGGTCTTTTGAAGAGGCACAGGTCTCTAAGTCTCCCTCGCGCATCCTTTGTTTAGGCACTTTGCTGCACGCAGAAAACCGGTCGTAGAAAAAAGTTGATTCAGGGGAAGCCCCAGTGGGGATCGTGAATCTCTTTTGACGTGGTAGCATCAACATGTACTTATGCTGCGTGTCAACCTGGAAATGGGAGACTGAAGGCACAAAGCTTGTTTTCCCGTTTTGAAAGCTCCATTCATGCGGCCTCGAAGCTACCTGAAAAGCACTGTTGTTACCGTGCTTTTCCTTACAGCCGGCATGGCACATAGAAGAAAATGAGTTTTCTCGAAAGAAACCTTGTGCTTCCACTTCCTACTTGGAACCTCACCCTGCTCTGCTCTATACCAAACGTGAAAGTCAATGTGAGCACTAGCCTCGAAGTAAGGCCCTGATTATGCTGGCAAAACCGGAGGCGTACAGCAGCTCCATGAGGCCTTCATCGCTGTTCTGCTTTAGTTGAACGGTAGTCAGCGCTCCAAGACTCCTAGGGACTTTGCTTAAGCAACCGTTTCGGTACCAGAACACTGCGTAGAGCCAGGAAGCTTTGGTCCTGCGTGTATGCTGCGTGTCAACCTAGAAATTAGAGACTGATGGCACAAGGCTTGTTTTCCCATTAGGAAAGCTCCGTTCATGCGGCCTCGAAGCTACCGGAAAAGCATTGTTGTTGGCGGGGTTTTAGTCACTGCCGGCATGGTTCTGAGAAGAAAATGAGTTTTTTCGTAAAAAACCTTTTGCTTCCAGTTCCTTGTAGGAAGCTCACCCTGCTCTGCTCTATACCTAAAGTGAAAGTCAACGTGAGACTTGCTTCGAAGTAAGGCCTTGATTATCCTTGCAAAACGGGAGGCGTGCAGCAGCTCCATGAGGCCTTCATCGTTGTTCTGCTTTAGTTTCACGGTAGTAAGCCTTTCAAGACTCCTAGGGACCTTGCTTCAGCACCCGTTTCGGTACCAGAACACTGCGGAGAGCCAGGAAGCTCTGGTCCTGCGTGTATGCTGCGTGTCAACGTAGAAATTAGACACTGATGGCACAAGGCTTGTTTTCCCATTAGGAAAGCTCCGTTCATGCGGCCTCGAAGCTACCTGGAAAGCATTGTTGTTGCCTGGGTTTTCGTCACTGCCGACATGGTTCTGAGAAGAAAATGAGTTTTCATGGAAGAAACCTTGTGCTTCCAGTTCCTTGTTGGAAGCTCACCCTGCTCTGCTCTATACCAAAAGTGAAAGCCAAGGTGAGCCCTAGCCTCGAAGTAAGGCCCTGATTTGCCTTGCGAATGGGGAGGCGTGCAGCAGCTCCATGAGGCCTTCCTCACTGTTCTGCTTGAGTTTCACGGTAGTGAGCCTTTCAAGACTCCTAGGGACCTTGCTTCAGCACCCGTTTCAGTACCAGAATATTGAGTAGACACAGGAAGCTCTAGTCCTGTTAAGCAACTTCCAGCCCCGTAGGCCTTTTGGAACACCCCAGTGTTGGCTAGAGAAAGGCAACACACTGCACTCTTCCTTGGCAGAGCCAGATTACCTCAGCTCCACACAGGATTCACGACCACACTTCTCGACTGTCCTCCATGCAGTGGATGTAACCTCATTCCCCTAGCTGAACTCTATTGAGAAAAACACTCTGCTTCTAATCCCGTTTCACTTTTTACACTTCGAGTCACGCATCCTCAAGGGGGTGGTCGGCTTGCATTCCAAGTACAATTTAAGCACAGTTCTTGGTGTAACACAGCAGGTCTTTTGAAGAGGCACAGGTCTCTAAGTCTCCCTCGCGCATCCTTTGTTTAGGCACTTTGCTGCACGCAGAAAACCGGTCGTAGAAAAAAGTTGATTCAGGGGAAGCCCCAGTGGGGATCGTGAATCTCTTTTGACGTGGTAGCATCAACATGTACTTATGCTGCGTGTCAACCTGGAAATGGGAGACTGAAGGCACAAAGCTTGTTTTCCCGTTTTGAAAGCTCCATTCATGCGGCCTCGAAGCTACCTGAAAAGCACTGTTGTTACCGTGCTTTTCCTTACAGCCGGCATGGCACATAGAAGAAAATGAGTTTTCTCGAAAGAAACCTTGTGCTTCCACTTCCTACTTGGAACCTCACCCTGCTCTGCTCTATACCAAACGTGAAAGTCAATGTGAGCACTAGCCTCGAAGTAAGGCCCTGATTATGCTGGCAAAACGGGAGGCGTACAGCAGCTCCATGAGGCCTTCATCGCTGTTCTGCTTTAGTTGAACGGTAGTCAGCTCTCCAAGACTCCTAGGGACTTTGCTTAAGCAACCGTTTCGGTACCAGAACACTGCGTAGAGCCAGGAAGCTTTGGTCCTGCGTGTATGCTGCGTGTCTACCTAGAAATTAGAGACTGATGGCACAAGGCTTGTTTTCCCATTAGGAAAGCTCCGTTCATGCGGCCTCGAAGCTACCGGAAAAGCATTGTTGTTGGCGGGGTTTTAGTCACTGCCGGCATGGTTCTGAGAAGAAAATGAGTTTTTTCGTAAAAAACCTTTTGCTTCCAGTTCCTTGTAGGAAGCTCACCCTGCTCTGCTCTATACCTAAAGTGAAAGTCAACGTGAGACTTGCTTCGAAGTAAGGCCTTGATTATCCTTGCAAAACGGGAGGCGTGCAGCAGCTCCATGAGGCCTTCATCGTTGTTCTGCTTTAGTTTCACGGTAGTAAGCCTTTCAAGACTCCTAGGGACCTTGCTTCAGCACCCGTTTCGGTACCAGAACACTGCGGAGAGCCAGGAAGCTCTGGTCCTGCGTGTATGCTGCGTGTCAACCTAGAAATTAGAGACTGATGGCACAAGGCTTGTTTTCCCATTAGGAAAGCTCCGTTCATGCGGCCTCGAAGCTACCTGGAAAGCATTGTTGTTGCCTGGGTTTTCGTCACTGCCGACATGGTTCTGAGAAGAAAATGAGTTTTCATGGAAGAAACCTTGTGCTTCCAGTTCCTTGTTGGAAGCTCACCCTGCTCTGCTCTATACCAAAAGTGAAAGCCAAGGTGAGCCCTAGCCTCGAAGTAAGGCCGTGATTTGCCTTGCGAATGGGGAGGCGTGCAGCAGCTCCATGAGGCCTTCCTCACTGTTCTGCTTGAGTTTCACGGTAGTGAGCTTTTCAAGACTCCTAGGGACCTTGCTTCAGCACCCGTTTCAGTACCAGAATATTGAGTAGACACAGGAAGCTCTAGTCCTGTTAAGCAACTTCCAGCCCCGTAGGCCTTTTGGAACACCCCAGTGTTGGCTAGAGAAAGGCAACACACTGCACTCTTCCTTGGCAGAGCCAGATTACCTCAGCTCCACACAGGATTCACGACCACACTTCTCGACTGTCCTCCATGCAGTGGATGTAACCTCATTCCCCTAGCTGAACTCTATTGAGAAAAACACTCTGCTTCTAATCCCGTTTCAGTTTTTACACTTCGAGTCACGCATCCTCAAGGGGGTGGTCGGCTTGCATTGCAAGTACAATTTAAGCACAGTTCTTGGTGTAACACAGCAGGTCTTTTGAAGAGGCACAGGTCTCTAAGTCTCCCTCACGCATCCTTTGTTTAGGCACTTTGCTGCACGCAGAAAACCGGTCGTAGAAAAAAGTTGATTCAGGGGAAGCCCCAGTGGGGATCGTGAATCTCTTTTGACGTGGTAGCATCAACATGTACTTATGCTGCGTGTCAACCTGGAAATGGGAGACTGAAGGCACAAAGCTTGTTTTCCCGTTTTGAAAGCTCCATTCATGCGGCCTCGAAGCTACCTGAAAAGCACTGTTGTTACCGTGCTTTTCCTTACAGCCGGCATGGCACATAGAAGAAAATGAGTTTTCTCGAAAGAAACCTTGTGCTTCCAGTTCCTACTTGGAACCTCACCCTGCTCTGCTCTATACCAAACGTGAAAGTCAATGTGAGCACTAGCCTCGAAATAAGGCCCTGATTATGCTGGCAAAACGGGAGGCGTACAGCAGCTCCATGAGGCCTTCATCGCTGTTCTGCTTTAGTTGAACGGTAGTCAGCTCTCCAAGACTCCTAGGGACTTTGCTTAAGCAACCGTTTCGGTACCAGAACACTGCGTAGAGCCAGGAAGCTTTGGTCCTGCGTGTATGCTGCGTGTCAACCTAGAAATTAGAGACTGATGGCACAAGGCTTGTTTTCCCATTAGGAAAGCTCCGTTCATGCGGCCTCGAAGCTACCGGAAAAGCATTGTTGTTGGCGGGGTTTTAGTCACTGCCGGCATGGTTCTGAGAAGAAAATGAGTTTTTTCGTAAAAAACCTTTTGCTTCCAGTTCCTTGTAGGAAGCTCACCCTGCTCTGCTCTATACCTAAAGTGAAAGTCAACGTGAGACTTGCTTCGAAGTAAGGCCTTGATTATCCTTGCAAAACGGGAGGCGTGCAGCAGCTCCATGAGGCCTTCATCGTTGTTCTGCTTTAGTTTCACGGTAGTAAGCCTTTCAAGACTCCTAGGGACCTTGCTTCAGCACCCGTTTCGGTACCAGAACACTGCGGAGAGCCAGGAAGCTCTGGTCCTGCGTGTATGCTGCGTGTCAACCTAGAAATTAGAGACTGATGGCACAAGGCTTGTTTTCCCATTAGGAAAGCTCCGTTCATGCGGCCTCGAAGCTACCTGGAAAGCATTGTTGTTGCCTGGGTTTTCGTCACTGCCGACATGGTTCTGAGAAGAAAATGAGTTTTCATGGAAGAAACCTTGTGCTTCCAGTTCCTTGTTGGAAGCTCACCCTGCTCTGCTCTATACCAAAAGTGAAAGCCAAGGTGAGCCCTAGCCTCGAAGTAAGGCCCTGATTTGCCTTGCCAATGGGGAGGCGTGCAGCAGCTCCATGAGGCCTTCCTCACTGTTCTGCTTGAGTTTCACGGTAGTGAGCCTTTCAAGACTCCTAGGGACCTTGCTTCAGCACCCGTTTCAGTACCAGAATATTGAGTAGACACAGGAAGCTCTAGTCCTGTTAAGCAACTTCCAGCCCCGTAGGCCTTTTGGAACACCCCAGTGTTGGCTAGAGAAAGGCAACACACTGCACTCTTCCTTGGCAGAGCCAGATTACCTCAGCTCCACACAGGATTCACGACCACACTTCTCGACTGTCCTCCATGCAGTGGATGTAACCTCATTCCCCTAGCTGAACTCTATTGAGAAAAACACTCTGCTTCTAATCCCGTTTCACTTTTTACACTTCGAGTCACGCATCCTCAAGGGGGTGGTCGGCTTGCATTCCAAGTACAATTTAAGCACAGTTCTTGGTGTAACACAGCAGGTCTTTTGAAGAGGCACAGGTCTCTAAGTCTCCCTCGCGCATCCTTTGTTTAGGCACTTTGCTGCACGCAGAAAACCGGTCGTAGAAAAAAGTTGATTCAGGGGAAGCCCCAGTGGGGATCGTGAATCTCTTTTGACGTGGTAGCATCAACATGTACTTATGCTGCGTGTCAACCTGGAAATGGGAGACTGAAGGCACAAAGCTTGTTTTCCCGTTTTGAAAGCTCCATTCATGCGGCCTCGAAGCTACCTGAAAAGCACTGTTGTTACCGTGCTTTTCCTTACAGCCGGCATGGCACATAGAAGAAAATGAGTTTTCTCGAAAGAAACCTTGTGCTTCCAGTTCCTACTTGGAACCTCACCCTGCTCTGCTCTATACCAAACGTGAAAGTCAATGTGAGCACTAGCCTCGAAGTAAGGCCCTGATTATGCTGGCAAAACCGGAGGCGTACAGCAGCTCCATGAGGCCTTCATCGCTGTTCTGCTTTAGTTGAACGGTAGTCAGCGCTCCAAGACTCCTAGGGACTTTGCTTAAGCAACCGTTTCGGTACCAGAACACTGCGTAGAGCCAGGAAGCTTTGGTCCTGCGTGTATGCTGCGTGTCAACCTAGAAATTAGAGACTGATGGCACAAGGCTTGTTTTCCCATTAGGAAAGCTCCGTTCATGCGGCCTCGAAACTACCGGAAAAGCATTGTTGTTGGCGGGGTTTTAGTCACTGCCGGCATGGTTCTGAGAAGAAAATGAGTTTTTTCGTAAAAAACCTTTTGCTTCCAGTTCCTTGTAGGAAGCTCACCCTGCTCTGCTCTATACCTAAAGTGAAAGTCAACGTGAGACTTGCTTCGAAGTAAGGCCTTGATTATCCTTGCAAAACGGGAGGCGTGCAGCAGCTCCATGAGGCCTTCATCGTTGTTCTGTTTTAGTTTCACGGTAGTAAGCCTTTCAAGACTCCTAGGGACCTTGCTTCAGCACCCGTTTCGGTACCAGAACACTGCGGAGAGCCAGGAAGCTCTGGTCCTGCGTGTATGCTGCGTGTCAACCTAGAAATTAGAGACTGATGGCACAAGGCTTGTTTTCCCATTAGGAAAGCTCCGTTCATGCGGCCTCGAAGCTACCTGGAAAGCATTGTTGTTGCCTGGGTTTTCGTCACTGCCGACATGGTTCTGAGAAGAAAATGAGTTTTCATGGAAGAAACCTTGTGCTTCCAGTTCCTTGTTGGAAGCTCACCCTGCTCTGCTCTATACCAAAAGTGAAAGCCAAGGTGAGCCCTAGCCTCGAAGTAAGGCCCTGATTTGCCTTGCGAATGGGGAGGCGTGCAGCAGCTCCATGAGGCCTTCCTCACTGTTCTGCTTGAGTTTCACGGTAGTGAGCCTTTCAAGACTCCTAGGGACCTTGCTTCAGCACCCGTTTCAGTACCAGAATATTGAGTAGACACAGGAAGCTCTAGTCCTGTTAAGCAACTTCCAGCCCCGTAGGCCTTTTGGAACACCCCAGTGTTGGCTAGAGAAAGGCAACACACTGCACTCTTCCTTGGCAGAGCCAGATTACCTCAGCTCCACACAGGATTCACGACCACACTTCTCGACTGTCCTCCATGCAGTGGATGTAACCTCATTCCCCTAGCTGAACTCTATTGAGAAAAACACTCTGCTTCTAATCCCGTTTCACTTTTTACACTTCGAGTCACGCATCCTCAAGGGGGTGGTCGGCTTGCATTCCAAGTACAATTTAAGCACAGTTCTTGGTGTAACACAGCAGGTCTTTTGAAGAGGCACAGGTCTCTAAGTCTCCCTCGCGCATCCTTTGTTTAGGCACTTTGCTGCACGCAGAAAACCGGTCGTAGAAAAAAGTTGATTCAGGGGAAGCCCCAGTGGGGATCGTGAATCTCTTTTGACGTGGTAGCATCAACATGTACTTATGCTGCGTGTCAACCTGGAAATGGGAGACTGAAGGCACAAAGCTTGTTTTCCCGTTTTGAAAGCTCCATTCATGCGGCCTCGAAGCTACCTGAAAAGCACTGTTGTTACCGTGCTTTTCCTTACAGCCGGCATGGCACATAGAAGAAAATGAGTTTTCTCGAAAGAAACCTTGTGCTTCCACTTCCTACTTGGAACCTCACCCTGCTCTGCTCTATACCAAACGTGAAAGTCAATGTGAGCACTAGCCTCGAAGTAAGGCCCTGATTATGCTGGCAAAACGGGAGGCGTACAGCAGCTCCATGAGGCCTTCATCGCTGTTCTGCTTTAGTTGAACGGTAGTCAGCGCTCCAAGACTCCTAGGGACTTTGCTTAAGCAACCGTTTCGGTACCAGAACACTGCGTAGAGCCAGGAAGCTTTGGTCCTGCGTGTATGCTGCGTGTCTACCTAGAAATTAGAGACTGATGGCACAAGGCTTGTTTTCCCATTAGGAAAGCTCCGTTCATGCGGCCTCGAAGCTACCGGAAAAGCATTGTTGTTGGCGGGGTTTTAGTCACTGCCGGCATGGTTCTGAGAAGAAAATGAGTTTTTTCGTAAAAAACCTTTTGCTTCCAGTTCCTTGTAGGAAGCTCACCCTGCTCTGCTCTATACCTAAAGTGAAAGTCAACGTGAGACTTGCTTCGAAGTAAGGCCTTGATTATCCTTGCAAAACGGGAGGCGTGCAGCAGCTCCATGAGGCCTTCATCGTTGTTCTGCTTTAGTTTCACGGTAGTAAGCCTTTCAAGACTCCTAGGGACCTTGCTTCAGCACCCGTTTCGGTACCAGAACACTGCGGAGAGCCAGGAAGCTCTGGTCCTGCGTGTATGCTGCGTGTCAACCTAGAAATTAGAGACTGATGGCACAAGGCTTGTTTTCCCATTAGGAAAGCTCCGTTCATGCGGCCTCGAAGCTACCTGGAAAGCATTGTTGTTGCCTGGGTTTTCGTCACTGCCGACATGGTTCTGAGAAGAAAATGAGTTTTCATGGAAGAAACCTTGTGCTTCCAGTTCCTTGTTGGAAGCTCACCCTGCTCTGCTCTATACCAAAAGTGAAAGCCAAGGTGAGCCCTAGCCTCGAAGTAAGGCCCTGATTTGCCTTGCGAATGGGGAGGCGTGCAGCAGCTCCATGAGGCCTTCCTCACTGTTCTGCTTGAGTTTCACGGTAGTGAGCCTTTCAAGACTCCTAGGGACCTTGCTTCAGCACCCGTTTCAGTACCAGAATATTGAGTAGACACAGGAAGCTCTAGTCCTGTTAAGCAACTTCCAGCCCCGTAGGCCTTTTGGAACACCCCAGTGTTGGCTAGAGAAAGGCAACACACTGCACTCTTCCTTGGCAGAGCCAGATTACCTCAGCTCCACACAGGATTCACGACCACACTTCTCGACTGTCCTCCATGCAGTGGATGTAACCTCATTCCCCTAGCTGAACTCTATTGAGAAAAACACTCTGCTTCTAATCCCGTTTCACTTTTTACACTTCGAGTCACGCATCCTCAAGGGGGTGGTCGGCTTGCATTCCAAGTACAATTTAAGCACAGTTCTTGGTGTAACACAGCAGGTCTTTTGAAGAGGCACAGGTCTCTAAGTCTCCCTCGCGCATCCTTTGTTTAGGCACTTTGCTGCACGCAGAAAACCGGTCGTAGAAAAAAGTTGATTCAGGGGAAGCCCCAGTGGGGATCGTGAATCTCTTTTGACGTGGTAGCATCAACATGTACTTATGCTGCGTGTCAACCTGGAAATGGGAGACTGAAGGCACAAAGCTTGTTTTCCCGTTTTGAAAGCTCCATTCATGCGGCCTCGAAGCTACCTGAAAAGCACTGTTGTTACCGTGCTTTTCCTTACAGCCGGCATGGCACATAGAAGAAAATGAGTTTTCTCGAAAGAAACCTTGTGCTTCCACTTCCTACTTGGAACCTCACCCTGCTCTGCTCTATACCAAACGTGAAAGTCAATGTGAGCACTAGCCTCGAAGTAAGGCCCTGATTATGCTGGCAAAACGGGAGGCGTACAGCAGCTCCATGAGGCCTTCATCGCTGTTCTGCTTTAGTTGAACGGTAGTCAGCGCTCCAAGACTCCTAGGGACTTTGCTTAAGCAACCGTTTCGGTACCAGAACACTGCGTAGAGCCAGGAAGCTTTGGTCCTGCGTGTATGCTGCGTGTCTACCTAGAAATTAGAGACTGATGGCACAAGGCTTGTTTTCCCATTAGGAAAGCTCCGTTCATGCGGCCTCGAAGCTACCGGAAAAGCATTGTTGTTGGCGGGGTTTTAGTCACTGCCGGCATGGTTCTGAGAAGAAAATGAGTTTTTTCGTAAAAAACCTTTTGCTTCCAGTTCCTTGTAGGAAGCTCACCCTGCTCTGCTCTATACCTAAAGTGAAAGTCAACGTGAGACTTGCTTCGAAGTAAGGCCTTGATTATCCTTGCAAAACGGGAGGCGTGCAGCAGCTCCATGAGGCCTTCATCGTTGTTCTGCTTTAGTTTCACGGTAGTAAGCCTTTCAAGACTCCTAGGGACCTTGCTTCAGCACCCGTTTCGGTACCAGAACACTGCGGAGAGCCAGGAAGCTCTGGTCCTGCGTGTATGCTGCGTGTCAACCTAGAAATTAGAGACTGATGGCACAAGGCTTGTTTTCCCATTAGGAAAGCTCCGTTCATGCGGCCTCGAAGCTACCTGGAAAGCATTGTTGTTGCCTGGGTTTTCGTCACTGCCGACATGGTTCTGAGAAGAAAATGAGTTTTCATGGAAGAAACCTTGTGCTTCCAGTTCCTTGTTGGAAGCTCACCCTGCTCTGCTCTATACCAAAAGTGAAAGCCAAGGTGAGCCCTAGCCTCGAAGTAAGGCCCTGATTTGCCTTGCGAATGGGGAGGCGTGCAGCAGCTCCATGAGGCCTTCCTCACTGTTCTGCTTGAGTTTCACGGTAGTGAGCCTTTCAAGACTCCTAGGGACCTTGCTTCAGCACCCGTTTCAGTACCAGAATATTGAGTAGACACAGGAAGCTCTAGTCCTGTTAAGCAACTTCCAGCCCCGTAGGCCTTTTGGAACACCCCAGTGTTGGCTAGAGAAAGGCAACACACTGCACTCTTCCTTGGCAGAGCCAGATTACCTCAGCTCCACACAGGATTCACGACCACACTTCTCGACTGTCCTCCATGCAGTGGATGTAACCTCATTCCCCTAGCTGAACTCTATTGAGAAAAACACTCTGCTTCTAATCCCGTTTCACTTTTTACACTTCGAGTCACGCATCCTCAAGGGGGTGGTCGGCTTGCATTCCAAGTACAATTTAAGCACAGTTCTTGGTGTAACACAGCAGGTCTTTTGAAGAGGCACAGGTCTCTAAGTCTCCCTCGCGCATCCTTTGTTTAGGCACTTTGCTGCACGCAGAAAACCGGTCGTAGAAAAAAGTTGATTCAGGGGAAGCCCCAGTGGGGATCGTGAATCTCTTTTGACGTGGTAGCATCAACATGTACTTATGCTGCGTGTCAACCTGGAAATGGGAGACTGAAGGCACAAAGCTTGTTTTCCCGTTTTGAAAGCTCCATTCATGCGGCCTCGAAGCTACCTGAAAAGCACTGTTGTTACCGTGCTTTTCCTTACAGCCGGCATGGCACATAGAAGAAAATGAGTTTTCTCGAAAGAAACCTTGTGCTTCCAGTTCCTACTTGGAACCTCACCCTGCTCTGCTCTATACCAAACGTGAAAGTCAATGTGAGCACTAGCCTCGAAGTAAGGCCCTGATTATGCTGGCAAAACGGGAGGCGTACAGCAGCTCCATGAGGCCTTCATAGCTGTTCTGCTTTAGTTGAACGGTAGTCAGCTCTCCAAGACTCCTAGGGACTTTGCTTAAGCAACCGTTTCGGTACCAGAACACTGCGTAGAGCCAGGAAGCTTTGGTCCTGCGTGTATGCTGCGTGTCTACCTAGAAATTAGAGACTGATGGCACAAGGCTTGTTTTCCCATTAGGAAAGCTCCGTTCATGCGGCCTCGAAGCTACCGGAAAAGCATTGTTGTTGGCGGGGTTTTAGTCACTGCCGGCATGGTTCTGAGAAGAAAATGAGTTTTTTCGTAAAAAACCTTTTGCTTCCAGTTCCTTGTAGGAAGCTCACCCTGCTCTGCTCTATACCTAAAGTGAAAGTCAACGTGAGACTTGCTTCGAAGTAAGGCCTTGATTATCCTTGCAAAACGGGAGGCGTGCAGCAGCTCCATGAGGCCTTCATCGTTGTTCTGCTTTAGTTTCACGGTAGTAAGCCTTTCAAGACTCCTAGGGACCTTGCTTCAGCACCCGTTTCGGTACCAGAACACTGCGGAGAGCCAGGAAGCTCTGGTCCTGCGTGTATGCTGCGTGTCAACCTAGAAATTAGACACTGATGGCACAAGGCTTGTTTTCCCATTAGGAAAGCTCCGTTCATGCGGCCTCGAAGCTACCTGGAAAGCATTGTTGTTGCCTGGGTTTTCGTCACTGCCGACATGGTTCTGAGAAGAAAATGAGTTTTCATGGAAGAAACCTTGTGCTTCCAGTTCCTTGTTGGAAGCTCACCCTGCTCTGCTCTATACCAAAAGTGAAAGCCAAGGTGAGCCCTAGCCTCGAAGTAAGGCCCTGATTTGCCTTGCGAATGGGGAGGCGTGCAGCAACTCCATGAGGCCTTCCTCACTGTTCTGCTTGAGTTTCACGGTAGTGAGCCTTTCAAGACTCCTAGGGACCTTGCTTCAGCACCCGTTTCAGTACCAGAATATTGAGTAGACACAGGAAGCTCTAGTCCTGTTAAGCAACTTCCAGCCCCGTAGGCCTTTTGGAACACCCCAGTGTTGGCTAGAGAAAGGCAACACACTGCACTCTTCCTTGGCAGAGCCAGATTACCTCAGCTCCACACAGGATTCACGACCACACTTCTCGACTGTCCTCCATGCAGTGGATGTAACCTCATTCCCCTAGCTGAACTCTATTGAGAAAAACACTCTGCTTCTAATCCCGTTTCACTTTTTACACTTCGAGTCACGCATCCTCAAGGGGGTGGTCGGCTTGCATTCCAAGTACAATTTAAGCACAGTTCTTGGTGTAACACAGCAGGTCTTTTGAAGAGGCACAGGTCTCTAAGTCTCCCTCGCGCATCCTTTGTTTAGGCACTTTGCTGCACGCAGAAAACCGGTCGTAGAAAAAAGTTGATTCAGGGGAAGCCCCAGTGGGGATCGTGAATCTCTTTTGACGTGGTAGCATCAACATGTACTTATGCTGCGTGTCAACCTGGAAATGGGAGACTGAAGGCACAAAGCTTGTTTTCCCGTTTTGAAAGCTCCATTCATGCGGCCTCGAAGCTACCTGAAAAGCACTGTTGTTACCGTGCTTTTCCTTACAGCCGGCATGGCACATAGAAGAAAATGAGTTTTCTCGAAAGAAACCTTGTGCTTCCACTTCCTACTTGGAACCTCACCCTGCTCTGCTCTATACCAAACGTGAAAGTCAATGTGAGCACTAGCCTCGAAGTAAGGCCCTGATTATGCTGGCAAAACGGGAGGCGTACAGCAGCTCCATGAGGCCTTCATCGCTGTTCTGCTTTAGTTGAACGGTAGTCAGCGCTCCAAGACTCCTAGGGACTTTGCTTAAGCAACCGTTTCGGTACCAGAACACTGCGTAGAGCCAGGAAGCTTTGGTCCTGCGTGTATGCTGCGTGTCTACCTAGAAATTAGAGACTGATGGCACAAGGCTTGTTTTCCCATTAGGAAAGCTCCGTTCATGCGGCCTCGAAGCTACCGGAAAAGCATTGTTGTTGGCGGGGTTTTAGTCACTGCCGGCATGGTTCTGAGAAGAAAATGAGTTTTTTCGTAAAAAACCTTTTGCTTCCAGTTCCTTGTAGGAAGCTCACCCTGCTCTGCTCTATACCTAAAGTGAAAGTCAACGTGAGACTTGCTTCGAAGTAAGGCCTTGATTATCCTTGCAAAACGGGAGGCGTGCAGCAGCTCCATGAGGCCTTCATCGTTGTTCTGCTTTAGTTTCACGGTAGTAAGCCTTTCAAGACTCCTAGGGACCTTGCTTCAGCACCCGTTTCGGTACCAGAACACTGCGGAGAGCCAGGAAGCTCTGGTCCTGCGTGTATGCTGCGTGTCAACCTAGAAATTAGAGACTGATGGCACAAGGCTTGTTTTCCCATTAGGAAAGCTCCGTTCATGCGGCCTCGAAGCTACCTGGAAAGCATTGTTGTTGCCTGGGTTTTCGTCACTGCCGACATGGTTCTGAGAAGAAAATGAGTTTTCATGGAAGAAACCTTGTGCTTCCAGTTCCTTGTTGGAAGCTCACCCTGCTCTGCTCTATACCAAAAGTGAAAGCCAAGGTGAGCCCTAGCCTCGAAGTAAGGCCCTGATTTGCCTTGCGAATGGGGAGGCGTGCAGCAGCTCCATGAGGCCTTCCTCACTGTTCTGCTTGAGTTTCACGGTAGTGAGCCTTTCAAGACTCCTAGGGACCTTGCTTCAGCACCCGTTTCAGTACCAGAATATTGAGTAGACACAGGAAGCTCTAGTCCTGTTAAGCAACTTCCAGCCCCGTAGGCCTTTTGGAACACCCCAGTGTTGGCTAGAGAAAGGCAACACACTGCACTCTTCCTTGGCAGAGCCAGATTACCTCAGCTCCACACAGGATTCACGACCACACTTCTCGACTGTCCTCCATGCAGTGGATGTAACCTCATTCCCCTAGCTGAACTCTATTGAGAAAAACACTCTGCTTCTAATCCCGTTTCACTTTTTACACTTCGAGTCACGCATCCTCAAGGGGGTGGTCGGCTTGCATTCCAAGTACAATTTAAGCACAGTTCTTGGTGTAACACAGCAGGTCTTTTGAAGAGGCACAGGTCTCTAAGTCTCCCTCGCGCATCCTTTGTTTAGGCACTTTGCTGCACGCAGAAAACCGGTCGTAGAAAAAAGTTGATTCAGGGGAAGCCCCAGTGGGGATCGTGAATCTCTTTTGACGTGGTAGCATCAACATGTACTTATGCTGCGTGTCAACCTGGAAATGGGAGACTGAAGGCACAAAGCTTGTTTTCCCGTTTTGAAAGCTCCATTCATGCGGCCTCGAAGCTACCTGAAAAGCACTGTTGTTACCGTGCTTTTCCTTACAGCCGGCATGGCACATAGAAGAAAATGAGTTTTCTCGAAAGAAACCTTGTGCTTCCAGTTCCTACTTGGAACCTCACCCTGCTCTGCTCTATACCAAACGTGAAAGTCAATGTGAGCACTAGCCTCGAAGTAAGGCCCTGATTATGCTGGCAAAACCGGAGGCGTACAGCAGCTCCATGAGGCCTTCATCGCTGTTCTGCTTTAGTTGAACGGTAGTCAGCGCTCCAAGACTCCTAGGGACTTTGCTTAAGCAACCGTTTCGGTACCAGAACACTGCGTAGAGCCAGGAAGCTTTGGTCCTGCGTGTATGCTGCGTGTCAACCTAGAAATTAGAGACTGATGGCACAAGGCTTGTTTTCCCATTAGGAAAGCTCCGTTCATGCGGCCTCGAAACTACCGGAAAAGCATTGTTGTTGGCGGGGTTTTAGTCACTGCCGGCATGGTTCTGAGAAGAAAATGAGTTTTTTCGTAAAAAACCTTTTGCTTCCAGTTCCTTGTAGGAAGCTCACCCTGCTCTGCTCTATACCTAAAGTGAAAGTCAACGTGAGACTTGCTTCGAAGTAAGGCCTTGATTATCCTTGCAAAACGGGAGGCGTGCAGCAGCTCCATGAGGCCTTCATCGTTGTTCTGCTTTAGTTTCACGGTAGTAAGCCTTTCAAGACTCCTAGGGACCTTGCTTCAGCACCCGTTTCGGTACCAGAACACTGCGGAGAGCCAGGAAGCTCTGGTCCTGCGTGTATGCTGCGTGTCAACCTAGAAATTAGACACTGATGGCACAAGGCTTGTTTTCCCATTAGGAAAGCTCCGTTCATGCGGCCTCGAAGCTACCTGGAAAGCATTGTTGTTGCCTGGGTTTTCGTCACTGCCGACATGGTTCTGAGAAGAAAATGAGTTTTCATGGAAGAAACCTTGTGCTTCCAGTTCCTTGTTGGAAGCTCACCCTGCTCTGCTCTATACCAAAAGTGAAAGCCAAGGTGAGCCCTAGCCTCGAAGTAAGGCCCTGATTTGCTTTGCGAATGGGGAGGCGTGCAGCAGCTCCATGAGGCCTTCCTCACTGTTCTGCTTGAGTTTCACGGTAGTGAGCCTTTCAAGACTCCTAGGGACCTTGCTTCAGCACCCGTTTCAGTACCAGAATATTGAATAGACACAGGAAGCTCTAGTCCTGTTAAGCAACTTCCAGCCCCGTAGGCCTTTTGGAACACCCCAGTGTTGGCTAGAGAAAGGCAACACACTGCACTCTTCCTTGGCAGAGCCAGATTACCTCAGCTCCACACAGGATTCACGACCACACTTCTCGACTGTCCTCCATGCAGTGGATGTAACCTCATTCCCCTAGCTGAACTCTATTGAGAAAAACACTCTGCTTCTAATCCCGTTTCACTTTTTACACTTCGAGTCACGCATCCTCAAGGGGGTGGTCGGCTTGCATTCCAAGTACAATTTAAGCACAGTTCTTGGTGTAACACAGCAGGTCTTTTGAAGAGGCACAGGTCTCTAAGTCTCCCTCGCGCATCCTTTGTTTAGGCACTTTGCTGCACGCAGAAAACCGGTCGTAGAAAAAAGTTGATTCAGGGGAAGCCCCAGTGGGGATCGTGAATCTCTTTTGACGTGGTAGCATCAACATGTACTTATGCTGCGTCTCAACCTGGAAATGGGAGACTGAAGGCACAAAGCTTGTTTTCCCGTTTTGAAAGCTCCATTCATGCGGCCTCGAAGCTACCTGAAAACCACTGTTGTTACCGTGCTTTTCCTTACAGCCGGCATGGCACATAGAAGAAAATGAGTTTTCTCGAAAGAAACCTTGTGCTTCCAGTTCCTACTTGGAACCTCACCCTGCTCTGCTCTATACCAAACGTGAAAGTCAATGTGAGCACTAGCCTCGAAGTAAGGCCCTGATTATGCTGGCAAAACGGGAGGGGTACAGCAGCTCCATGAGGCCTTCATCGCTGTTCTGCTTTAGTTGAACGGTAGTCAGCTCTCCAAGACTCCTAGGGACTTTGCTTAAGCAACCGTTTCGGTACCAGAACACTGCGTAGAGCCAGGAAGCTTTGGTCCTGCGTGTATGCTGCGTGTCTACCTAGAAATTAGAGACTGATGGCACAAGGCTTGTTTTCCCATTAGGAAAGCTCCGTTCATGCGGCCTCGAAGCTACCGGAAAAGCATTGTTGTTGGCGGGGTTTTAGTCACTGCCGGCATGGTTCTGAGAAGAAAATGAGTTTTTTCGTTAGAAACCTTTTGCTTCCAGTTCCTTGTAGGAAGCTCACCCTGCTCTGCTCTATACCTAAAGTGAAAGTCAACGTGAGACTTGCTTCGAAGTAAGGCCTTGATTATCCTTGCAAAACGGGAGGAGTGCAGCAGCTCCATGAGGCCTTCATCGTTGTTCTGCTTTAGTTTCACGGTAGTAAGCCTTTCAAGACTCCTAGGGACCTTGCTTCAGCACCCGTTTCGGTACCAGAACACTGCGGAGAGCCAGGAAGCTCTGGTCCTGCGTGTATGCTGCGTGTCAACCTAGAAATTAGAGACTGATGGCACAAGGCTTGTTTTCCCATTAGGAAAGCTCCGTTCATGCGGCCTCGAAGCTACCTGGAAAGCATTGTTGTTGCCTGGGTTTTCGTCACTGCCGACATGGTTCTGAGAAGAAAATGAGTTTTCATGGAAGAAACCTTGTGCTTCCAGTTCCTTGTTGGAAGCTCACCCTGCTCTGCTCTATACCAAAAGTGAAAGCCAAGGTGAGCCCTAGCCTCGAAGTAAGGCCCTGATTTGCCTTGCGAATGGGGAGGCGTGCAGCAGCTCCATGAGGCCTTCCTCACTGTTCTGCTTGAGTTTCACGGTAGTGAGCCTTTCAAGACTCCTAGGGACCTTGCTTCAGCACCCGTTTCAGTACCAGAATATTGAGTAGACACAGGAAGCTCTAGTCCTGTTAAGCAACTTCCAGCCCCGTAGGCCTTTTGGAACACCCCAGTGTTGGCTAGAGAAAGGCAACACACTGCACTCTTCCTTGGCAGAGCCAGATTACCTCAGCTCCACACAGGATTCACGACCACACTTCTCGACTGTCCTCCATGCAGTGGATGTAACCTCATTCCCCTAGCTGAACTCTATTGAGAAAAACACTCTGCTTCTAATCCCGTTTCACTTTTTACACTTCGAGTCACGCATCCTCAAGGGGGTGGTCGGCTTGCATTCCAAGTACAATTTAAGCACAGTTCTTGGTGTAACACAGCAGGTCTTTTGAAGAGGCACAGGTCTCTAAGTCTCCCTCGCGCATCCTTTGTTTAGGCACTTTGCTGCACACAGAAAACCGGTCGTAGAAAAAAGTTGATTCAGGGGAAGCCCCAGTGGGGATCGTGAATCTCTTTTGACGTGGTAGCATCAACATGTACTTATGCTGCGTGTCAACCTGGAAATGGGAGACTGAAGGCACAAAGCTTGTTTTCCCGTTTTGAAAGCTCCATTCATGCGGCCTCGAAGCTACCTGAAAAGCACTGTTGTTACCGTGCTTTTCCTTACAGCCGGCATGGCACATAGAAGAAAATGAGTTTTCTCGAAAGAAACCTTGTGCTTCCAGTTCCTACTTGGAACCTCACCCTGCTCTGCTCTATACCAAACGTGAAAGTCAATGTGAGCACTAGCCTCGAAGTAAGGCCCTGATTATGCTGGCAAAACGGGAGGCGTGCAGCAGCTCCATGAGGCCTTCATCGCTGTTCTGCTTTAGTTGAACGGTAGTAAGCTCTCCAAGACTCCTAGGGACTTTGCTTAAGCAACCGTTTCGGTACCAGAACACTGCGTAGAGCCAGGAAGCTTTGGTCCTGCGTGTATGCTGCGTGTGTACCTAGAAATTAGAGACTGATGGCACAAGGCTTGTTTTCCCATTAGGAAAGCTCCGTTCATGCGGCCTCGAAGCTACCGGAAAAGCATTGTTGTTGGCGGGGTTTTAGTCACTGCCGGCATGGTTCTGAGAAGAAAATGAGTTTTTTCGTTAGAAACCTTGTGCTTCCAGTTCCTTGTAGGAAGCTCACCCTGCTGTGCTCTATACCTAAAGTGAAAGGCAACGTGAGACTTGCTTCGAAGTAAGGCCTTGATTATCCTTGCAAAACGGGAGGTGTGCAGCAGCTCCATGAGGCCTTCATCGTTGTTCTGCTTTAGTTTCACGGTAGTAAGCCTTTCAAGACTCCTAGGGACCTTGCTTCAGCCCCTGTTTCGGTACCAGAACACTGCGGAGAGCCAGGAAGCTCTGGTCCTGCGTGTATGCTGCGTGTCAACCTAGAAATTAGAGACTGATGGCACAAGGCTTGTTTTCCCATTAGGAAAGCTCCGTTCATGCGGCCTCGAAGCTACCTGAAAATCATTGTTGTTGCCTGGGTTTTCGTCACTGCCGACATGGTTCTGAGAAGAAAATGAGTTTTCATGGAAGAAACCTTGTGCTTCCAGTTCCTTTTTGGAAGCTCACCCTGCTCTGCTCTATACCAAAAGTGAAAGCCAAGGTGAGCCCTAGCCTCGAAGTAAGGCCCTGATTTGCCTTGCCAATGGGGATGCGTGCAGCAGCTCCATGAGGCCTTCCTCACTCTTCTGCTTGAGTTTCACGGTAGTGAGCCTTTCAAGACTCCTAGGGACCTTGCTTCAGCACCCGTTTCAGTACCAGAATATTGAGTAGACAGAGGAAGCTCTAGTCCTGTTAAGCAACTTCCAGCCCCGTAGGCCTTTTGGAACACCCCAGTGTTGGCTAGAGAAAGGCAACACACTGCACTCTTCCTTGGCAGAGCCAGATTACCTCAGCTCCACACAGGATTCACGACCACACTTCTCGACTGTCCTCCATGCAGTGGATGTAACCTCATTCCCCTAGCTGAACTCTATTGAGAAAAACACTCTGCTTCTAATCCAGTTTCACTTTTTACACTTCGAGTCACGCATCCTCAAGGGGGTGGTCGGCTTGCATTCCAAGTACAATTTAAGCACAGTTCTTGGTGTAACACAGCAGGTCTTTTGAAGAGGCACAGGTCTCTAAGTCTTCCTCGCGCATCCTTTGTTTAGGCACTTTGCTGCACGCAGAAAACCGGTCGTAGAAAAAAGTTGATTCAGGGGAAGCCCCAGTGGGGATCGTGAATCTCTTTTGACGTGGTAGCATCAACATGTACTTATGCTGCGTGTCAACCTGGAAATGGGAGACTGAAGGCACAAAGCTTGTTTTCCCGTTTTGAAAGCTCCATTCATGCGGCCTCGAAGCTACCTGAAAAGCACTGTTGTTACCGTGCTTTTCCTTACAGCCGGCATGGCACATAGAAGAAAATGAGTTTTCTCGAAAGAAACCTTGTGCTTCCAGTTCCTACTTGGAACCTCACCCTGCTCTGCTCTATACCAAACGTGAAAGTCAATGTGAGCACTAGCCTCGAAGTAAGGCCCTGATTATGCTGGCAAAACGGGAGGCGTACAGCAGCTCCATGAGGCCTTCATCGCTGTTCTGCTTTAGTTGAACGGTAGTCAGCTCTCCAAGACTCCTAGGGACTTTGCTTAAGCAACCGTTTCGGTACCAGAACACTGCGTAGAGCCAGGAAGCTTTGGTCCTGCGTGTATGCTGCGTGTGTACCTAGAAATTAGAGACTGATGGCACAAGGCTTGTTTTCCCATTAGGAAAGCTCCGTTCATGCGGCCTCAAAGCTACCGGAAAAGCATTGTTGTTGGCGGGGTTTTAGTCACTGCCGGCATGGTTCTGAGAAGAAAATGAGTTTTTTCGTAAAAAACCTTTTGCTTCCAGTTCCTTGTAGGAAGCTCACCCTGCTCTGCTCTATACCTAAAGTGAAAGTCAACGTGAGACTTGCTTCGAAGTAAGGCCTTGATTATCCTTGCAAAACGGGAGGCGTGCAGCAGCTCCATGAGGCCTTCATCGTTGTTCTGCTTTAGTTTCACGGTAGTAAGCCTTTCAAGACTCCTAGGGACCTTGCTTCAGCACCCGTTTCGGTACCAGAACACTGCGGAGAGCCAGGAAGCTCTGGTCCTGCGTGTATGCTGCGTGTCAACCTAGAAATTAGACACTGATGGCACAAGGCTTGTTTTCCCATTAGGAAAGCTCCGTTCATGAGGCCTCGAAGCTACCTGGAAAGCATTGTTGTTGCCTGGGTTTTCGTCACTGCCGACATGGTTCTGAGAAGAAAATGAGTTTTCATGGAAGAAACCTTGTGCTTCCAGTTCCTTGTTGGAAGCTCACCCTGCTCTGCTCTATACCAAAAGTGAAAGCCAAGGTGAGCCCTAGCCTCGAAGTAAGGCCCTGATTTGCCTTGCCAATGGGGAGGCGTGCAGCAGCTCCATGAGGCCTTCCTCACTGTTCTGCTTGAGTTTCACGGTAGTGAGCCTTTCAAGACTCCTAGGGACCTTGCTTCAGCACCCGTTTCAGTACCAGAATATTGAGTAGACACAGGAAGCTCTAGTCCTGTTAAGCAACTTCCAGCCCCGTAGGCCTTTTGGAACACCCCAGTGTTGGCTAGAGAAAGGCAACACACTGCACTCTTCCTTGGCAGAGCCAGATTACCTCAGCTCCACACAGGATTCACGACCACACTTCTCGACTGTCCTCCATGCAGTGGATGTAACCTCATTCCCCTAGCTGAACTCTATTGAGAAAAACACTCTGCTTCTAATCCCGTTTCACTTTTTATACTTCGAGTCATGCATCCTCAAGGGGGTGGTCGGCTTGCATTCCAAGTACAATTTAAGCACAGTTCTTGGTGTAACACAGCAGGTCTTTTGAAGAGGCACAGGTCTCTAAGTCTCCCTCGCGCATCCTTTGTTTAGGCACTTTGCTGCACGCAGAAAACCGGTCGTAGAAAAAAGTTGATTCAGGGGAAGCCCCAGTGGGGATCGTGAATCTCTTTTGACGTGGTAGCATCAACATGTACTTATGCTGCGTGTCAACCTGGAAATGGGAGACTGAAGGCACAAAGCTTGTTTTCCCGTTTTGAAAGCTCCATTCATGCGGCCTCGAAGCTACCTGAAAAGCACTGTTGTTACCGTGCTTTTCCTTACAGCCGGCATGGCACATAGAAGAAAATGAGTTTTTTCGTAAGAAACCTTTTGCTTCCAGTTCCTTGTAGGAAGCTCACCCTGCTCTGCTCTATACCTAAAGTGAAAGTCAACGTGAGACTTGCTTCGAAGTAAGGCCTTGATTATCCTTGCAAAACGGGAGGCGTGCAGCAGCTCCATGAGGCCTTCATCGTTGTTCTGCTTTAGTTTCACGGTAGTAAGCCTTTCAAGACTCCTAGGGACCTTGCTTCAGCACCCGTTTCGGTACCAGAACACTGCGGAGAGCCAGGAAGCTCTGGTCCTGCGTGTATGCTGCGTGTCAACCTAGAAATTAGACACTGATTGCACAAGGCTTGTTTTCCCATTAGGAAAGCTCCGTTCATGCGGCCTCGAAGCTACCTGGAAAGCATTGTTGTTGCCTGGGTTTTCGTCACTGCCGACATGGTTCTGAGAAGAAAATGAGTTTTCATGGAAGAAACCTTGTGCTTCCAGTTCCTTGTTGGAAGCTCACCCTGCTCTGCTCTATACCAAAAGTGAAAGCCAACGTGAGCCCTAGCCTCGAAGTAACGCCCTGATTTGCCTTGCCAATGGGGAGGCGTGCAGCAGCTCCATGAGGCCTTCCTCACTGTTCTGCTTGAGTTTCACGGTAGTGAGCCTTTCAAGACTCCTAGGGACCTTGCTTCAGCACCCGTTTCAGTACCAGAATATTGAGGAGACACAGGAAGCTCTAGTCCTGTTAAGCAACTTCCAGCCCCGTAGGCCTTTTGGAACACCCCAGTGTTGGCTAGAGAAAGGCAACACACTGCACTCTTCCTTGTCAGAGCCAGATTACCTCAGCTCCACACAGGATTCACGACCACACTTCTCGACTGTCCTCCATGCAGTGGATGTAACCTCATTCCCCTAGCTGAACTCTATTGAGAAAAACACTCTGCTTCTAATCCCGTTTCACTTTTTACACTTCGAGTCACGCATCCTCAAGGGGGTGGTCGGCTTGCATTCCAAGTACAATTTAAGCACAGTTCTTGGTGTAACACAGCAGGTCTTTTGAAGAGGCACAGGTCTCTAAGTCTCCCTCGCGCATCCTTTGTTTAGGCACTTTGCTGCACGCAGAAAACCGGTCGTAGAAAAAAGTTGATTCAGGGGAAGCCCCAGTGGGGATCGTGAATCTCTTTTGACGTGGTAGCATCAACATGTACTTATGCTGCGTGTCAACCTGGAAATGGGAGACTGAAGGCACAAAGCTTGTTTTCCCGTTTTGAAAGCTCCATTCATGCGGCCTCGAAGCTACCTGAAAAGCACTGTTGTTACCGTGCTTTTCCTTACAGCCGGCATGGCACATAGAAGAAAATGAGTTTTCTCGAAAGAAACCTTGTGCTTCCAGTTCCTACTTGGAACCTCACCCTGCTCTGCTCTATACCAAACGTGAAAGTCAATGTGAGCACTAGCCTCGAAGTAAGGCCCTGATTATGCTGGCAAAACGGGAGGCGTACAGCAGCTCCATGAGGCCTTCATCGCTGTTCTGCTTTAGTTGAACGGTAGTAAGCTCTCCAAGACTCCTAGGGACTTTGCTTAAGCAACCGTTTCGGTACCAGAACACTGCATAGAGCCAGGAAGCTTTGGTCCTGCGTGTATGCTGCGTGTCTACCTAGAAATTAGAGACTGATGGCACAAGGCTTGTTTTCCCATTAGGAAAGCTCCGTTCATGCGGCCTCGAAGCTACCTGAAAAGCACTGTTGTTACCGTGCTTTTCCTTACAGCCGGCATGGCACATAGAAGAAAATGAGTTTTTTCGTAAGAAACCTTTTGCTTCCAGTTCCTTGTAGGAAGCTCACCCTGCTCTGCTCTATACCTAAAGTGAAAGTCAACGTGAGACTTGCTTCGAAGTAAGGCCTTGATTATCCTTGCAAAACGGGAGGCGTGCAGCAGCTCCATGAGGCCTTCATCGTTGTTCTGCTTTAGTTTCACGGTAGTAAGCCTTTCAAGACTCCTAGGGACCTTGCTTCAGCACCCGTTTCGGTACCAGAACACTGCGGAGAGCCAGGAAGCTCTGGTCCTGCGTGTATGCTGCGTGTCAACCTAGAAATTAGACACTGATGGCACAAGGCTTGTTTTCCCATTAGGAAAGCTCCGTTCATGCGGCCTCGAAGCTACCTGGAAAGCATTGTTGTTGCCTGGGTTTTCGTCACTGCCGACATGGTTCTGAGAAGAAAATGAGTTTTCATGGAAGAAACCTTGTGCTTCCAGTTCCTTGTTGGAAGCTCACCCTGCTCTGCTCTATACCAAAAGTGAAAGCCAACGTGAGCCCTAGCCTCGAAGTAACGCCCTGATTTGCCTTGCCAATGGGGAGGCGTGCAGCAGCTCCATGAGGCCTTCCTCACTGTTCTGCTTGAGTTTCACGGTAGTGAGCCTTTCAAGACTCCTAGGGACCTTGCTTCAGCACCCGTTTCCGTACCAGAATATTGAGGAGACACAGGAAGCTCTAGTCCTGTTAAGCAACTTCCAGCCCCGTAGGCCTTTTGGAACACCCCAGTGTTGGCTAGAGAAAGGCAACACACTGCACTCTTCCTTGTCAGAGCCAGATTACCTCAGCTCCACACAGGATTCACGACCACACTTCTCGACTGTCCTCCATGCAGTGGATGTAACCTCATTCCCCTAGCTGAACTCTATTGAGAAAAACACTCTGCTTCTAATCCCGTTTCACTTTTTACACTTCGAGTCACGCATCCTCAAGGGGGTGGTCGGCTTGCATTCCAAGTACAATTTAAGCACAGTTCTTGGTGTAACACAGCAGGTCTTTTGAAGAGGCACAGGTCTCTAAGTCTCCCTCGCGCATCCTTTGTTTAGGCACTTTGCTGCACGCAGAAAACCGGTCGTAGAAAAAAGTTGATTCAGGGGAAGCCCCAGTGGGGATCGTGAATCTCTTTTGACGTGGTAGCATCAACATGTACTTATGCTGCGTGTCAACCTGGAAATGGGAGACTGAAGGCACAAAGCTTGTTTTCCCGTTTTGAAAGCTCCATTCATGCGGCCTCGAAGCTACCTGAAAAGCACTGTTGTTACCGTGCTTTTCCTTACAGCCGGCATGGCACATAGAAGAAAATGAGTTTTCTCGAAAGAAACCTTGTGCTTCCAGTTCCTACTTGGAACCTCACCCTGCTCTGCTCTATACCAAACGTGAAAGTCAATGTGAGCACTAGCCTCGAAGTAAGGCCCTGATTATGCTGGCAAAACGGGAGGCGTACAGCAGCTCCATGAGGCCTTCATCGCTGTTCTGCTTTAGTTGAACGGTAGTAAGCTCTCCAAGACTCCTAGGGACTTTGCTTAAGCAACCGTTTCGGTACCAGAACACTGCGTAGAGCCAGGAAGCTTTGGTCCTGCGTGTATGCTGCGTGTCTACCTAGAAATTAGAGACTGATGGCACAAGGCTTGTTTTCCCATTAGGAAAGCTCCGTTCATGCGGCCTCGAAGCTACCGGAAAAGCATTGTTGTTGGCGGGGTTTTAGTCACTGCCGGCATGGTTCTGAGAAGAAAATGAGTTTTTTCGTAAAAAACCTTTTGCTTCCAGTTCCTTGTAGGAAGCTCACCCTGCTCTGCTCTATACCTAAAGTGAAAGTCAACGTGAGACTTGCTTCGAAGTAAGGCCTTGATTATCCTTGCAAAACGGGAGGCGTGCAGCAGCTCCATGAGGCCTTCATCGTTGTTCTGCTTTAGTTTCACGGTAGTAAGCCTTTCAAGACTCCTAGGGACCTTGCTTCAGCACCCGTTTCGGTACCAGAACACTGCGGAGAGCCAGGAAGCTCTGGTCCTGCGTGTATGCTGCGTGTCAACCTAGAAATTAGACACTGATGGCACAAGGCTTGTTTTCCCATTAGGAAAGCTCCGTTCATGCGGCCTCGAAGCTACCTGGAAAGCATTGTTGTTGCCTGGGTTTTCGTCACTGCCGACATGGTTCTGAGAAGAAAATGAGTTTTCATGGAAGAAACCTTGTGCTTCCAGTTCCTTGTTGGAAGCTCACCCTGCTCTGCTCTATACCAAAAGTGAAAGCCAAGGTGAGCCCTAGCCTCGAAGTAAGGCCCTGATTTGCCTTGCCAATGGGGAGGCGTGCAGCAGCTCCATGAGGCCTTCCTCACTGTTCTGCTTGAGTTTCACGGTAGTAAGCCTTTCAAGACTCCTAGGGACCTTGCTTCAGCACCCGTTTCAGTACCAGAATATTGAGGAGACACAGGAAGCTCTAGTCCTGTTAAGCAACTTCCAGCCCCGTAGGCCTTTTGGAACACCCCAGTGTTGGCTAGAGAAAGGCAACACACTGCACTCTTCCTTGGCAGAGCCAGATTACCTCAGCTCCACACAGGATTCACGACCACACTTCTCGACTGTCCTCCATGCAGTGGATGTAACCTCATTCCCCTAGCTGAACTCTATTGAGAAAAACACTCTGCTTCTAATCCCGTTTCACTTTTTACACTTCGAGTCACGCATCCTCAAGGGGGTGGTCGGCTTGCATTCCAAGTACAATTTAAGCACAGTTCTTGGTGTAACACAGCAGGTCTTTTGAAGAGGCACAGGTCTCTAAGTCTCCCTCGCGCATCCTTTGTTTAGGCACTTTGCTGCACGCAGAAAACCGGTCGTAGAAAAAAGTTGATTCAGGGGAAGCCCCAGTGGGGATCGTGAATCTCTTTTGACGTGGTAGCATCAACATGTACTTATGCTGCGTGTCAACCTGGAAATGGGAGACTGAAGGCACAAAGCTTGTTTTCCCGTTTTGAAAGCTCCATTCATGCGGCCTCGAAGCTACCTGAAAAGCACTGTTGTTACCGTGCTTTTCCTTACAGCCGGCATGGCACATAGAAGAAAATGAGTTTTCTCGAAAGAAACCTTGTGCTTCCAGTTCCTACTTGGAACCTCACCCTGCTCTGCTCTATACCAAACGTGAAAGTCAATGTGAGCACTAGCCTCGAAGTAAGGCCCTGATTATGCTGGCAAAACGGGAGGCGTGCAGCAGCTCCATGAGGCCTTCATCGCTGTTCTGCTTTAGTTGAACGGTAGTCAGCTCTCCAAGACTCCTAGGGACTTTGCTTAAGCAACCGTTTCGGTACCAGAA